>NC_079534.1:2326428-2628214 GCF_003711565.1 Takifugu flavidus | reverse complement strand
TGATCATTTAAAGATCAAAGAATTTGAGGGGCGGGGGGGGTCTACATTTGTAGCATTTGATCCAACGAGCGTGAAGCTCACGGACGCAAATCGGGAGAAACCGAAGTGCTGATGACACAGTTCAGTCTTGCGCATGTTTTACTATAATTCGAGGTTTTTCCATCCAGCTCATCCCTGAAACGTTCCTCACAGACGACCATCACAGCTGCGGAGGGGAGCCTTGTTTAGCTCCTTGCACACATTCCATTTAAAAGTATTGATCCTCTAGTTTTAGAATAATTAAGGTTCTGTGTATTTAACCCCTCGCGGGTTATCACCTTGGACGAGGTCCCGAGAGCCATCGATCTGGCCGCCTGGATCCACGTGTGAAAGGGGGCTAAACCGCCTGCATGGCTGCCGACCTCTGATGGTGGCGATAACCGCTCCGCGCCTGCGTTTCACATGGAACGCCACGACGTGAGGCGTCGTGGTTAGCGGTGACGTTCTAGGTCTCCATAACAACAGGAGTCCTCTGGAATTCAGAATTTTCAGATTACATCCCACAAAACAGCTCGCATTATGGCGTCCGACTTCATTAGCGGAGTCTGCGGAGCTACAACAGTGATGAGTGTTTGTTATTTTAACTAAATTGTCGCAGTCATTTGACTCCTATTTATGCCTGAAGCCTTTTAAACGGTAGAAATGAGGCTCTCGAAGCGCTAAATGTTGGTGTTTGGAAAGGTTTGGGTCTTAATTGGCTCCTTGATGACAATAGGCGTGAAATGAGTCAAAAGCATTTTAATTAAAAATCAAGCTCTTTTCCGGCATCATTCCTGCATTTTGTGACAGTGAAATTTCAGCCTCCTTGATTATTTAAATAAAAAATTGATAGTTGATTGTTTAATCCCTACGTGCCCGCAGACGCCCTTGATTGTGTCCCTACAGTGAAAGGGAATAAAGACGGTTTCTTTTGTAGTTTTTGGTAATTGAAGGTCATTTCAAAATAAAATCTGAATGGTTAAAAGTTAGCATGGGGGTCCTGCTGAGGGTTTACTCCAATAACCCCATTTTTTAACAACCAGCACCCATTTACATGCGTAAAGGCCAAATTTGAAGGCTCAACCAAGCTGTTGAAGCAATACTTTGACTTTCTTTGATTTACCCTTGTTACATCTGAAACTCTAGACCCCGATTTGCATTAAACCAGTTGGGCGCGTCGATATCACAGTGGAATGAGGCGTGACGCCGTGTGACCCAGTTTAAAAACTCCATCTGATGGATATCTTCCCACAAGGTAATGAGCTTCATAGCAGGTTGTCTTGGATCTCCAAATGGAGGGGAGCGACCCTTCCTCTGCTTTTTCATCCGACGTGGCCCAGAGTGGCTCCTGCGCTCGGCTGGAAACCCTCATTTGCTTTAGAATATGGATTATCTGCCGGCCGCAGAGGTTCCCATTCGTTCCCAGCTGTGAGGTTGCAATTTTAAAAGCGCGCATATATGTTTATAAAAATGCGTTTAGTTTTCCGCGCCGAGCGATATACGTGACGATTCGCTTTGGAACGTATGAGGCCTGGAGATCCTGAGTGTGACCATGGTGGTAAAAGCATGCCTCCTCTTGATGATGTCCGGGTGAGTTCCCTTCCATCCCCAGTCTTTAATTGTGCTCCTGCAGTGAGGATAAAAAGCAACATGTCAGCTGGCTGCTCAGTTCTAAATATAACAGGAAACATGGAGGTGGTGCAGCCTGTGTGGCCATTCATCAACCTCCCGCTCGCTCTTAACATTTTCCTTTATTTCGCCTGGGGGGGGGGGGGGGGGGGGTTGTGCCGTTTTCCCCTTATGGTGCAACGTTAGAGAGTTTGGAGCGCTCAAGTGCTCTCAAGAACCCCCCCCCCCCCCCCCCACTAAGACAAAGTCCGTCACAATGCCTACGTGCTCACATCTTTTCCTGGATGCTAACATTGATTAGTCGTCGGTCACGACGGAGCAGCCCTAACACTAACAGCCTCCACGGAAACACCCGCACGCTCACAGCACGTTTGCGGCGGATCGCTAATGGCAAAGGTTGCAGCAAACAGCAGCTTGAAAGCAGTGAAAGGTGGAGACGGGATGAATGGGCTAATCACGGGCTCCGGGTGTGATGTTGTTTTCAACAATACGCAGTCTCTTTGGCAATTATTTGATTCACTTTTAGCCGTTGCCAGAGAAACAAATGGTTCCTGGAGTGTGGTCGTAAACAACACAACAATTATCTATCGATATCGGACTGTCAGACGACCACAAAAGCAAAAGCACTTGGATGCAGCACAAGGAATAATAAGTAACCCTAAATGCGAGAGTTTAAAAAGAAAAAGGGGGGCCACAATCTAATGAACTATTACAGAAGAAGCTGATGGAAAAGATCTTATTTAATACACTGAAGTTCCTTAAAATGAACAAAACCAGACTCGGTCCTTGTATCTCCTCTTCCCTGACGTGTGTGTTGTGTGAAGCTAGGATGTTTATGTAGTTCGCACCCATCTGTGGGGAGGGGGGGGGGCTCCTTAGTCTCCCCAGGAAGGAGCATCGGGGTCTGGCCGTGAAGGACAGGCAGATGTTGCGCATCTTAGATATTTCGATGCCACCAGAGTTTATGTTCAAATCAAAACAGGAAGTGCCGTTAGCTGTTATGAGCGGTGTTCTGGAAGCACTCCTCCTTCCTGTCCCACCGGGGCGACAGGATCCTTCCAAAAAAGTCTTTAAAAGAACCTGTGTGGGTGTGAGGACGCTGCAGAGTTTGTGCTACGGTGTGGGAGCGAATAGCGTCCTGCTGTCTGGCTTTATGTGTTCGGGCTGTAAAAATATGGTCCGCTGGGCCGTGACATAATCTTAGATATGATTGCAGCGAAAGGCCATTTCACCCGCAACAGCCGAAAAGCTGAGAAGTAGGGGAATGTAAAAAAACAAAAAAAACAATGGATGATTGTAATACGGAGCGAGGGAGGGATGGACTATAGATTAGCTCGGCTATACATCCATCAGCGCCGCCTGCACACGGGGACCACTACACACTCATAAAGGCATTCTGCTGGAATCCCACTCACCCTAATGATGAGCACAGGTAGGGCTGGGTAATAACCAACCCCCGGCCAATTCCAGCGTTATCCAGAGCCGCGTGACAGGGTGAAGCGGCACAGAAAATGAAATGGATTACCGTGGAAGCATATGTCCTTTAACGCCTGAGCCGAGCGTGTGCACGCCGCCCCGGCAGGTGCACGTGTGGGAATGAGAGAGCGGCTTTGGTTTGTTCACAGGGGAGAGGTGGCGTTAAAGAGCCGGAGCTTTAGATGATTGAGGCAACTTGAGGTTCTGCAGAACCAACTTTGAGTCCGCGATCCAGTCAGATAAAGAGGTTTGATCGGATCCATATTTCACGGTGCGTTCGGATGCTGGAAACTGCTGTTGGTTCCAAATCCGAGACATTTGTGTGGCCTGAATCTGCGCGTCTCAGTCCAGATGCACGTCTGTGGGGTTTTATCTACGTACACACTGCAGGCTGAGGGTACTTCCTGGCTGTTGTTATGGAAACGTCAGACCTGTGATAAGGCAGGTCTGGAGTGTTTCAATTTTTCAAAAACTTTGATTTAAAAATCAAGAGGCCTGGAGGAAGGTGGATCTTTCTGCACCGCCTGTTTTCCCATAATCCCACTTCCTCTGAAAGGGAACAGGCTTTCGATTATTCTCACAGATGTTGCCGAACTTCTTCATATTTTTACATTATTCGGGTTTTATCCTCGTTGACACAAAAGTCCGACAGTTTTCCGACTGAGTTGGTTCCAAACCAAACCGGAGCAGCACGAGTCTGACAAGCTTACCGTGGTTTCAGCGCCATTGACCAGTACAAACCAGGCCAGCGTGGGTCCTGTGATACTGGGATAGACTCCAGGACTCCAAGTGACCCGGATAAGGAAGAAGCACCAGATTTCGGAGTCTTGTTTTTCATTTACTGGATGAAATACAAGTGAGCCAAGCCTATGACCCTGAGGAACCCCTTTTTTAAATAAAATACACATTCGCTAAATCTACATAAACCTGGAAAAACTAATTTCACAGCCAGTTTAGATTCCACGAAGGTTTCTAAGAACCCACCTGGTTTCAGTGTGTCTGATATCAACCTTTTCAATCGTATTTCTTCCTAGAAATCGATGAAATTTGTCACCTTTGATAAATTACGAGAAAAATCCCCAAAGAAATAAACAAAAACTACATCTTCCGAGCCAGGTTGCTCACTTCAAACCCGCCATTAATCAGCAAAAAAGCATTTCCTCGCGACAGACCCATCACTTCGATGGTCGCGGCGTCGGGGAGGAAACGTGAGGCCGCGAGGAAGTGATGGAGGGACCGAGCGAGGGGAAAGGATGCAGTGTAAGAGGAGAGCGGGGTGAAATATGATAATTTTGGGTCTGGTGTCAGGCGGCGACCGTTCCGAATGCTGACACACTTCCCGTGCACGTATAAGATCAGGCTGGCAGCTGTCCGCTCAGCACGCTGTCTCGGAAATTAAAGGTCGTCGGCGACACTTTACCAAGAATCGGGAAAAGGATTGACCACAGGGGGTTGAGCTGATCCGTTTGGTCCTTTTCCCGTATTTACCCATAAATTCAATAATCGATTAGAGGTTAATTAAAGATTTGATTGAGACCCCGGGGGGAATTTTTTATACTTCGCACCGTGAAATCGGATCAGAGCGACCGAACGATCCGCATCCGAAACGAGATCAATCACTTAGACCTGATAAATGGCATCGACCCGGCGATATCAGGAGGTTGTCATCGAGCCGGTAAATCATCAAGGTGTGCTCGTGCACGCTCTGCCAGCCATCGATCTCCGGGGTATCGATGACGCCCCCTCCCCCCTCCCAGCACTCGTCTGTGCCGCCTCCTGGGTGAGAAAAATCTGAACTCAATTCTTCCAGGTAACAGAAGCATCTGAACCAGGAGACCCAGGCGTAGACCCCATCATACACATCCATCTTATCTATGCAGATGTGAAGGTTTCCCCCTGCACATTTGCTTCGGTTCCGGTATTTTCGGAAGTAACGGTTAAATCTCGAGGCGCCTTCTGGACTGAATATCTGCCCGTAAGAGAAACGCGGAGGCCGTCGGCCCCCATTACTCACCCTCACGGTTGAAGTGACACAAACATCAGCTGACAACGGGCCCGGCGAGCTATTCATAAACAACAGTGACGGGGGCGCAGGGCTGACATTTCACGTCTGTTCCACCCCATCATGCCTGTTTGCAGTAATGGCTGAAACAGGAGGGAAGAACACACACACTCAAACACACACACACACACACACAAAAACTTGGCGCCCTTGCACAATTGAAAGCGGCGCTCCTCAGGGTCGATGCAGCAGCTTCGTTTTGGGAGCAACATATGACTCCGTTTGGAGCCAGAAAGGAAGCCGGACAGCACTCCGCTCTGGGAACATCGGCCAGTAATCCATCAGGACCACCTGAGCGTTTATTCGGTGCTGAGAGAAAAAGAGATTTTGGAGTGATGTCACAAGTTTTCCCGACTGCTTTGTAGAGCTGTTAGCACTGGTTTCCATCCGTCCTGAACTGGGAAAAACCCTGGTAGCAACCTGAAGTTACCAGGCGACCGAGCCAATAATGTGATAAAGTTAAAGACGACGTCGCCGACAGCTCTGTGACATTTAGGCACCGGTGAAGATGATCAGAGCATGTGGCTGCGTTTTTGGAATCTGTGCGTGGAGGCTCGCTATGAAACCCGGTGCGTGACCAGTGACATTTTCTCCTGACAGTCCCGTCACACTCCTCTCAAATCCAAGTCGGAGCCCCACAAAACCGTGAATGAAAAAAGTTAAAAAAATTGTCCTGTGAACCATGTTTCAGAAACCAAAACTCTCCTCTCGGATTATTCAACCGCATTTAAGAATCTGGCACCGTAGGTAAGCCACAGCGGCGGGAGGCGGCAGGGCCACGATGGGGTATTATTAGTAAAAACAAAGGTCTGGAATTGAGTCCATGATTCGGGACAGGGAACCGTAACCGCGTGTTATCGTCACTTCAGTAATTATTCCTCAAACACACCAGCAGGGTTTTTTTCCCTCCAGAAAACAGTAAGAAAATGCTTTATTCTGGTATTCCATTAACTGGGAGCGCGGCCCCGAACGCCGAGCTCGGCAGAAGCCGCCCTTTGACTCCTTGTTATTTTCCCTCTCCTCGTGTATCATGTGAGACAAACAGGTAAATAAATAATAGCGCAGCTACTTCAGAAGTGGGTTTAATTATCCACGGGCAGCTCAGCGTGAGGACGGGAGTGTTTTTATTTATTTATTTATTTTTCTGAAGGGGCGACAACCTCGGCGCCTTGAACCTGGTTGCACACACACCAGCACCCAGTGAATGCAAAGCCATTCATCATGGTGTCACTGGGAAGGCTGTGGGGAGGACTCCTGGGTAAAACGCCGTTCAAATTAGAATTCTATTTCACACCTCTGCTTAGCTCACGCTCGTCAGACGGGCCCGCGACTGTTGACGTTTGCGCACGGGCGTGCGCGGGACCCCTGCCGTTAACTTCATTAAGCCGCTTTGTTTCCACCCGGGAAAACAATCATGTGTTTTCATATTTATTCGTGTTTGCTGTGGATGTGCGTCTCAGCCGGCAGAGCGAAGTGATTTAAAATGACATCTAATATAATGTGCTTGCGTTAAATCGCTCTTCTGCCGCGCAGCCGTTAGCTTAAAGTGTCGGGTGGAATTATAGTTTCATAAAGACAAATGTTCATAAGCCAGGCGGCGTGCTTCTAATCGGAACAGTGCTTTTTTCCTTTTTTTTTTTGCCTTAATTTCCGGGTTAAACATTTTCATTTTTCCACTGAGGAAAACACACAAGCCGCTTCGCTGCTGATGGTGCACAAAACCACGATAATTTTAGATCAAAAGCGCACTGATGAATGTGCACGTTGCGTCGTTTTGTGGGTAAAGAGCTAAAAATGGTGGAAAGTTAATGTTACTTTATCTCCTGACTTTTGAATACTAAACGTTAGTGTCTGTTGATAACGTCGTGGCCCTTTGATCTCTTTCAACCTGTTAAACTGCAGGTCTTTCATGTCTTCACACGTATGCGCCTGTAACATCGGCGGTTCCAAACTGTCGCTTTGTTCGAGCAAATTTCCGAAAACCAGGTTTCAGCCCCTTTGATCTTTGTGATGCCTCTGAGGAAATCTAAGACTCGCTTTGATTTCTACGCACGTACACTTTGATGGATGCAATCAAAGCAGATTTAGAACTTTCAGGGAAAACCGCCCGGAGGACGTCCGCGAAACACTAGAAATCAGCGCGCTGCTGCGCCTGCTTCCTGCTCTGTGGTCTGCAGCTCGTCCACAGCTTTTATTTTCTTTACCTTCTGCTGCATCCATCAGTTCCTCTGTCGTTCCTCCGTGCTGGATCCGTTCTCCTTTATCTACGCTTTTCTGATTAGGCCGATAAATCTTTCTGAAATCCAGGAGTGAGATCCAGGCGTTCATGTGGCGGCGTGGGGGTAGGTGGGATTGCCCTGGCGAAGTCCGACGCGGTCACAGCCGGGGTTGTTAATCTCACCCCTATCAGCGGATGCACGTGCGGCCGCCACACGCAGGCAGAAACCCGCGCCGGGATCCGAAGAGGTTATTAAATGTCACGTGTACCGCTTGAACCATCTCAAAGGTGACGGAAGATCATGTGATTGCACCCTCAGTCCTGATTGTGAGCTCGTCTATTGTCCGTGTGCGTCGCCGTTAGCTCGGTGTGAATAGGCACCTTAATAGGCACAGAGAGATGGATGGTGGGGGGGGGGGCGTTCATATTTGCACCGCCAATATCGAACACGGGTCTTACAGGCGGTTACATCAGGCGCACTCGTACATCACCAGAGGGTTTTTATCTGCATTAAATATCATGCGTGATTGTTTGTTCAGAGAAGTCGATGGGAAGTAGGGAAGGGGGGGGGGACGATGTGTTTTGGCCGGGACAGAGTTGCGCCGCTGGCGGTTGTGGTTGTAATAATTCCAGGGGTGTGCTGGGTAATAGGAGCGACTGTCAGTGCTGCGGTGAAGGCCGCGTCCCCGCTCAGCCTATAAAAATGCAGATAAGGAAGCTTTCATGCGACCGTGCGGCCGGATTTGAAGGCCGACTTTGAACCGTTTGCTCTTCTTCTGAGTTTTGTCAGAAGAATAAATGAAATGAATGAAAGGCGGCTTTGGCGCCTTCGTCTTTACCAGCTAACATCGGCTAAACGGGAGGAAAAGCAATTTAATTCGCTGTTGCTAAAAAGGCCTCCGGCGCGAGTGAAGGTATGGAATCAATCAACAAATCCACGAGTCCCTCTGACACCCGCCCGCCAGAAGTCAAATGGAAGGCTGGATGGGACCAGGGCTCCAATAAACGGCTCCTTTTAGGGACCATTTGTTAGCTGCGGTTCTTCCACAGTTTAATCTTTCACCATTTGATGGCGTCTCACAGAGCGTTCCCGATTCTTCTGATTTGGCAATCAGGCCGAATTCTATATCAGTCCCTGAGGGGTTTGCAGGCCAGCGTGGAGGGAAAACCTGCACCGTTTTCTGAATGGGATTTTACAACCGACTGACTCGATAGGCAACATGTCCGATTTTGAGATTATTGTTCTCCGGCTGATGACGGACAGTCGTCACCATAACGTCTGAAAATAGAAAGTGTGTCATCCTATCGTGGCTTTTTATGGAATAGAGTGAGGGTAGAGACAACAGACGCAGCGGTGGTGGATCCTGGATCCCCCTCTTCTTCCAGGGCTCATTCCAGGCCCATGGCTGGGCTCCAGGCCAAGTCCAACCCAGTTCTGTTGAGGTGGTCCAAGCACTCGGTTGGGATGCTTCCAAAGAAAATTCCAGATGGGAGTAGACCCCAGGGATGAGCCAAGATGCACTGGAGGAACTACAGTTCCCATTTAGTCCTACAAAATTCTGGACAATTTCGAGAAAAGGAAACATGATAAAAGAGCTGTTGAAGGAACATTTTACTCACATATCGGTAAAAGTTGCAGATGATTCCGTTTTGAGGGGTGCGCTCAGACGGAGAGAATGATCGACCCCAGAACCTCATGGGAAAAGCTCGGTGCTGGGTAGCTAATCTCTGCCAGCTCCGGTTGTTCCTGGGAGTTTATCAAGTGTGTGTCTGTCTCCAACACCCAGACAGTGTTCGCTAATAGTGGATTTAAACTCCTATTGATTCTACCTTTTATTTTATTTTTTTAGGGATATGGTAGATTTTACCGTGCTCCGCTGAGCAGCGCCGAATCCAAACGCCCGAATCCTTCAGGAAGCAAATAAAATCGCACCCTCCTCTTAGTGTGGCGGCACCATTCTGCCGGTGTGCAGAACAATTTCAGATTAAAACACTGTGACATCGTTGCCGCGGGCAGCTAATGGTCTCGGCTGCACGCGTGTTTACTGCAAAATGACACAACGGCAGAACAATTTGATGTAAGCCGCGATAAAGCGCAGCGTAGATAGACTAAAGTGCTGAATCGGTCCCAGGGGAAGTTCCCCGAGTGAGTAATTGTTCAGGAAAGTTAAATTATGTTTACCTTTGCGATGAGGAAGCCATGGCGCCGAGGCTAGCGGTAGTAGATGGTAGTGTCATGTTCTATCTACCTTGTTCTTGGGATTTCGGCTCTTTGTTGCCAAAATCCGGAAGCGCGATCTATCGTGTCTGTCAGCTTCGAGGCTTTATTCCTTCAGCAGAAGTAAAAACCCTCCCACGTTTTTTTGCACCCTAGTTGAGAAGCCCCTAAATAAACAAGTACGACTTTGAGAAGATGCAAAGCTAAAGTGTTGAGGTCCCAACCGCCCACCACAGGATGTAAGGCCAGTACCCTGCCCTCTCCGGTATGCTCACATCTGAATGCCAACAACAGACCTGTAGAGTTCTGTAGCGTAGCTGACGTAGGGATGCGAATAATGTCGGTGACACGACTTCACAGGTGTGTATCATCAAAGAAACAGGGACGGCCAGTCGTCTGACAGCTAGCGAAATTCGCCAGCTAGCAAACTCACTCATCCATGTGGATACAATATTTGGCAATTTTAGCAATGTCAGACTTTGATGTAGTTTCAGCTAAGGACAGCAACTCCCCCCAACCCCCCCGATCGGTGAAGGCTGTCTCGAAATGGCGCCGTTGTGTCGTCAGAACTCTTCCTGTAACAAGCGCGACGTGACGGCAGCTGTTGACGGGTGTAAGTCCAAATGAGGTCCCAGAGGTTGTCTGGTCACACTGACATTTACAGTTTCCCTCGGGGTGGCGGTGGTGGTGGTGGGGGGGGGCATGAGGGTCGATCTCATTTGACATTCTGACGCCTGAAAATGAAACCAGGTGAAAGTACGAAGCGAACTGAGACGGGAGAGGAAACCGATGTTTGGAATGGACCAGATGTCTAACTGCCCCCTCTGAGCTTTAGCTTCGACCCTGTAGCGTTGGCTAATGTCCTGGGTCTTGAAGGGGGGGGATCGGGACAGAAACAGCCCAACTATGGTTGTGTGCTCCCCCGCTGAAGTCGGCTGTAAACGGAGCGGAGACAAGGTGATTGGGAAGAAGATGGTCTGAGTTTTAGGGCTCCGCTCGAGGACCGACCCTGGCTGTCAGGCGCATCACTTTTAGCATTTTAGCTTCAGGTGCTAACTGTCACTCACACCTGTTTGAATGATAAAATCGTCAAGTATCAAAAACTAAAAGCGAGGCGAAGACCACACGCCTCCGAGGTCCCGGAGGACAGGAAACACGGATCAGCGTGAGAACAAACTACAATCGCGGAGCAGAGGCGTCGGCGCTGGATCAACCTCTCTCCGTCAACCTTTTCTGTTCTCCGCCCGTCAGCGGCGTTCTTTTTTTTCCTGCTCTACGGGGTCGGGTTGCCATGGATACGGCGGTTCTTACTGGACAGCTGCCTCTGTGATGGTTGAGCAGGGAAAGAACAAAGGTCCCACGCGGTCCAGAGTTGGACGGGTTGGGTAGAAATGATGCATGGAGTCGGAATCTCGGGCAGAATCTGGTGTCTAAAATCTATCGTGTGATTGGTCAGAGCTCTGGAGGGGGCGTGGTTAATGTGGCTAACTGTTGTGCTAAGTGATGGATGGCGTTGAGGTTAGAGTTCATCTACAGACACACAGATGGGTCAGAAGCTGTGGCGTGTCCTGCAGTGGGAGGGGCCTAGACTCAAGAGTCTCGCCATCTGGAGAAAAGGAATTTCCTGGGTGCTTGTGGAGGGTTCGAGTTTACTCGTCTGGGTCCACACATGCATCGCCACTTGTGGAAATCCAATTAAATCTGTGAGTGGAGGTTCGGGGAGGTGGGGGGTCATGCAAATGCACAGCTGTGCCCCCGCCGCTCCTGTAGCGGCTGCTGTTGATTACACCATCGCTGGAGGACGGTTTGTCCCTGCAATTAAAGCAAAAACAAGACGCCGCGTCCCAGTAAATGTCATTACTTAACATCGCGTACATTTGTGCACAGGTCGTGTGGAGGCCTTCTGCTGATGTGCTGACAGGTCATGTGACCCTCCAGTTCCTCACCCGTCAAGACGGCGCTAATAAGAGGTATTTATGCCTTTAATGGACGCTTGGAACAGTCTTAAATGGTTCCAACTTGCTTAAGTGAGTAGAACATCTGACATCACAAACTAATAATGGTCACTTATCTCGGGAAGGGCTTGCTAGCTATAGCGCCTAAAGGGCTAGCTTAGGGTAGCGGCGATGACAATGTCGCTTTGCGTGCGGTTGAGGATCAATGCGTTGGCCCGCGCAGGGCCGGCTCCGTTCCCTCGGAGGAATCAGGGTCTCGCTTTGGCAGGACGTCGATGATGACGAATACAAACAAAGCCTAATTCATTCCGATTGATCCGTCGCATCCCAGAGCGGGAGGGCTGCCGGGAGAGCGAGGCTACCATTAATTACAGAGTGACTTCGCCGCTCTGAAAGTCCTGCAGAATACTAAAAGACCAGAGCTAAGCACACGCCGCGGCTCCACGTTAGCATCAGCCAGATGAGCCGCGCAGCCTCCAGGTGGGATTTGATCGGATAGTTTTCATGCATAATATTGATTTATGTGCCGAAACCTGAAAGGGAACCGGCGGCTTTCGTCCCCTCAACTTGTTCAGTAACGAGTCTCTCTGGGTCCTGATGGGAAGACGATATTGTTGTGAGGAGATTTCACGAGTGCGACCAAAACAAATGAACAAAGGCAGGAAAACGGGTAAAAAATACTCAATACTTTAATAAAAAATACATCTTTAAATGCGGCAGCATGAACTTTTGAACAGATCCGCCAAAAATGTACAGTAGACTTTCAAAATAAAACACATCTGGGAGGCAAAACCGTGACAAGGAACAACCAGGAAAACCATTTAAAAAGCCGAACACAAGGGTTTATTCGTCAGGAGAACGTTGGAACACAGCACGAGCTTCACTTTAGACCTCCACTACGGCGGCGGCGGCGGCTGTTTTTAATCAAACTTTCGGGAGACGAGAGTAAAATTATTCTGCGTTTGCTGCTCAGGATCAGTCAGAATGTAAATAAGAGGATCTTTGTGGTGGCTTCCGGTTCTGCCGCCGCCTTATTGCACATGAGAGCTTTGATGGACAGACAGCAGGACTGTGGGGCAGACGGCGCTCCGAGGCGCACGTGCATTGTAATGGAAATGGCACCGGTTGGTACAGAGAGGAGCGCCGTATGGATGGCGTGCTGGCCATAAATGACGTTTGACCGTTCCACAGAGGATTTCAGAGGCTTTGGAATGATGATGGGGGGGGGGGGGTTAAAAGGGACGAAAGCGCTTTTATGTGGCCTTCCTTTCTGAGGCTTTTAATGTGACAAAACGCTGCCGGGAGACGCCGTTCCCACCCCTGAGCCGGCACGCCATTTGGGCTATGAATTATTGCCCCTAAAGCTGCTGACTGGCACGTCAGCGCAGCTTTAAACTAATAATTACGGTACAGGATGTGCGCTTCGGGACGGTGCTCACAATGCCGCAGTTATTAGCCTCCGACTCCTCCTGGAGGAGGAAGAGCGGGAAGTTTTCAGCTGATGCGGAGTTCTGTGGGCAAAGTGAGCCGTCACTGCTGGAGTTAGCGCGGCGGGTTGATGCTAATGTGTGCTCAGCAATGTGGGAGAGAGGAAAACTCTAAATTTACCTGGCTACAGGGCAGCAGACAAAGAGGGATAGCTTCCTTTCAACGGCGCTAATCAGCTTGTGCAACTGGGTTTTCTCCAGTTATTCCTCCCAGTCTTAAACTGTCAAGTCGCCGGTCAACCCGGCGCCTTCGAGGAGCGAGCGCAACCTCCTCGGTAACGCTACGCTAATTAGCGGCGGCTGTATTTGCATGTTCCACATCCTAGGAAGAAAGTTTGCACGGCTTCAGAGGTCAAGTCGAGCTGCCGATCACAGAATGTTTTATTAAGATTTGACGCCCGTCTGGTTCTCTGAATCAAGAGCGGAGTGGATGTTGTGCTTGTGCAATTATTTATGATTTTCCTTGAAAACCTCCTGAAAGCACCTTCCTTTTTAGCATCAGACATTTTCACACTGGCAACGTTGAAATGACAGCTGACAACTTGATGAATTTATCATTTCCAAGTGCTGCAATCGAGAGAAATGTGCACCAAAATCACCATTTTTTTCAAAATATATTTATATATAAATGTCCGTCAACAGTTGGTGTGAATGGAAAGTAAAAGATATTTTGTGCAAGTTAATTAAAAACCTTCCTCCTTTCAAAGTTCCGATCTTCCGGTCGGAGGTTCGTCTGAAGCGGAGTCACCTTCCTCTTTGATGTTTTATCGAGGATGAGGCGGCTCTGATCTGTGTCACCGTCTGCAAACAGAGAGAGGCTTTGAATTCGCCCGGGGAGGAGGAATCAGTAGAAACTAAGTCCTTTTTAATTTAAGTTGAACGGCGTTGACACTGAGGGCGGCGCTCTCGGCCTCCGAGGCTTTAAAGTGAGACACTAAAAGATCAACAAAGAAGAAAACTTGTAACACTGTTCAACTGCCGCGCCGCAGACAGGAAGCGGTTTTAATGGCGTGTTTTTCGGCGGGAAAGCGCGACGACGTGTGCCTCGTGTCGGCGGCGTGACGCGAGGTCACCGGGCTGGAATTCGTTTCCTGGATTGTGCTTAACAAGCGGGAATTCTGTCGGCGGTGACGAAACGCCTCCAATGCCAGAATGAAGGAGCTCTGAACGGATTTACAGCTTCTTTACTGCCCCCTGGTGGCACGAGGCAGAAAACGAGCCGTAGTTCTCGCCACAGTTTCTCCATTCAGGCTACAGATGCTATCGGATTAGCGCGCTAGCTGTGCTGTTTCACCTCTGTCTGGTCGTGGACCCGTAGCTGTCCAACATCTGAGTGCTGGCGACTTCCAGGTTCCAGTCACACGTCTCCAGCAGCTTCAGACACTCTGA
This sequence comes from Takifugu flavidus, assembly GCF_003711565.1. Taxonomy (NCBI): domain Eukaryota; kingdom Metazoa; phylum Chordata; class Actinopteri; order Tetraodontiformes; family Tetraodontidae; genus Takifugu; species Takifugu flavidus. The sequence goes on along the minus strand of NC_079534.1, from coordinate 2,613,762 downwards.
GCGGCTCCTCAAACCCAAACAGAACAACTGCTCCACCTGCAGAAACGAGGATTCCGAGCGTTCAGAAGACACACTGACACCTTCAAGTGTGGCTTTTTTTCCCCCCCTACCCTAAAATGCTTCTGAAGAGCAGACAAGTGCTCCCCCGTGCTCGCTGCCAACCTAACAATCCTCCAACAGGCAGCCAAGAGCCTCCTAAAGGCGGCCGTCGACGTCGGGCTGCGGTTTCATATTTATGAGCGTCTAAACGCTTTGCTTATTTATTTAGAGCCGACTCGCCGCAGCGTCGACCCAGATGTCCCCGCAGGGTTCCACAGCATCGCTGCTGTCACGTGATCCGAGCCAATAAAATAACAATGACATTCAGCGGCTCTGGATCGCTACTGCAGCTACGCCTCGGTGGGGGGGGGCAGAAAGGTTATTACAGCTGGATCTCTGAGGACGTTGCAGCATCACTGCAGACTCCAGGTAATAAAAGGTAAGTTTGCTCCTCTCAGGAAGTTTACTTCCACCCGCTTCCTGTTTGACGGTCTCTTGGTTAAATGATTAGGAATGTTGTGAAGCCCTGGGGGTCCTCACAGATGTTCTCACCTTCAGGTAATGCGTGGCTTTCTGGACGTTCCAGCTGTGGTTCTGCAGGGCGGCCTGACACTCCTCCAGGGTGACCCCATGAACCGCCTCCTGCACCTGAGTGACAGTATCAGCGTTAACATCCCAGTCGCCCCTCCCTTGTGCAAGTGGCAGCTGTGAGTCGGCTCGGCCCTAATTTCTCTCGTTATCTCTAATAGAGTCCTCCCAGAACGACAGAAATATCAATTCTGCAGCTGCACATCTTCATAACTGGGAGATTATTTGAAGTGGAACACTGGCCCAGTGGTTATTTGATGACACATTTTCATCTTTATAACCTACTCTAAGTGTCACACACATTACAGATGGCTCATTTCCGCCCACGGGGAATGTGAAACACGCGTGCTTCTGCTGCCCCCTTGTGGTCAAACGCCGCATAACCACGATGAAGAGGAGGAACGGGCTCTTTGGCTCTCAGGTATGGAAGGATACTCAAACGTGGAAAAGGAAATTAAGGACTGCGTTGTTTAGGACCTTACCATCCTGACTCTGTCGGCTGAGTTCACGCCTCCGTCCGTCCCGCCACAGGACGCCGGTGCCATCGGCCCGTCTGAACAGACGCGAGGGAGGCTGACGGACGTCTTCATTCCTGAGCGTGGCCCGCCCAGGCTGCTGTTGTTGTTGGAGGAGAAGTTTGCCTTCAGCTCTGCGTGCTGGGCCGGGCCACTGACCACCATCGGCCTGACGGTGGCGGTGTTGGCCTGCCGCCCGGGCTTCTCCTCCCCCAGGGGCAGATTCTCCGCCTCCCTGAAGAAGTGGTCGTAGCGGTCGAGGTAGGGAGGCCTCTCCGGCAGAAGGTAATAGTGGGTGTTGCTTACTTTGCGTCCGTCTCGCACGATGGGGAGGATGCAGGGGCCCCGGCTGGGGGCCTCCTTCCCCTGGGCTTGGATCACTTTGGGGGCAGCATATTTGGGATCGGAGGCGAAGCTGTGGGTGGTGGGCATGAGTTTACCTGGAGAGGAGGAGAGGTAGGAGCCATAGGTGGTGGCTGGAGCTTGCATGGCGGTGGGGCTGACAGAGTAGACCCTCTGATGGGGGGAACCCACCACCGGGCCCCGTGGGCTCGGAGTCCTGGAGCCTGGCTGGGACAGAGGGTCCCTGGGAGGGACCTGGGGCGGTTGGTCCTGGGCTGAGTCTGAAGCGTCCTCCGTGGGGTCAGCGGGCGTCAGAGACAGGTCCCTCGACCAGCGAGCAGCGGCGTACTCGCCCCTTTTCACAGGACGAGGGGGTAAGGGCACGCGGGGTGGGATCTGGGGTCTGTCCTCGTTAGACAGGACACTTTCCTGATGTCCATCCGGGGTGTGAAGAGTCTGTGACGGCGGGTTTACGTGGGTGGCGCCTCCCGTTGGGACGTTGAGTCTCCTCATACATTCTTGCTGCAGTTCTTGGAAAATTTCTGCTGACTGGGAGAAGGAGGTGGAGAGGCCCTGGTTGTGCCTGCTGGGGAGGAACAGGTTGTCCTCCAGGACTGCTCGCTCCGTCCCACATGGGAGGCGAACGTCCCCCTCCGAAGACGACTGCTCGGAACCCTTGATCTCGCCCAGGGGCTCCACACTATTGATGGAGCAAACCTGTGCAGGAAAACAACGATTCAGACTTTTGTCGCTCCGCTAACCAGCTCCATTTCTTACCTCCATGTCTTCTTCGTCCTGGGCCACGTCGTCGTAGGCCGGAGGCGGGGGCAGCGGCCGGGCGTCCCAGTCCACCACAGGCGTGGGGTGAAGAGGTCGAGGCAGCGAGCTACACGGACTCTGCGGTGGCGTCCGGTCTAGAAGGTTCTCTGCTTCCAAAAGCAGCTTCGATATGGATGGAGTCCTAATTTCGACCACGGGGGAGGGCGTGGGCGGCGGGTTCTCCTCCCCAAAGTCTATGAGCGACATGTCGCTGCTGGGGGTGCAGCAAGAGCCCGTCGTCCGCCCGCTCCCCTGTTTGGAGGCGGAGACCCAGGCGGCGGGCTTCAGCTTCAGCCCCTTGACTGAAGCGCTTTTCTTTAGCGACAGCCTCTTCAGCGCCGCCACATTCAGGTCATCGTCCTCGTGCACGGGATCGTAGCACAGCCCTGGGGGTGGGGGGCAAGAACATCTGTCAGCTGGTACAGCAAAGGGCAAATCTTCATCTTTGATTCAGAACAGCTTTCCTGGCTTCAGGTTAGAGTGACACAGCAAAAGGAGGGGGGGGGGGGGGGGGGCACAGCAAACACACAGGTGTACCTTTGAGGAGAGGAACTAGTAGGGAACAGAGGGGGCAGGAGCGATGGGCAAGGAGCTGCTGCGGAGACGCAGACTTACTCTTGATTAACACTGCTGGCTGAGGGGGCCGGGGTGGGGGCTCCTCTGGGGACATGAAAGCAGAAGCCACCACGGGGAGGGCAGAGAGGACAGCAGCAGAGAAAGAAACATGAGCAGGAAATGAGGCGCGACCGCTAACGTTAGACAGCGTGGAAAAGTGAATTATACGGCAATTAAAAGGGTCCGATGCTAAAGAGCCGGACGTGCGCTACTGTTGTTTGACCAGCTAATAATTCCAGTTCTCTCTTACTTTTAGCTCGTCCTGGCAGCTGCGTGGGCCGAGCATCGCCCAGATCCACCCCGGTGACGTCCGGAGGATCCATGGGGTTTCCCAGGTACAAACTGGGAGAAATGGGGAGGGCGGTAAATGGATGGCGCCGACCTGGGCGCTAACGTTGCGCTAACGCTCCCTGCAGGCTGGTGTTGCTGCCACCATCAGGAGACACAAACTAAAGCAAGAAATGAAAGCTCGTGCTCACTCGTCAATCCTGTCGGGGAAGCCCCAGCAGCGCCGGGGGTTGCTGTCTCCGTGTCCCGTGTGGATGAAGCTGTTCTTGAGCGGCCGGCTGATGTCGTGAGCCGACAGGCCTGCGACCGATGTCACCACGTTTCGGGGGAACTGGCCGACCTTTAGGGTGCGTTTGTTTTGGCCGCGCCACCAGTAGTTCTCCGCCCTGAGGGGGAGGAAGTCTCGATGTGAAACGTGGTCCTGAGACGCCGGAGGACCTAAAGCGAACCCACCTCCCCTCGATAATGGTGATGACGTCGTTGAGCTGGATGTGGAGTTTGTCGGGCTCGTCAAAGTCCTCCAGCGCACACATGTCCGTGGGCATGGTCTGGAGGAGACATCAGGGTCGGAATAAAGTCCAGCAGGTGGAGCTAAATTCTAACATCCAACGTGTGTTTTCTTCAGTGGAAATCCACGTACCTCGAGCAGGAACTCGCGCAGGGCCACGAAGGTCGGCCTGTCGTCTGGTTTCTGAGCCCAGCACTGCAGCATGACGTTGTAGATGTCCTGCGGACAGTCTTCAGGCTTCGGGAGGCGTTCCCCTTCTTTATCGATCTTGTGCAGAATCTAAGATGAAGACATTGAAATCAGGACCAATCCATGGGGGTGTGATTCGCTCTGGAGCCCGCGGCCGTACTTCCTGTTTACCTGGCTCCCGTTGAGGCCCAGCCAGGGCTCCTGGCCGTGCGTGAACATCTCCCACAGGGTCACGCCGAACATCCACGTGTCCGTGGCGTGGGAGAACGTCCTGGTCTTCAGACTCTCTGGAGCGCACCTGAAGCGCCGCAGGGCGGGAAAGCGAACAAAGCTCGTGATCGGTGCCAACAGTGATGGAGAGCGTCAAAAGGTCGGCGTTATTTTACCCACCATGCAAAGGGAACCTTCCGGTGCTCCTGCATGACGTAGTGCTCGTGGTTGTTGGGCAGCGCCCTCATCAGGCCAAAGTCCCCGATCTTTATTTTGTGGGCTGAGGCCAGAAGGATGTTCCTGTCATCACAAAGCAATAACGCCTCCGTTCTTATTCTGGGGACTGGTTCTGCTCTCAGGGCCCCATATTTACGGCCTATAAATCTGAGGGGGGGGGGTGTTTGTGACGCTACCTGGCTGCCAGGTCTCTGTGGATGAACCTCCTCTGCTCCAGGTAGGCCATGCCGCAGGACACCTGCACCGCGTACTGGCACAGGGTGTGGATCAGCACGGGGCCCTGAGGACGCACGCACCGGAGACGCTCCAGCAGGGAACCCAGAGGAGCCAGCTCCGTCACCTACGTGGAGGGAGAGGAAACTCAGACGCTTCCAAATACAGTCAGTCCTGTTTTAGGATTCAAGCTGTCAGGATGTTAAACGTTCAATAAACAATGGAGGCAAAGAGAGTGCTGGGTGTGTGTGTGTGTGTCCACTACCATCTTCATTGGGTGTGTGAGCACCACACCATAGAGGCGGATCAGGTTCTGGTGGTCCAGGGAGTGCATGGCGTTGACCTCACAGATGAAGTCCTCCAGAGCGTCGGGCTGGCTGAGCACGTCCGTCTTCAGACACTTGACGGCCACGTTCAGCTGGAAGGACACGTGTCTTCAGCTCGTGCATCTTGTGGGTTTATTGGTGAGAAGTGAACTTTGATGTGTCCTCACCACCTTCCCTGTGGGGGTCAGCCACTCCCCTCTCTTCACAACCCCGAAGGAGCCGTCCCCCAGCTTCTCAAACAGAGTCAGGTCCTTCTCTGGGATGAGGCACGTCAGAGCCTGGTGCTGCCCGTCCAGCAGAGCGCCGCCGCCCCCCAGCTGCAGGGCCGGGACTCCTTCTGGAGGCGGGGACGCCTTCCGGAAGGAGGAGGTGGGTTGGCCCTGCTGGGGAAAGTCTCCCCCATCTGGACGTTTTCCACTAAACACCTACAGGGGAGAAGATGGACGAGTGACTGGCAGATCATTTAATACTGTATGTACCAGGGACACCCCCCCCCCCAACATGACCTGTCAATAAGTCTGTATGAGGACGCGCTTCTGTCTGCACAAACGGAGAACTTTCCTGGCAGGAATAGCTCAGCAGTTAGGAAGTTCTCATTAGGAAGCTCTATTAGATTACGTGGCCTGAATGTCTCAGTGTGTGTGTGTGTGTTCTACAGGGTTTTCCTCGTTTCCCTCCAGCACAATGAGGAGCTGTGCGGAGCAAAGTTAAACCTTTGTTTAGAGAGGATCCTAAATAGTGGCTGCCAAAATAGGACGGGACAGGAACTGCCGGAGGAACCAGCATATCGCATAACCCGTTAGCTAAAGGAGCTAAAGAGGACCAATTATCGTGGAACCTGATCGACGCGGAGGCCGTCTGAGCTCACCGCGGGGTCGGGCTCAAAGGTCACGGGCTCCTGGACTCTGGGTCCCCGAGTGAAGAAGGTGTCGAGGGATCGGCGGCGTCTGACGCGCGGCTTTATATAAACGGTAGCGAGCGGTGTGAGGTTTCACAGCTACGCCCCAGCAGACGTGACATAATGCTGGCGGCCTTTTTTTAAAAACGCTGCGTCTCTGCAGCCGCTATGTGTGTTTCAAATAGGAGGCTCAACATTGAAACCATTCTGACTATGGCCCTGCAGAACACACACACACACACACACACACACACACACACGCAGGCAGCCAGGAGGATGCAGACCTGCTGAACATGGTCCCAGACGACAGACAGGTGTAATTATAGATGTGGAGTCCCGCCACTTCCACCCCCGGGGCTTCCGACTCTGCTGGGATGAGCTGGAAATAACCGGGACTTTTTAATTTTGGGGGCCTAAACATGCAGACGAGCACGTTTGTGTTACTTTAAAAGGGAAACGTCAGAGCGGCGTGCTCTGGATTTGTGTCACCGGCTCTCGTGACCCGACGCGCACTCGCTCGCTCGCTCTAAAGGGTTAAGCCGTCTTATTCTGCGCAGGAATGCTGCATCTGTTCCAAACATTCCAGATGTTTTCAAGCAATGAGGGGGGAAAAAAAGAGAGAAATGCTTTCAGACCCTCAGGCCCAGAGAGGTCACGCAAACAAAAGTGACTATAAAATTCACCCAAAACACTGGTGGGAAAACCGTGTGTGTGTGTGTGTGTGTGTGTGTGTGTGTCACCTTGCTCATCCAGGACTTGCGTTTGCACATGGCTTTCCTCCTCTTGACGGCTTCCCACAGTCTTCTCTGTCCTTTATTAAAAGAAAAGAGGACAGAATGATGAAGACATGTTAGATGGAGATGAAGGATGAAGATGAAGAAGGAGGAGGGGCGTAATTGGTCGTAATCTGAGCCCCCCAGTCACAGTAAATATTACCAATTCATGTCGGGGATGTGAGAGAACAGAAAACGAGCTCGTACCGACGGGCAAAAGCTCGGAACCATCGGGAGAGGAGAACGAAGCCGTTTAAGGCGGGAAAAATAAAAACAGGAAACGGTTTCCTGAACTCACCGGGTCGGCCCATGCCGATCTTCTCCAGGTCTTCATTCTTGACGTAGTCGAAGTGCGACAGCCGGGTGACGTTGAGGTCGTCCCGGATCCTCAGGAAGTACTGCTGCAGCTGCACCTCCAGCAGCAGCTCCAGCAGCCAGTCCGTCCCCTCCTCACACTGCATGCTGCCGCCCAGTTTCTGCACCACAAACACACGCAGCCGTTAGTCTCACGCCGGACAGACGGACGCGGAGCAACAGTCCACCCGGCCGGGGGCGGGGGCCGCCTGTGTGCCAACGGGCCCCAGACGTTTGCATCACAGCCCTCAGAAACCCGCAATCGGCCAAAAATACACGTTCGAATCACAAACCAGCCGAAGCCGCTCGGGCTGGGAGGGAGGAAGAGGACAAATATAACATGTTGTGCACACGAACCCGGCGCACAAATAAACATTTTTACTGCCCGAGGGCCACATTAAGGACGGCTAAAGTAATGTTGGTGATCCAGCACATCAAATCCAGCACAATATTTGCCAGCTAGGTGAAGGTTTTAGCCTTGAAAACAAGCTCAAAACAACAAACATCTCCAGCAGAGGCTGAGACGGGGAGGGGGGGGGCGCTCCAGGGCAGAGGTGGGGGCTGGTGTCACCGCACTGAGCTAATTAGAGCGCGTGGAAGAGAGACTTCCTGCACCGTTAGAGGAAAGTGTCAGAGGGCTGAGAGCTTCCTCTCAATGGGCCGGGTCAGAGGTCACTTCCTATTGGGTGATGACATTGACCTGAGGAGTACAAGAGCTTCCTGTCTCCCACCAACAAGTCCTGGATTTTCTTCATTTCCTGCTTTGACGTGTTGGCGTGTACAAATATGCCTTCATCAACATCCACTGCATCACCATCACCATCACCATGTTTGGGTCTCGTGCCAGTGTGACATCGCAGCACGGTGCCAAAGACGCGAGGCGGCTTCCTCTCGGGCCCCTTTTTCCTCTGGAATGTGCGGCATCGTGACCATCCGAGTCATTTTAGACAGCTTCGCTAACACGCGCGGACATTCGGACACGTCAATATTCTGGTGAAAATCAAAGTAAAAGGATGAAAAAGTGGGGGAAGCAAAGATGGGGAGACAATGTGATGACACCTCTGAGAAATACCGCAGGTCTGAACTCATTCCTCATGGTGGTGGCGGAGAAACACACACACACGCACACACACACACACACACAGAGCCTCAATACAGCTGGACAGCTCACACGCACATGTACTTCTATCTTTGTGAGGACCTTCATCACCATAAAAACTTTCCCAGCACTTAACCCTGACTGTAATCATCACCACTAACCCAAGAAGTTGTGAGGACCAGTCTAAATGTCCTCACTTTGCTAGTGAACTGAAACACACACACCTCTCGATTGTTGGACATACTTATTTGAACTTACTCGATATACGTGAAAGTTTGCCAGGAAGGGGAATGACTTCTTCAGCTTGTTAAAACGTCTCATCCTGAGCTTCTTTTGTCCCGTTCACGTTGAATTATTAAAAAGAAGAACATTAAACATGCCCGTGGGTTTTAACAGGCCAGAGGTGGCCGACGGTCTTCCACGCCACGGCCAGAACCGCATTCCATCCGGCTCAACATCTTCGGTCTCTGGAGGTAATTTAAGACACATGCGGGCTCCTCAGATCTGGACCCGCAGCTCCGAACCGGAGACGGGGAAGAAAAGCTTCATTTGCTACATTCCATAGCGCAGCACCCGTTGTTCTATTAGCCGCTTCTTTAGCTCCGCTTCCCACAAGAACGTGAAGAGGCATCCGGGCAGCAGCAGCTGGAGAAACGTCCACCACTTTAGTTTGGAGCTGGGGGGGCAAAAAGGAAAAACTGGGCTGTCGGGTCGTGGGGCTGTGCTCAGACCGCTAACGCGTCTGCCTCCGCCAACAGTCAGCCAGTCATTCACACTCTGCAACCACTCCTCCTCCTGCCCACTCTCTCTCTCCCTTCCTTCCTTCCTTCTCTCTCTCTCCCTTCCTTCCTTCCTCCCCCTTTCAGTCACTGCTAGTTTGCTTTTCCATCCTTCCATCGAGCAGGAGGATAAAAATAGGAGCAACCTCTCCCCGATCCAGTCGCTCTGCTGCCGGCCCCGCTGGCGGGCGGGCGAGCGAGCGTCTCCGGTTTCAGATGCTGGACGGGCGTCTCGCTGCGTTGGAAGGGGCACAATCGCGTCCGTTCCTCACCGCGTCTGCCCCGTTTACCTTCGGCCCCGCCCCCTCCTGCTGTGCGTGGTGCAGAGGACAGAGGCGTCATGGTATTCATCCCAGAGCAGCATTTGATCCGGGGTCAAAGGGTCACATTCAAGCAAAGATAGGGAGCTTGTTTCCTGTGATGCAACCCCCCCCACACACACACACACACACACCATGGACCAAGTCTTCCCCTCACTCTTCATCATCGTCATCATTCTCTTCCTCCAGTCCTGCCTTGACTTCACTTTCTTCTTTATTTGGCGGTGCCTTTTTATTTCCTGCCTTTAATCCTGCAAAAATGTTATCTCGCCATCCCGCCGCCGACTATAAACAAACCCTCGACTGTGGCTCTGCACACCCCCCCCCCCCCCCGGGAGGAGGGGGCAGGAAGGGAGGTGGGAGGAAAAGAGAAAACAACAACAGAAAAAACAGCCGTATAGTGCCGGACGGCGGCTGGGAACAGGGCTGGAGGGCCGTGGCGTTCTGCTTCAGTGACCTCACGATGACCTCACGTCTGCTCGGACATTTCACGACATCGTCTTCATGAACCCGATTCGTCATCATGTGACTTTAACGGCCGTTCAGTTCCGTCGTTATTTCCTCACTCGGCCGACTGGAACGTCACCTCCGTCGCTAAACCGCCGAGCACACAGGATGTGACAGAAGACTGGAAGGGAAAGAAAACTCACTGCCCTTCCTCTGCCCCTGCCCCCCCCCCCCCCCACACACACACACACACACAGGGAGTGAACTCCCTGGAGTCAATTATGCCATTAACGACTGAAACATGATGTAAAGTCACATAATGTCTCCTCTTGGACGCGCCGGGGATGTAAAAATAAAGGAAATAATTGCCCGAGTGCAGCCGTTACGCAACGCACAACCTATGAAACAGATTATTAGTATTCCTGATCTAACATCTGAGACAGCGGAACAGACAAGAGACCCCGGCCCTCAGCAAACAGACTGAACATTTATCACGCTGGTTTAATGGGACGGGTGCAGCTCTGCTGGAGCGCCACCAGGCGGCGCTGGTCTCGCGAGGGCTGGACGTGTCAGTGATGGATACAAACGACAAAATATGAGAGAACTTGATAAGAACCAACATTAATATGTGGGGATCATTTTGCCCCGGAGCTCCAGTTTTCTGCCACCATCCATAAACAAGCATCATTACACACACACACACACACACGGCTCGGTTCTGGTTGGGAATTAAGACAGCTCAGGAGATCCCAGCTGAGGCGGCGCCTAAAGAGATGTCGCAACCTTTTTGGCGGCAAAATCCCGGAAAGGCCGTTAAGTGGGAGGTGCCAAAAGAACACAGAGAAACCCGGCGCGGAGACCTGGGCTGCCTCTGCCGCTGTGTGTGTGTGTGTGTGTGTGTGTGTGTGTGTGTGTGTGTGGTGTGTGTGTGTGTGTGTGCGTGTGTGTGTGTGTGTGTGTGTGCAGCTGTCAATCACATCGCACCTCCGCTGCGCCACCAAATCCCCCCTCCCCCCCCACATCAGCATGATTAAACGACTCAAACCAATCTGCCTCGCGGGTTTAAAACCCCCGGCGGCCGCGTCCGTGACCTCTCGCCAGAGGGCGATCGAGGTGGCTCGGCTCCCGCAGGTGCATCATGGGAGAGCCTCGCGCTGACCTCTGACACGAGCCCGCTAAAGCTGATAAATCTAGACGGAAACACACAGGTGTGCACAACATCTGTGTGGGGGTGGTGGATCCATCCCACGACAGCCCGGCATCAGCTCACACCTCGGCAGGAACAAAGACACCTGCAGAAGCCTTTGTCTGCCTGTCTGTCCCTCCACCTGTCTGTCCCTCCGCCTGTCTGTCCCTCCACCTGTCTGTCCCTCCACCGTCTGTCCCTCCGCCTGTCTGTCCCTCCGCCTGTCTGTCCCTCCGCCTGTCTGTCCCTCCGCCTGTCTGTCCCTCCACCTGTCTGTCCCTCCACCTGTCTGTCCCTCCACCTGTCTGTCTCCTCGCTCGACCACAACCATACGACACGGTGCCGGTACCTCCTCCTCGTCGCTGGGCAGCTGCTGGTGGTCGCCCTCCGCCCCCTCCTGCAGTCTCTGGTATTCCGCCGTCTCTCCCATGGTGGCGCCCCACAGGTACCAGCCACCTGTCCTCAAACCGCCCGCGTGGGTCCGATCACTCCGATCGCTGGGTCATCACGTCCTCCTGCAGATGATGCGCCCGGGGCGTGTGAGCGGAGGTGACAGCGCTGGCGAGCTCCGTTTCTGCCCCCCCCTTCCCCGGCGTGCTGCTGCGATTGTTCTGCCCCTCCGTCTCTCCCACGCTCATCTCCGCTGTCGCCGACGCTCCAGGCTCACCTCCTCTCGGCAGCCCGGGGAACGCAGGAACCCTTTCACCTGTTAAATGGGATCCGTCCTTTGTGCGTCCGCTTTGATGTCCAGGGGGGCGGAAACCACGGCGACGGCGGCTAAAGTCTGCCGCTTTGTCTTAAACGGACGTCCTGATGGTTGACCGATAATCCCTGCCTCTCCTGGTTGTTATTGTGCCCCCCCCCCTTCCCTCACCTCCTAAACCCGCTCTCCCCACCCCGCGCTTGATGATTCCGCGCCGCTCGCCCTCCTCTATCGCCGTAGCAACATCCGCCCATCGCACATCCTTCCCACTCCTCCGTGTCCCACAGCGTTCCGGGCGGGAATAACCAATGGTGGACAGGCGTGCCGACACCGGGAAGGAGGCGGGGGTGCGAGGGATGATGGTGAGAGGCAGCGGTGGGGGGGCCTAATGAGGAGAGTTAATCCTCCCTCTGAGAGGGGGGGGGCACAGCCGTGCTGCTTTGTGTGCATCTAAAGCACCTCTCCACTACAGGGAGGGGTTTCCAGGCCATCTGGGTCCTCACTGAGTGGACATCTGGGGAGGGGAAATAAAAATAGAAAAGAACAATATGTGTGTGTGTGTGTGTATTTTTTTTTGGGGGGGGGGGTTAAAAACACCCTGCATTAAAGTCTAAAACCTGACGCTACCAAACAGTTCACCAGCCTGTTTAATGCCTTAAATTAAACATCAAGCTGTGTCCTGATAAACCCGAACGGTGAATATTGACTAAAGCAAGAAGTGGCGACGCTCACCTGTGTGATGTTTGTGACTAACACCCCCATCCCCCACCCCCGTCACCCCCCCCCCCACCCCCCCACCGTCGTCACTGGGCCGGTTATTTGCAGCCCACTGAGCATCACTCGCTCTTTGGCCTCAATCCCCTCATCTCTGCCGGCTGTCGCGCTCACGAGCAACATCACACACACACACACACACACACACACACACACACACACACGCACACACACACGAGATCACCTTCTCATCAGTGAAACTGAACTGGGGAGTGTGTGCGTGTGTGTGTGTGCGTGCGTGCTTTATTCTGCTGCCCATCCTCGCGTGCAGCAGCTCAATGCTGCGGCCCAGCACCATCAGACCCGGGCTGACCCCCGCTCCGGCTCTGTGGACACGGCTTTGTCTTCCGCTCTCTGGACTGTTTTGGTTTTTTCCCTCCCGTTTTGCCTCTCATTGGTCGGACTGGTCGGCCTATCAGACGCCTGAGTGGAAGCCTCGCAGGCAAATCCCGCTCTACCTTCGCACGTCAACATTAGTTTGGTTTTTTTCCCAGAAATGCGCGTGAGTTTCCAGCCCAGAGTTCCTCTCGTGTTTGAGGAGAGTCGTTTTAAATCCACGCACATCCTCTCACTGCTGCCTGTTATCAGGCCTCCCCGTCTCATTTATCACCCGTCCCTCATCTTTTTAAACTTCCCGTCTCCTCCGTGACTCCCACTCGTATCCTCAGATTCCGTCTCTCTCCCAGAAACCTGGAAAACTCCTTCTGCAGCAGGAGGGCTTTTAAGTTTTCGCGACTTTCTGCTTCGTTTCTCGGCCATCTTGCCTCGCGAGGACGTTAAACTGGAGCCTGTTAAACACGTGGACGCCTCCTCCGTTCCCGGTGACGGACGGAAAGCAGACCTGGGGTGGGCACAGCATTCCCAGCTTCAGCTGACCTTTCAGAGGACTTCAGGGTCCCTCTTGCCTTGTTTTGCCTATTTCACTGCAGCACCAACAGCAATAAATCGTTACAGTTCAGAATCAAATTCACTTGATTCCATCAACGGCCCAGAAACCCCAGATTCACCGACTGCTTAAAGCCTCCGGGACGCTGATGGGCCCGAGGTCAGCGGCCGCAGAGCCTCCCAGCCGCTGTTTCCATCTTCGCCGTCGCTCGGTAAAACGCCGCCAGCTGATCCGCAGCCAAAACTGACCCTCTGTTCCCTCTAAATCCTCCCCACATGCGGGTAAATGCAAAGATTTTCAGGCATAAATGGGACAAGAGTTGCTATAACCTGAGCAAATCCCCATTATTGGACAGAGCTGTGAGGATTGACAGCATCTAAACTGCATCTGTCTCCATGGAAACACAGCCCACATTGGATTGTTGCTCTAACAAACCTATTTGTGTTGTAAAATTACGGGATTACAACAAGTTGGACTTTATATTCACACAGCGGTCGGTTTAATCGGCCAGGCTGTCCGGGGACGAGCCTGAAGATAAATCATTTCCGCTGCACGCTTGAATAAATCGAGTTTATGGAGCCCAAAACTGCAAAAGGATGCAGCTGAAACACGTCTGCAGCCCGGCGGGCTCGGTTGGGATCAATGGCGGCCGGGCACAGAGTCAAAAGCACTAATGGCTTCCATTTGCTGAGCAGCACACAGACAAGAGTTGTCAGGAGAAACTTTAGCCTCCCTCATCACGCGTTCCCAGAAAGATCCCCCCTTTCAGCTGGAGCAGAGGCGGACCGGCGCTGGACAAGTCCAGTGTGGACAGAGACGAGTGTGAGAGGCAGATGACACGCAGGAAGATTGCACTGTGTGTGTGTGTGTGTGTGTGGTTTTATAGAGTGAGGTAGACAGGCCTGGATGTTATTTAATCCTCAGCGCTCATGTCGTCTTTCCTGGAAGTGCGTGTGTGTCTGTATCTGTGTGTGTGTGTGTGTGTGTGTGTGTGGTTTTATAGAGTGAGGTAGACAGGCCTGGATGTTATTTAATCCTCAGCGCTCATGTCGTCTTTCCTGGAAGTGCGTGTGTGTCTGTATCTGTGTGTGTGTGTGTGTGTGTGTGTGTGTGTGTGTGTGTGTGTGTGTGTGTGTTGGTTTTCCAGTGCTCCAGGAAACAGGTGGAATTTGAGAGGGTGATCCAAGGCTTGTGGGGGCCACGCAGAGGAGAGCAGAGGACGGGATTAGGGGAGGATGAGAGGAGAATGTGAAAGGGTCCCACTGCTGCAGCTCATCTGTGCACTCGCACGTGGACTCCGGGAGGGGCGGATGCCAAAGCGCCGCGTTTTTCTGCGCGTGAGCGCGCCGACGTCAATATAAAAGATCGACCGCACGGCAACACTCACAACCGCCTGCGGCAAAGTCCGAGATTTTCTCTGTGGTTTAGCTGTAGCTCGTGACCTTTCTGTGAAATTGTTCGTGAAAGTAATGAATTTAATGACCCTCAAGGCAAATGAGCAACAATAAATATCAATGGAGACTGTAATTCCACATCTGACCACACGGCGGCAGCAGAATACTTTTAGGATTCATTCAGCAGGTTTATAACAAACAGCAAGAACAATAGGTGTACAAAAGGTCCAAAAAGACAATATGAAAAATGGGAGAAAAAAAACAATGATTTATATTCTATAAATGCACCAGCTCCAAAGTTAATGGCACTCTGCTGTCTATGGCAACGCGCGCCTCCTCTCTGTTGTATTTGGCAACCGGAACGTGTGAAATACCAGCACCCAGACTTCCCTCCACACACCCACCACAAAGAAGGGCAACGTTGCGACACGCGGCGTGAGGCAACCACGTAGAACCCTTACGAAAAAGGAAAAACACATCGCGCTCTTTCCTTGGTCAATATATAAGATAATGAGTCGCACAGTTAAGAGAGAAAACACTTCACACCCTCAGACGACAGACGACAAATGAAAACAACAGGAATAGACGCAGCGTGCGCGCCCTCGTGCACGTACATCCGGAAACCCGATCTGGGAAGGGCATACAAAGGGACAAGACGTGAGCTCCCCCGGGGGGTCTGGAAACGCTACACGCTGTAGAAAAAGGAGGGACGAAAAAGATGAGAAGGAAGAAAGCTGGGTCCAAAACTACAGGTGTGGTCTACAGCTGCCCCCCCCCCGTTGGCCCGGCGTGACCACGGCCACCTACAAACGGTAAACAACAACGACAAAGTTCGATCAACGCTTCAGCGACACAAAAGCGCCGCGTCAGTGAGCGCAGCCATTCACACCACACACACACAAACGCAGCACGGTGCTTTCACGGTCCCTCGTCCCTTTCTGCTCTCACACACCTGTTTAAAGGAGGTGGGGGGTGGACACGTCCTGTCATTTCTGGGGCAAGAACCAGGCAAAGGAAGCCACCACTTCCAGTTATTACAGGGTCGGCGAGGAAGTAGGCACCCAACGGTTTCGATTTCGTGATGTGCCCGTTAAAACACGCCCCTTCTGTCACACAACACACACACACACACACACTCGCAGGAGCGGCGTCACGCAGCAATGACATCAGCTCCCGTGTTTGCTCTCCTCCTCAAAGGTGAATAGATCCCTTTCAGACGTACAATGAGCCGCCAGCGGAGCCGGCGGAGCTCTGCCCTCGCCATGATCTCATGTCTGCAGGGCCCATGAGATCAACCAGGGAGGGGGCGAAAATAACAAACGGGGCAGGACGACACACACACACAACCCGCAGAGCCCATTTATCCCCGGCAGGAAGTGGTTCAGAAGCATTTCCTGCCTGCTGGGCTGGTGCTTATCCAAAAGTCCAGGTGTGCTACCACAGATTATTTTTGGAATCTCATCGTTTACAGGCAGAAGCAGAACTCCTACCTGGTTTTCTCCCATGGCAGCTGCCTCAGGACAGGGCCCCCGGGTCCATGAACGGGGGGGTTTGCGCAGCTACAGGTCCATGGCGGTGCGAGACCGGCGCGCCGTCACACGAGATCATCCTCCACCATCGGGCGGTCGGCGGTGCGGCTGGTGTCTGAGGACAAGGAGAGTTGAAAGGTTCAGCGTCTCTGCTCGGCCTCGTCGCCTCTAGCTACAAACGCGCCGCCCTCCCCGTGTGCGCCAGCACGCCGCTGCAGCCGCACTGGTTTCAGGGGTAAATTGAGCCCCCCCCCGGGTGTTTGTGCAGCTGCGGGGCAACGAGTGGGTGAGGTGCTCACAGAGCAAAAAAAAAAAAAAAGGCGGGTTTCAGGGCGCAACCTGACGCAATTTTCAAAGGAAATGAAAGTTAGCGGCAGGAAAGACTGATGTGGAGGGGTTGCAGCAACCCAGCCGCCCACTCGGGCCTTAAAGGCATGACCCAGCAGAACCACAACGACCCAGCAGAACCACACCCCAGCAGAGCCACAACGACCCAGCAGAGCCACAATGACCCACTGAACCACAAAGAGGGACGGTTGCCTCACATCACATCACATGACTCCTCAGATAATACGACACTACAGTCGCGGCTAACAACCGGATGCAGCTACTAAAGCTGACAAAGCAGGTCTGGGGGCTGTGATAGGAATGCCCGGGGGGGGGGGGGGGGGGGGGCAGGAGAGGACAGCATAAATGAATCACTGCAATTCACGGGAACAGAGTCCACCTCCCACCACCTAGTTAAGTCACTGAAGCTTCCAGCATCTCTCTACACACCGAGCTATCCCCCCCCCCCCCCCACACACACACACACACACACTCCACAAGTGACCCCATTGTGACGCCACGCGTGCCAACTGTGCGCCGAGGACGGCGGCGCAGCACGTTCAACAGAACGCTGATGTTTCATAAATATTTTTCTTACGCAACCCCAGCGGTGGGCGGGGCACCTGAGAGAAGGTTGACCCCCACCCCCCCACCCACCCGTGTGCATGGGGACGCTCCAACTCTACCCGACCCCCCTTTCAGAGTGTAAGAAAGGCCAGAAATAACCTGCACAACAGCACAGTCAAGGACGGGGGTCAGTGGAACGCCGCAGATGCCCCGGAGAAGCTGCTCGGCTCTGACCCCCCCCCCCCCCAGGCAACTTCCAGGTGCCCAGAACCCCAACAAAGTGGCCAATTTCAGGATTTGCATTAGAGGTTTGCAGAAATGCCCCATGTGTAGGCGACAGGAGACCAGGCTGCTGTTAAAGCTTAATGGGACCAATAAAACACCAGTTATGAGCAAATGTGTATATAAAAGTGCATTAATCACAGATTAACTGATAACGAGCAAGACAAGAGTTGACAGCACCTGACAAGCCCTCCTGTTTGCTGCGTCTATCGGGTTGGTGGTGTGGTATTAAGTAAGTGTGTGTGTGTGGGGGGGGGGGCAAGAAAAATGAAAATGAAATGTCTTGTATTGTAATATTAAAGAGTTTTAAACAAAAATAGAAGATCGGTGTGATCACATGGCCACAATCTTATGGAAACCTGCTGGAAGAAAGCCTCATTTGGAGGTCTAACCGATACTTTTACTGTTACTTTTCATTTACCGTTAATTAATCGATTCAGGGAGAGACGCGACCAGAGAAGGAAGAGCGACAGACTTTTAGCTGCACTGGAGCAGTTTTCGCTCTAATTTGATCTTTCCAAACAACGTTTGGCCCTTTTTCTGTAAAGATGTGACAGTAAGAGCAGCTGCAACCATAAGTGATGTTGTTTCATGCAGTTTTAGTGTCTCTGGGATCTCCGATGAATCGATTTTCGATGGTTTTAATTGTTTACGGAAGTAATCGGTGCAGCCAGCTTCACCTGTTAGCCTCTCCACATGTGCCCACCTAGCTCATTTGCTAGCAGTCCGGCATTTAAAAAAGTGTGTTTATTTCCATCATATTTCAATTCGTTTAGTATGAATCAGAGAGGCTAATTATGCAGAACATCCAGCATTCATTCCAGAAAGTTCCCATTCAGTTTAGTCATGTTTCCTGGACTTCCAGCACGGGAGCTTTCAGTTTTAGACAGAGATAAATGAGGCTGATTTATTCACATCTCGTCGAGTTCAGACCACACCACACGGAGTTCCACCCGGCCCCTGCAATCATTTATATTTTCATCGCGGAGACCTCCAGCGAGGGGCGGAAAATCCCAGCAAACAATCCGATTATCGTGGCCGTTTCTCGGACGCGCTACTTCGCCTACCTGTCAGGCTCCGCTCCTGTCTCCCTGTCACCACCGCTCCTCCAGCACGCACGGCTACAGGCCGGCAGCTCCCGGCATGTGCGAGTGTTCCGAATGACAACCTGGTCACGTAAATAGCGCCGATAACGAGCTGCGGCGGCTTCGCGTTCAATTCTGCGGAGCTCCGCGCAGAAGGCGCCTGGCGTCCGCAGCGCAAAGATCGTCGGCGCGCGCGGTAAGATGGCTCACTACGTCCTTGAGCCGGATTGGGTTTTTCCACACGGGAGACTCAGAAGGAGTGAGAGCTCTTCGTTTTATTTAACACCTCGTGACAGAGTTTATCGGCCCACTCTTAAAGGGACGCGACGGTTTCCCAATTAAACCCGTTTTCAACATGCACGTCAAACATGTGCGAAGGTAAAATTTGAATTAAGACTGCACCATAAATATGCCGTAACGACCTCTAAAGCAGTTAAATCGGGACAATGGAGTTTACAGCTGGAAGCTCTGGCTGCTTGTTCTTTACTTTGTCTCCATCGTCTGGTCAGTTTTTTGTCTCTTTCGTCTGGTTTGACAAACTGGGTACATTTTTCAAGGCAATAGGTCACGTTGCGTGCACGTATCATCCATCAACGCGTTTCTGGGGGAATTCAACACAATTCAGCAGTTGGGACTCGATCGTTTATTGCAGCAACAAAAATCCAAAGCCGAAGCAGACACGTACAGCAAGAACAAGCACCAGTATTTATTTTTTTTAAACAATTTGCAAGCACACTCTTTGTCAGATGACTGATTTTAGAGCTTCGTGGTTTTTAGAAATTTAGCAAGGATCTTTAAAAATTACCAAGTGTCAATGCATCGGTTTTATAAACTCACGAAGGGTTAAACGATTACACGATCTACAATTCATGTTTTCCCCACTTTTCACCCACAGCAAAAGAAAAAAACAATGAAAATAAGAAACATCCAACAAATCCAAAGTACCACAAACACCTTCTGCCATGATTGTGTGATCCTCTGCGTGAACAATTCTTCCATCCTCTCTTTTCTAGAGTCATAACAGGCGTTAGCGCAGTAACTTCTGATATTAGCAACAAACGTCAGAACCAAAGAAGAACACCCTCTAAAAGTATCACGATGGACAGGAGCTAAACTGCAGCGGTGAAAGAAAAGGCACAAGAAAAACCCGCCAACACGAACACGGGAAAAAACCCCATTCGGGGGCGTTTACGGGGGGAAACGCTGGGCAGTAACGCATCATTCAAACACGAGGATTGTGGGAAACGGGACGTTTTGAGGGGGTACGTCGCCGTGGAAACGGCAGCCGAGTAGCAACAGACTGTATTTACATGCATTATGGGAAACACTGTTCCCGATAATAAAAACCCACCCCTACAGTGAAATATGGAGGGCACTGCCTCCGATAAGGACACACGCTGGTAGGCAAAAACTACCTTCTTCTCATCCACATTATGGGAGACACTGCTCCCGATAATGACGTCGTTTGAGACGCCGGCGTGTTCGGAGGCCCCCCCCCCAGCACGCTGGCGTCCTTTAGCAGATGCTGCTTTTGTCAATTCGACAGTATAACTGTCATAATTATGGAAGGCACTGCTCCCGATAATTATACATTTTCTACAAAAGGCGATAAAAAACTATTTATAGTGAACCCTGCCACTGATAAATAAATAACAATAAATAGATGTACGCTTTCGGTTTCAGTGCCACGTTTGGATTACGATAATCAATCCCAATTTTCTCTTTTTTTTTGTGCGATTTAACGTTAAACTGTGCCGTCAATCCACACAGAACAGCACCAGTGTTACTGGAAATTACTTTTTAGTCCTTCTTTAGCAGCTCATGAAGCATTTTGAGTGTTTAGCTACCTAAACTTAGATCAACCTGGCTGATTGGGCTTTTTTCCTTAATCTCTGAGCTGATAATGTGCTAAAAAAAAAATTAAAAATAACGATACATTCGACTCATTCGGAGGGTTGAGCTGATTTTGCGTAGTGTGGCAATTAAAAAACAAGCGACTCTAAAGGTGAGATGAGACGACTTGACTGAGCTACTGCTTGAAATCTTGAGGTTGTGAATCAGGCAGATCGTTGTTTTATGCCTGTATGTTGATACTCGGGACCGAAAGGAAGGAGAGATTTATAAAAAAAGAGGATCTTTAGATCTGATTATACAGAGACCAAATGTTCCCTGCTAGCGAGTTAGCGCAGCCTTGAATGGTCCAGGTGGCCAAAGCAAACTGGTTGCGGAACAGGTCGGCGTCGGCCTCGGGGTTGTTGCTCCTGAAGGAGTTGAGGTGGTTGGACAGAGCCTGGAGCGTGTGAGGCCCGGAGCCCAGCAGGATGTGGCGGAACGGGCTCTCTCTGGGAGACACGTAGGGCGACAGGAGGTCCCTCTCCACCTGCAGGGTCAGGGTTAAGGTTAGGGGAGGACGTGAGGAGCGTCGGCCAGCGCCCAACGTCGCCCGCCTGGGTCCGCATCTTACCGTCATGATACGGTCGTTGATCACGCGGCACATCTCGATGTCGTCCAGGTCGCTGTTCTTGATGTCCGCCGCCAAGTTGCGAGAGGCCCGACTGTACGAACCAGAGGCCGAAATCAGCCACTGGACCGTCAGGGCTTTGGGGAAGAGCTGAGGCTGCAGCTGCAGGCGGGAATAGACGGAAGCAAAGATGAGTCCAAACCCAAAGATCCTTCCATCAGCCTTAAAACTTGAGCACTCACCCTCTGAACCTCGTTGACCTTCTGATAGATCTGCCTCACGGAGCCGCGGATCATCCTGTCGTACTTGGCCAGGTCCACCTTCAGCAGGTGGTCGTGGACCAGCCTCAGCGCCATGTGACCGGCGAAACGGGTCACGATCTCGGCCAGCTGAGGAACCTGGTTGGACGTGGCCGTGTTCAGTTTATCCCGGGTGTCCAGCATCGTGCCGAAGTATGGGTACTCCTAAACGGGGGGGGTGGAGGATGAGGTCAGAGGTCCTGGAGGTGGAGACAGGCTGAAGACACAAAACCCAGCAGGGCGACTTACTTTACTGCCAGAAGTGAATCGAAAGGAGATGGAGGGAATCCCGCTGAAGGCCAGGAAGGGATACGCAGCGTTATCCACCTTCAGAGGCTCCAAGCTGCCAAACAAACACACACAAAAGGTAAACATGCGAAACAGGTGTGGCGAGGACACCGGGAATAGACACTCACATGTTAGTCTCCCAGTTGCCACCGGCATATTGTGAGAAGAGGGACACGGCCGGGTTTGGAGACTTCACCTGACGGGAGACGAAGGATGTTAGCTGATATTAGCGGGCACATTAGCGCGGCGCCCAGCCGCCGTTTACCTCTTTCAGAGCGCCCAGGATCAAGCTGTGCATCAAGGGACTGCCGGCGACCTTGAATCCGTTTCGACCTGGGGAGGGGACAAAATCCCCACCGTGTTCAGAACAAGAGGAACGGAGCAGAACGGTTCCAAGCAAGAACCCTGAGGGAGGTACCTGCTATGACTCCATCCAGGTTGATGTAGGTGAAGGCCTTCATGCTCAGAGACGACAGATAACCCTGAACACACGCCAACATCGTGGGTTAGAGCGGCTGCCTGACGCGGCTGCTTCTCGAACCGTGCGAGTCTCACCTCCAACCACTCCGTGGCGCCGACGCTTCCGTACTCCCCGGCACTCCAGCTAGCAAACACGATGCTCCTCCTCGGCTCGAACCCCTCTGTCATCGGGGGGAGGTGATGTTACCAGAAAACCTCCATCTGAGACGACCGTGCGACGCCGCCCCAGACTTACCTTTCATCATTTCAGAGATGGAACGTGCCAGCTCGAGAAGGACGCTGGTGCCGACAGTCGCTGTGGCAAAACCTGGGCCCCAGGCGTCCCTCTGGGCCCCGATAACCAGATATCGATCTACAACGAGAGGGGGGAACTTCATTTACGCTCTTCCTTTAGCTTGAGCTCTCCAAGTCTGGCCAGTTGTGTCTGACCTGAATCAACAATGCCTTTGATGACTCCAAACACGTTAGAGATCTTCCTCTCTTTCAGGACGTTGTTGACCTCCACTCTAATAGTGTCACTCTCGTCTCCCAGTCTGTTGATGCCTTTCCACCCCATAGGGATGCTCTGACCACCCAGTTGCCTGGAATATAAATTATAAACATGTTACTAAGCATTTCATCCAATAACATTCACAGACACAAGAAGGATTTATTAAAACTACTTCCCCCAGCAGCTACTTGTATAATGTAAAGACGGTATGTGGCCACAAGGTGGCGCCAAAGTGACTAAAAGCAACACGAGCAACGAAGGTTTTCAATATTGGTGACAAACACTTGTAATAATTGGTCAAAGTTAACGGATTACCAAAAACAAAATGAAAACTACACATCACAACACTTCCATCAAATCAATCACACCGATGAAGTAATTCACCATACTTCAAAATGTCGGCGGCCATGCGCGCCGTGATGGTCTGAGCCAGGATTTTTGGCAAGCCTGAAGACTCCACCGGTGGGAACTGGGTGTGGTTAAAGGAGGGAAATGCTGGGGTGTAGGGATCCCCTGAGCCCAAGTGGACCTGTGGGAAGGCCAGAAAGACAGAGTCACCAAGCAGGAAGATCAAGAGCAATAAAAGCCATTAAAGAATTCTTATTACACAGGTGTAGCCACCAGAGATGTTCACTCACGTGTCCGAACAGCCCCGTGCCCTCTTCAAGAGAGTAGTCTTCAGGGTCTGGGTAGATCAGCACGGCGGAGGCATTCAGCTTGGCTGCGTTGGCCACCTGCGTGGTGAAAGCAGGCACATGGTGAAGCAGGAAGTGAAGCGTGGGCTCACAGCGACGAGCCACCACGCACCTTCTCAGCGAAACTGTTCCTGCCAGCCCTGACCAGCACCACCCTGCCGCTCAAGTCGATGTTGTTGCTCCGCAGCATCATGAAGTCGCTTTCCTCACCATAATGGCCGTACAGGACGGCGCCCTGGAGCACGGAAAAATCAGAGAGGAGTCGGGCCTGAAGTCAATTCTGATGAAAACAGGAGGATGTGAGGTCAGCGGGCGTCGTACCGACACCGTCCCACAGGCGCTGTAGGACAGGAACCCACTGGGACGCTCCTCTTTCCCGTTCTTGAAAACAATCCTGTTGTAGCCAGAAACCGGGGGGTCCTGGACCTTCACGAAATGATCGTCGGTCCAGGACTTCATGCCATAATCACTGAACTTCTTCAACAATTTGTTGGCCAGAGCCTCATCACCCGGGGAACCGGCCTGGTGGCTGCTGGTGGAAAGATCTCTGAGAAAGAAGGATGACAAAAAAAAAAAAAAAAAACAGATGAGTGAATGAAGCCAAAAGAGGCTTCGGACTGTTCGGGCAGCGAGGAGGCGGATATTTACGCCAGGACGGGTTCGAAGTTGGCCGCGGAGACTTTCTGAAAGAGAAGCTTCTTCACGTCATCCCAGTTCATGACGGGAATCACGTTGTCCTGAGGAGGAGGCAGGTCTTCTAAACCGGGCACCGTGGCCGCACACGACGGAGCCGCGTCCTTCTTCCTGTGGACCAAGTAGCCGATCAAGTACCCTGAGAGCGAGAAGGAAAGGAACGCGTGCACCATCAGAGGGGGGGGTCATCAGAAGCTTCCATAACCCGCCTGGGCCCCACACCCACCGATGATGAAGATGAGGAGGACGCTGGCCGCCAGGAAGCAGAGGCTCCTCGGGGTGCGGCCCAGCTTTTGAGCGATGTAGGGTTTGCGGGCGGAGTTGTGATTGAGGTGCTCCCCAACGCCGTTTCCCCCGACCTCCTCGTCCACGTCAGAGGACAGCTTCATCTCCACCTGGCTGTTGTCTCCTTCCATGTTCTGGGTCAGGTTGAAGCGCGTGTACGAGTGCGGCTCCCCGTTGAACTGCAAACCCCACCGGCAAAAGGAGGGATTAGGAGGGGGGGGGCTGCTCTTTCTGGAGTCCAGCTATTAATGTCAATCAATCAATCTTTATTTATAATGGCACTTTTCATACCCTGGGTAGCACAAAGTGCCTCACAGAGGATAGAAACAACAAAGAGGAACAAGAGAATCAAGAAAAAGGACACACACACACAGATACACACAAATAACGCGTGAGAAGATAAAAGAAATTGAAAATAATCAGAAAATCAATCAAAAGCCTGATTAAAAAGGTGTGTCTTGAGCCTCTTTTTAAAAATCTCAACAGTCTCTGCGGCCCTGAGGTTCTCCGGCTGTTCCACAATCGGGGACCATAGTAACTGAAGGCCGCTTCCCCGTGCGTTTTAGAGCTTACATGTGGAATGGTTAAAAGTCCGGTGCCGGAGGACCTCAGGGTCCGCGAGGGTTGTTAGAATAGAAGCAGGTCGGATAAATAAGTCGGGCCGAGACCATTAAGACATTTAAAGACTAATAAAAGAACCTTAAAATCGATCCTGAAACGCACGGGTAGCCAATGCAGCGATTCTAAAACCGGTGTGATGTGCTCCCGCCCTCTGGACCTCGTCAGCACCGATTTCTTACAGATTGAGATGGTTTAAAATCCTTTAATTTTGGTACAAGTTTCTCTCTCTGACCTTCAGGACCAATAACTAAGACTTCTGTTTTGTCCTGGTTGAGCTGTAGGAAGTGTTCTGCCATCCATGACTGGATATCTAGAATACAGTTAAAAAGGGCATCGACCGGCCCTGTGTCACCAGGAGCCACGGCGATGTACAGCTGCGTATCGTCAGCATAGCTGAGGAAGCTGATGCCGTGGCTCCTGGTGACGTCCCCAAGAGGAAGCATGTAAAGATTAAAAAGGGTTGGACCCAAGATTGACCCTTGGGGAACCCCGCACTTTGTCTCATGGGCTCTCGAGGAGCATGTATCCATACTTACAAAGAAGCTTCGATCAGTAAGGTAGGAGGTGAACCAGTTAAGAACAGTACCAGAGAGGCCAACCAGGTTCTTCAGTCTATTTAATAAAATATAGTGGTCTACTGTATCAAAGGCGGCGGTCAGATCCAGCAGAACCAACACCGTGAGCTTTAATACTCGCCGGAATACTCACAATTTTGGAGATGGTTGACCGGGCCTGGTCCATTCTGGCTTCACAGGTATCTAGGAGGCGAAAGCAACCAGTTAGACAGTGCAGCTGCGGCCCTTCAAAGCTCAGCACGTCGTGTTCCCGTTACATTTCTGAGAACAACGAGCCGCTAACGCGTCCCACCTTTGGTCCAAACAACCACGGGGTTTCCTGGAAACGAGAAAAGTGGACAAAAGGCCAGTGTTCCGACCAGCTCGCCACAGACTCCACACGCATGTGAACGTCCGTTCTGAAGGGATACAGTGACGGAACAAAAGCCTTCCCGCTGGGTCCGAACCAGAGCGGAGGCCAAACAAAGCAAGTGTTCAAGAACAGCGGGACAAGACCCGATATGCAACACTTTAGATGTTTTTATACAGGTTAAGCCTCCTCGGGGGGGGGGGGGGGGGGGGGACACCAGCCCCGTGGGGGGCTGTGAAAACTGGAGCTGCTCGGTCTATTAACACATTAAATCACTGGACAAACCGAGCAGAAAACCAGGACGAGCACTTCAGGGACCACGTGTGCTTTTTCCCCCCAAAAGAGTCCAAACACAATTATTTGGCGGCCGTCGTCCCGGCTCGTCTCTGCGTCATCGCCGACCCCGAAAAACAGGCCAAGACCTTCCCAGCAGCCTTTGTCCCATCAGGGACCCAACAGGGCTAGCCTCTGAACCGGACAGAACCTCGAACCGCAGAAAACACTAGCGTGGACCGTGCGTGAGCGGAGCCCGTGGGGGCAAAAGGTCACACAGGGTCAAGAGCGTTAGGCTGATCAACGTGCAGAAAAGCTGGAGCTACCCAGCTCTCTCCGCTTTAGGCAGTTGGGTAAAAGAACTTGACCGGTACCAGCGGACCGGCTGCTCTGCTAAGCTAATTTCACCTCTTACAACATTTTGAGTTGTGTCTATAATCTTACATACCAAACATACCAGGCCTTAAGACCTTAATAAGATTAGCTGCTCTTTCAGTTGGGACACCTATGGATTTCAGCTATTCAGGAACTGGCAACACATCAATGGAGTTTGAGCGTTTGTAAGACAAATATTAAGAAAAAATTCAAGCATTTTTGACACCAGTTTGCTTCTGATGCCGTGACAACGGCGCCAAGGACTGAAACTGGTGCATCTCTAAGAGCTCCACCAAAACCTGATAAGGTCTGCTCTCCGGAAACACGGGGTCCGTCCTGGTTGCAGCAGTTGAGATAGACGGTCTGTATCTGCACCCGCGGTCTCAGAGCTGCGAGGGGGGGGCGAGAGATAGAGCCCAGCCCAGCCCCACCCTTCCAGGAACCGCTCTCGCGGAGGTTACTGTCGGATGAATGCGTCGAGTAATTGAGCCTTTGAGAACTTCAAAGTTCTTTGTTGCCTGAATAAATGTAGCCAAAGCGGCTCTGAGCTCCCGAACCAGCCCGTGTTGAGGGGGGGGGGGGGGGGGCACCAGATCCACCAGGTTCGTTTAATTCACGTTGGATTGAAGACTTCAATAAACAATTAGTCCTTCACAACGATGACACCTGAAGCAGACGTAACCACGGTAACTGAAACACACTTGGAGCTGAAGCTCAGCGTTGAGAAGCACATGAAAACGTTGCATTCCACATCCCACGTCGCAGGCTGGAACAACAAGTTGTTGCAGTTGTCACGGCGCTCCAGGATGTCAGAACGTCAAGTGATTTTTACAAGTAGCTGGAACTGTTTGACCTTACTGACAAACGTGTGCACACAGAAGGGCACGAGGGGAAATGGAAACCAAATAACTAATAAATGTAGTGAGCAAATAGGAGAGACAATATTTACTGATCTTTGAGACCGCATGTGGATCCAGGTTCTGCTCACTTAGATGCTTTAAAGAGGACAGTCTAGACCAGAAACATCAGGGAATTCTGGGAATTCGTGTTTTATGCAGAGGAAGAGAACAGAAGGGGGGGTCGGGGGTAGCGAAGGAGTCATTGTCAAGCGGCACATCATGTGAGAGTCACACTAGGGGAGAAACGTGGGAAAAAAGAAGCTGTGCAGTGAAGCAGCGAGTAAATCCCATTTGTTAGGTCTGCAAAAATATTCCCAAAACAGCAGCATAGTTTGGAATTACACGGCCTAGTTGCTGCAACACAAAGTCCATCGTTAGTCGTCGCTGTGCAATGACAATGAAGCTGCTTCTTCAACCGCGGACACCAAGAGGCCACCAGGTGGCACCCAGGTTTTAGCACCACTTTGATGTCTCTGTGACTGGTTAAACTGGTTAAAAATTACTACCTGCAAACAGTCGTAGATGAGTTATGACAACAGGATTAGCTTTAGCCTGACGGAAGGTGAGGCTAGCTCCTCCACTGAGGGAAAACAACCTTAAACACCACAAATCGCCATGTCAAGTTCATCTGTTGAAGGTGTCAGCTATGGCTAACACACCACCTGGCCTTGGAGAGCAGTCCCCCACAGCCAGGCCCAGCTCCCCTCATACCATATGGTGACTATTTTTAGAGATCTTTAACTTGCAATTACAATTCGGCACCTTCTCAAAGACAGCCTTGGAGGTTGCAGATGGATACTGCAATATAAGATAGCTTATCTAGACGGGAGGTCATTGCTGTCGGTCCAAGGTCAGTAAATACAAATGTCTACTATTACCCCCCTCACGGGGTGGGGGGAGCGAAGGGTCACCGTGGTGGCAGTATTTTGCACCAGAATGGAGCATAATCGAGCCAAAGGATACTTGCTGAACGTGACAGCAACGTCTCCTCGTCATGGCCGCCCAGTGGTACCGTCAACGTGACAGCCAACGTGGTGAACAGGGCTTCATCCCTGACAGGAACGCGTCCCGCAACGAACCGCAGATGACACTATAGTATTTCAGATTCACCTGCACAGGCTGGCGAATCCCACCTGGCTAGCTTCAATCGATGACTGAATCTGTGTTACTGGAGCCATGTGATACGGTACGTGTAAAAGAGGCTTTTGTCCGCCAATGAAGTGTTTGAACCGGTTTATAAATAAAGCTGAATTAAATATACGCCAGCTAAGCCTGCTGTTGCTAACTTGTCCGTTTGTAGTGGATAAACCTCTCACCTTTGTCTTCAGATCGACTTAATGGCAGCCGTGGATACGAGGCTCTTGCGGGTTTGGCCGGTGCGTGTTCTCCTCCCCGCCTTCAACCACGCTGCCACTTATAAATGAACTCCAGCGCGTGAGGGGGCGTGTTTTCTGCGTCATTTCCGCCAAGGGTCACGGTCTCTGAACGCTCGTGCGTCTTCAAATTTCCGTCTTGACATTTAAAATAAAATGACGGATTGATATTGATATGAAGGACAATTAGGTCTGAGTTCTGGGAATAACCGATGTTTATTTTTCTCAGGAAAAAAACAATTCCCTATAAAATAGAACAATTGTTTCTTTCTTCTGCTTTAAATCTTATTCTTAGTAGTGATAGTAGTGGTATCATCGGGAGAGGTTGTTGCACAATCTTCTTCTTTTCCCCCACAAAATTGGCAGTTTGGAGGATACTGTTTTAATTTTTTTTTTATTGATTTCTATGTTTATTCATTTATTTTTAAAGCTGGTTGATACAATTCTTTTTTTTTTTAAATTTTTGCACATGTTTACGTGAAAAATGTAACCATAAGAAACGGGATATAAGGATATTATGGCTTTTATATAATTATAGAATAGTGGCATAGCAAATATTCTGTTAAAAAAAAAGGAGCCTGTAGGTCATTTTTCCACTTTGAATTATGCTGAAATAAGCGAAACACTGTGAGAGCGACTGAGCTGTTAACATTTTAGAGACCACAGTCCTAAAAGAGTTTATTCTTCACACTGCAGCTGTGAAAATACAGACATTGTGGAACTTGAAGGAGGTGTGCAGGAAGTCTGACCACAGATTTGGTACCAGGTTGTCTTTCAAATGCTCGGCAGTAACTGGGTAAAAGCAGCTGTTTGTAGCCTCGCTGAGGTTTTTAGCTTTCATTGCTCCAAAATTGGTAATGTTGGTTATTGTGTGACCCAATGTTGTGTCCAGACCTGGTGGACCAACAACAACAGCTCTGATAGGGTCTCTGCTCTGGGCAGAAACAGCCCAGGCGCCTGTGTTGGTCAATTATTACTAAATCTTTGTAAACAGGTGCTTCTTCAATTTCTTGACTTTGCAATCTCATTTATTTACAACATACTCCTGATGTTTGGTTTAAAAGGCTAATGTTCCCTCTCTGTAATGATTCTTCTGGGTATTGTCAGTAATAACATGTTGCTGCTCAGTATAGTGTATATTTGGTGCCAAGCAGTCATTACGGGGGCTTTAGCTTAACTAGTTTTCCCATGGGATATTTCCCCCCACATTCTGCTCTGATATATAAAAGCAGGGCTTCATGGGGGACAACATTTCAGGTTTTCCTCAGTCCTGTCCTCCTTTAACGAACTGTCCTGGCACTGATTTAGAGCCCCTAAAGTTCATCCACTTTTTTCCCACCTCATTGTTGTCTTAGTTTCAGGTGGACGCTCACCAAGAATTCAGTCACCCCAGAGATGCGTTCAAGTTCGGCCTTTTTTCCTGTTAAGTAACAAGTAATAATCCACGGGTTCCAGCCGGAGCTTCCAGGTCGAACCTCTCAGACATGAAGAGCGCAGCTGATTTCCACAATTTCTTGCGCTGCCACTCAGGATACTGTAAAAATATTCCAACTGTGCAAAAACAGGGGGGTAAAAAAACAGGTTTTTAGAAACGGCGCTGGACCCGAGCTGGAAAGGTCCGGACTGGTGCCTCCCACCCTCATCCGGAGTGAGACGAGCTTCAATTAAAACAGTTAAAATCTTCAGGCACGTCGTGACTTGTTTTCTTAAATGTGTGTGAGCAGATAAAACTGACACTGAAGATTTGTGGAGCGACTAAATGTCACTACTCAGCTCCTTTTGTACACACACACACACACTCACTCTAGGCCTCCAGAAGATTAGAGCGTGTCAGCATCCACACCATAAATAAAGGTGTCCCCCCCCCCCCCCCCAACTAACACAGGATCACCCATTTCCATTTAGCCCAGCACTCCCACACGGGGGACTAAATCCGAACAGCCTCATTCAGAAATATTAGCCAAAAAGGTTTTTCTTGTTACCACAACGCAGCTGCATTCATGCCATGAGTTGTTTAATGTCATATCGAGCACAGACACACCTGCTTCGTACCTGAGAAGACGTCTGTTTGAAAACAGGTTTTGCAGGATGTAGCTGGATAAAAAAGCAATCCCTTCATTTCAGAGATGGCTCCATAATCTGATAATGACAGCTTGAGCTGAGCGGCCTTGAAACACTGGCTTCATTCGAAAGCAGCAGGATACAATAAAAAGGGAGCGGGTGTTCAAGAAAGGCGAGAATCATTTCAATTCCTCTTACCAGGTTGTAGTTTTGTAGCACTAATTCACACCTGGAGGGGTTTTTATATATATATAAATGAGGCATTTCAAGCAGGAAGTGTGAGCAGCTTCACCATCAACCATAAAAGGGGGAATTCCAGTTCACTAATTAATTCCTTGTGTTTTATTTTAAAAACCTTTCTCATCCAACCTTCAATAACCTGAGACTGACACATTTCACAGGGTCGCAAAGGGTTAAATCTGCTCGCCGAGCCGATGGCAAGGTTTGGAAAACGGAGCGCCGGGAGAGCGGATTTGGTGTTTGGCCTTGTGAGGCTTATTTTGAGAAGAGGAAACTATGATTGTACAGCTGCTGTCTCAGACAGCCCCACCACGCAACCACAACCAGAACTCACACCTGCAAGGCAAGGGTAGGAAGGGGGGGTAAAAAACACACTTTTATTTTTTTACATTTACCATGACGACAAATCCAGCAGTTATATCTACTGGCCAGTTTCTCCTTGGTCGCCCAATATTATCAGGGTCATCCTTCCAGAGTAGACTAAGAGCAATGCACCTCTGTCCCAGGGCAGATATCCTTATCACTGACCCACCCTTGAGCTCCTCAGGAGGGGGCACGTGCACAAAGGGAATCCAACTGGGCTGTTGCCGAACAGTAAAATGTGACAGGAGAGATCGGAGGAGCGACCATACAGGAACTGAGTGGACACAGTTGCTCCAGGATTTGTTTGACAAACGACACCTGTGAGGAAGTCAAATCACCTTTGCTCAGAATTTTACACCCCTTTCTGTCTCAGCGTTCAAGTATGAGGAAAAAAGAAGAGGAAGGCCGTTTAAGTAAATGCTGGCGAAGATGATGCAATTTACTTCCTGGATGAGGGCAGTTGGGGTCCTGTGGAGGGTCGAACCCCTTCTGCACTCTGCAGATAAGCGATATGCTATCTGTAATGACAGGCAATATTTATGCACACAGGGCCTGGCTACTACATCTTCAGTTACAATATAACCAGGACTGAGGCTACCTTGAGAGAAATGCACCATTTTAGCTCATTAGCTGCTCTTAACAAGGCTGTAAAATATTTTACAAATTTAAAACACCTCCTGATTTCCTTTTTCAAACAGATGGAATGGTCTATATTCATCACATTAAATTGTTACGACCTTAAATACAAGCACAGTCAACATTGTGACCCAATTTTGTCCCTTCTATACTTATTTTACAACGATTTAATATTCAAGATGACGTAGTTTGCTGCTTCGTGTAGCACAACAGCGCCCACAGGTGGCCGATATAAGGAACAGCAGTCAGACTGAGGTAAAAAAAAATATTTATTCAGCATTGTTTGACACTGATTACTATTAAGAGCAAATCTACCCGATGACATGATACACCATACGCGCACACACACACACACACACACACACACACACACACACACACACACACACACACACACACACACACACACACAAATAGATAGCAAACCATATAACATCCACCAACATACACACATTTTTGTATCTTTCAGTGACTTGGACGGAAAGGGAACGCCATCCCTGTCATGAAAGGCTGACTGGCGTACTGGGGATGAGCGGAAGGGTGTGTAGCCAAAGGTGTGTGTGCAGGGTGCGAGGCGATGGGGGAGTGGGCCGCGTGCGGGCTGAAGGCCAACGGTGGAGTGTGGATGTTGTTGTAGTACATCACAGGCCCCGACAACACCAGCTGGAGCAAACTAGAGACGGAGACACACACACACACGCACACACACACACACACACACAGAATTTAGAGCTTTTAAGGCCTGATGTTAAGGGAGAAGACAGTAATCATTTTGATTATGATGAGTCGCCGTCTGCGGAAATGGCTGTTTGGGATCACGGCTGGACTTTTCAGTAATTTAGAAATAAACAATTGAATTTGAGGTGATGTTTAACTGAGGTTTACTTTGGACCCTGTAAACATGTTTGTTTTGTTTTATCCAGGTCATCTCAGTGCCAGTACCAGACTCATGATGTTATAACAAACTAAAGCTGCCGTTGATGGTTGTATCTCCTCAGATAGACCGATAACAGACAGATTTGTATTTTTTTTTTAGTACTTTTCTATATCGTACACCACTGGCTACTGCTGTAACGTGCAATTTCCCCGATGTGGGATCAATAAAGTCTTTTATCCTTCTCCTATCCTTATGACAGTGCTACACATCACCCAGGGGCTAATTCTGTCTCCTTAAACATGCAGATCTGCCTGTGTAACTCTTGTAAACTCACTTGTTGTGTGGAAGCCGAGAACAGATGGCCCTCAAATCCTCTGTAAAGAGAAGGCAAAATAGTCACATCAACATGGCCGATCGCATCACCCGTCTCACATTACTGGCAGCAACAAAAAAGGTGGAAATATTGTGTGAAACCGTTTGAATTTCTACATAAAACGACCCTGAAGACTTTGACGTTGCACCGATCGGAACCTTCATCCTCGGGTCGTTGTCTCTGCTCACCTCTGGAGCAGAGCAGAGCTCCGTTGGCCATGGCCACCTGCAGGGCCTGCGCCAGTCGGTCCAAGGCCAACTGGGACAGCGCCTGTGTGTCGGCTGCTGACACGTGTGTTTGTTTGTCCGCCTGGTCCAACAGTCTGGAAAGTTCAGATGCCAGCGTTGCCAGGGAGTCCATCTGGAGGAGCGCCAGGCGGCCAAAGAGCCCCTTCTCGTTCAGAATGTTTGGCAGAAGCATGAAGACCTGGCGTGGAGGGAGGGAGGGAGGGAGGGAGGCGGCGGGGGTGAGAAAGGCCGTTTGCTGCAGGCAAATCCAGGTAAACACATCAGCAACACACACCTGTAGGACGCTAAGGTGGAGTGCAGAAAAAAGTGGCCCCACATCTGGCCCAGTTTCCCCGGTGCCACTGGGCAGAGTCCGCTTTTTGTCTCTCCTGTAGGCCAGCGGAGCTTTGACGCACCAGCGCACCAGCCCGCCCAATGGCGTCACATCCAGCGAGCTGATCGGCTGGCTCCCAGTGAGCGGCGTGTTGAGGAAGGCGATGAGGATCAGACGAAGGTCTTCTTGGATCCAAAACACAATCATCTGGAGGAGCTCCGTGGGGGGAGTCAGCTCCTCTGAAACAAGACACAGACCCAAAAAGCAGGGAAGGTTGCCATGGCGCTGCGAGATTAGAGGTTTTTGGCTTTCGCGTCACCCCCGACGAAATACCTGAGCTGAGGTCGTACAGGGTGGTGACGGCGGTGATAAACTGGCAGCAGAAGCGCGGGCTGGCACTGTGGATGTTCTGCAGGGTTGAGACGGAACCTGGCACCATGCTGCAGTAGTCGTCCACCAGCACCTGAGCCAGGCGCACACAGAAAACACGATGGCTTCTCTGCAGCACAAAAAACACACAGGACATTAACGACAGCAGGCGAACACCGACGTCAGTCACAACTGAAGTGGCTCACCTGTAACCAGGTAGCAGCACATTCCAAAATGGGAACCCTGCCCACTGCGATCGCCATAGAGACTAGTTTTCCTAATAGAGCCATGCGACTCTCATCTGCCTGGTTGCCTTGGAGACCAAAGAGGGCGTTGAACATGAGCTGACGGACGGCGTCGCGACTCTGTTCCTGAAAACAGCTGCACATGATCTCCAACAGCTGGAGCTCCTGGAGGGCACTCATCCTCTGGAAGGCAACACACACAGTAAAGTGGCCGTACATATGTGCACGTACACGCGTGCACGTACACGCTGTGTGTTTGTGCATCGACTGTAGGGTGACGGTGTACCCTGGCGGAGGTGTTTCTGTCCTTAGGCGCGTGCAGAATGAACTCCTCCACCAGCTCCAGGGTTTTGGTGTCCACCTGAGGAGGCTGGCGCCCTGACTGCAGCAGGTTACAGATGTAAATATCCAGGTGATACAGGAGCTCCTTGGCTGCACTCAGGACATCCCGAGGCAGCAAAGACTGACGGATGTCACCCATCACAACCTAAAGATGTCACATCATTGAAAAACTGTTAATCCATAGCGATCGTTGTAATGCGAGGCATGTTAGCGTCGAAGGATTGGATGAAGAAAGCGTGCTGAAACGGATAGAGCTAAAATAACAACAATATGAAATCTGTGAAGGTTTAGCAGTGAATGCACAGAATGGTATCGACTGTAAACTGTTATAAGACTAAAAAGATCTAACTTGATATTTTCAGAGATCTGCGTAACAAACTGTAGGTTCGAGGCTGCGGGTCAACACTTTTGACCAGTCGGTCCCCTCCATCCTGCTACAGTTAGCATGGTTAGCCTCCAGACTGTTTTCAGTACCGAGAAACATCTCGTTTTGTTTAAGATTAAGATCGGAACTACCGTCTGAAAACATACATATATTTAGCTGGAGTCTCACCTGCACACAAATGTCTAAATGCGCTTTATGAATTAGCTGGTGTTCAGACAAGTCATCGATTAGCGACAGCGGAAACGCGTTCTGCTACTACGGCAGCCTGCGCAGGACAAAAACAGTTTAATCCGTATCAATTTTGAAAATTAAAATTTGTTTACGTTATTATTATCACAGAAAGTTATTTACACGCAAAGATATTAGATGTGTTATTCAGAACAAGGAATTAATTTACTGTCACAAAACGGAAACAAATCGAGCGCTTCAATTGCGTTTTATCGACGAACACGTATATATTATTATTATTATTATAATAATAATAATTATTATTATTATTATTATTATTAGTAGTAGTAGTAGTAGTAGTAGTAGTAGTAGTAGTAGTAGTAGTAGTGTCTTTTATCTTTAGCTTCAACTACGGGATAAGAAAACACATTTTAAACATGTATTTTGCATGATATAAAAAATGGCTACATAAATTACTTTGATGCATTAAAAATGCGACACCAACGCTCCGTATTTACTGAAAATATCTTTGGGACAGAGGAAAAAAACCAACTTCTAGCGCGCACCGACGCTCGTTCCACTCGGAGTGCCTAATGCCGAGCCATGCGCGCTCCAGTGCGCGCTCCCGGCGGCACTTCGGTCTTGTACTTTCACCGTCCCGTCGAGTGAACCCGAGCATCCCGAAAGATGACCATCAACACCTTGGCAAGAGGAGGCTGGCACCGCGAGCAAATGTCATGTTTTCAAAAGGTGAAGCGCATAAATATTCTATTTTAATTCCAATTAGGGGGATGAAATGTGTCAAATTTAGCTGTTAACCTGCAACACACTGTTTACGGATCCCATATGTGCATCGTTTTAATATTCAATTTCTACAGGTTTGCGATTAATTTGACATTTTTGCTACCCTGTGTGCATGTGTGTGTGTGTGTGTGTGTGTGTGTTTATCACAGATGGAGAAAGTGATTGTGGCCATGCAGGACCCTGACATGGGCATGAAGATGAGGAACCAGAGGCTCCTCATCACTGTCATTCCACACGCCATGACAGGTTTGTGTTTTTTGGTGTGTGTCCTCACGCCTGTGCGAGCAAACACGGGCGGGTTTAATCCGAGGTCGCCGCGGCCGTCCCCTACTCTCTTCTGTGGGTTTGTCTTCCAGGCCGGGACATCATCGACTGGCTGATCCACAAGTACAGCATAAGTGAGGAGGGTGAGTAACGGACATGAGCGCGCACATGTGTGTGTGTGTTGTTGTGATGCGCCTGTTGTGTGGTTGCCAGGTGTTTTCCCTCACACAAACAAGTGACTGTTGTTTCCATTAAACAAGAAGAGGCTGAGCCCAAGAGGGCCCAATTGTGATTAGGTCACCTGACGATCTGGGTTTGATTAGCGCCCCTGCGATGGTTCTCACCTCAGGAGACCCTGTTGAATGCTGGGTAATTTAAAGACTGTGGGGGGGCGAAGCAGAGTCAGCAAGGGAGGGGGTCAGTCATAAACTAACCCTTATGAATGAGAGCTGTGCTGTGTTTGGAGCAGAGGCGCTGCACACTGGGGGCATGCTGGTCAAATACGGCTACATTTACCCTCTCAAAGAGCCCAGGCTGCTGGTGCTGAAGCCCGACGAGACCCCCTACCGCTTCCAGGTGAGCCCCACCTGCCCCCGACTACCTTTCCCACCTCACCACTCCTGTCCCACATCAGAACTCTCACTCTTCCCACTCCAGACTCCTTACTTCTGGACCAGTACCCGCTGGCCCGCCTCGGAGCTGGACTACGGTAATGCCTCAAAATAAAATAATTAAAAAATAAAATGAAGGTGCTCTCTGAACCCCCCCCCCCCCACACACACACACACACACACTAAATTACCAGCTGGGAGGAGGGCGAACGTCCGCAGGTCCGCTGACACCAACCGTTTTCTTTATTTCCCCCCCGACAGCGATTTATCTGGCGAAAAAGAACATACGGAAACAGGGAGAGCTAATGGAGTACGAAAAGGTGGGAAGCAAGTGTGTGTGTATGGTGGTGTGTGTTCTGTGGTGGTGTGTGTTCTGTGATGGTGTGTGTGTGTGTGGTGGTGTGTGTTCTGTGGTGGTGTGTGTGTGTGTGTGGTGGTGTGTGTTGTGTGGTGTGTGTGTGTGTGGTGGTGTTGTTCTGTGGTGGTGTGTGTTCTGTGGTGGTGTGTGTGTGGTGGTGTGTGTGTGTGGTGTGTGTGTGTTCTGTGGTGTTGTGTGTGTGGTGGTGTGTGTGTTGTGGTGTGTGTGTGTGTGTGGTGGTGTGGTGTTCTGTGGTGGTGTGTGTGTGGTGGTGTGTGTTCTGTGGTGGTGTGTGTTCTGTGGTGGTGTGTGTTGTGGTGGTGGTGTGTGTGTGTTGTGTGTGTGTGTGTTCTGTGTGGTGGTGTGTTGTGTGGTGGTGTGTGTTCTGTGATGGTGTGTGTTCTGTGGTGGTGTGTGTCTGTGATGGTGTGTGTTCTGTGTGGTGTGTGTGTTCTGTGGTGGTGTGTGTTCTGTGATGGTGTGTTCTGTGGTGGTGTGTGTTCTGTGGTGGTGTGTGTGTGGTGGTGTGTGTTCTGTGATGGTGTGTGTTCTGTGGTGGTGTGTGTGTGTGGTGGTGTGTGTTCTGTGATGGTGTGTGTTCTGTGGTGGTGTGTGGTGTGTGTGTTGGTGGTGTGTGTGTGGTGGTGTGTGTTCTGTGATGGTGTGTGTTCTGTGATGGTGTGTGTTGTGTGTGTGTGTGTGGTTGTGTGTGTGGTGTGTGTGTGGTGGTGTGTGTGTGTGTTGGTGGTGTGTGTGTGTTCTGTGTGGTGTGTGTTGTGTGGTGTGTGTGGTGGTGTTGTTCTGTGATGGTGTGTGTGTTCTGTGCTGGTGTGTGTTCTGTGGTGTGTGTGTGTTCTGTGATGGTGTGTGTTTCTGTGATGGTGTGTGTGTGTGGTGGTGTGTGTTCTGTGGTGGTGTGTGTGTGTGTGGTGTGTGTTCTGTGGTGGTGTGTGTGTGGTTGTGTGTGTGTGTGTGTGGTTGTGTGTGTGTGGTGTTGTGTGTGTGTGTGTTCTGTGGTGGTGTGTGTTTTGTGATGGTGTGTGTTCTGTGGTGGTGTTGTGTGTGGTGGTGTGTGTTCTGTGCTGGTGTGTGTTCTGTGATGGTGTGTGTTCTGTGATGGTGTGTGTTCTGTGATGGTGTGTGTCAGTGTCACCACGTCTGAACACGTCCACCTTTAGGAGAGGTACAGCGTCCTGAACAAGAGGATCAACCACACTTGGGACTTTGTGGTGATGCAGGCCAGAGAGCAACTCAGGTACACGCACACGCACACACACACACACACACACACACACACACACACACACACACACACACACACACACATACTAACTACTAGTGTGTTTGTGTGTAGAGCATCCAAGCAGAGGAGGAAGGCCGACCGGATCGTTGTGGAATGCCAGGAGCAGGCTTACTGGCTGATCAACAGACCGCCGGTGCGTTCACTGTCCCCTCAGCTGTCCGTTCAGCTCAGGTTCTGTAGAACCTAAAACCCCAGATGTCT
This sequence comes from Takifugu flavidus, assembly GCF_003711565.1. Taxonomy (NCBI): domain Eukaryota; kingdom Metazoa; phylum Chordata; class Actinopteri; order Tetraodontiformes; family Tetraodontidae; genus Takifugu; species Takifugu flavidus. The sequence continues at coordinate 2,575,153 of NC_079534.1, read as the reverse complement.
GTACCCTCAGTCTTTGGTGCTGCCACCACGGACGCCTTCTCCCTCCACTTGTGTCGCTTTAACCAGTCTCCCAAATGCTCGGTCCCCGTTTCGGACGCCTCCGACATGAAATATGCAGCAGTAAAAGCCCGAGCTGGCGCAGACACACTCCACCCATTTCCACGTGTTTCGTCGCAGAAGCGGCGGCCCTTTCCGTCGGGACGGGAGCCGGACGCCATCTTGTCTTATGAATTAGAGACGAGGACGTGGAGGAAAATAGAGAGAAACCCGAGAATAGAAGTCAGAGCCGGTGAAGTGGAAACGAAAGGCCTCCCTGGCTTTCCTCACACACGCTCAGTCTTACAGCTCTTTGTGTATCGGTTGTGTTTTTTTTCCAGCCTGGGGTGAATAATGCGTTGGACATGGGTCTGGAGAAGCCGAACCACTTCAGCTCCAGGGTTGCTCTGGTCAGAGACACCAACACATGGACTCCATCATAGCAATAATTATAAAAATATTAATTATGTGTGTGACTGTCCTTCCTCCTCTTTTCATTGCTTTGCTTCTTTCAAAGTAAGTGAATCATTTCCTTTTTTTAATGTGTGTGTGTGTGTGTGTGTGTGTGTGTGTGAGTGTGTCGCTGCAGTCAAACTGAGGCGCTGCCTTTGTGTCTTTTAACAGAACCAGAACAGCGACTACTTCAAGAACGAGGTAATGACGCGCATCGCCCCTCTCAGACGTGCGCGCGATGCGTTCGCGTCCACCTGCTTTTTGTTGACGTCTGCTTTACGCCCGCGTTCGCAGATCGAGATATTCAGGAGGGCTCTTGGAAGGAACCGCGTGAAGTCATCCATCTGTCTGGAAAGGTGCGTGCACGCACACACACGCACACACACACACACACACATGCTCTGAACGAACTAATGGATGCTGCCTGAACTGTTACAGCCTCACACAAGGCTTAGTGCTCCAGCTATAAGACCCACTAATGGATTCCTCCTCAGGGAAGTTGGAATTAACTAATACAATAATACTCTGTGTGTGTGTGTGTGTGTGTGTGCTCGTGTTTATGCAGTTTTGTGAAATACAGCGACCAGTATCTGAACCATGACCCCATTATGCAAGGCTGCCTTCCCAGTAACCCCTGGATCTCTGATGACACGGCACACTGGACCATGAATACCGAAGTGTGAGTGAGACACACACACACACACACACACACACACACACACACACACATCCTCACATCCCTGTGTTTGTGAGGACTTTGACTCTGGCCCCAACCCCAGTGCTAAAATGTTAAAAGTCTTGGCCCCCCAACAGCCCTTTTAAGACGTGAGGACCGGCTGAAGTGTCTTCACTTTGCTAGTAGAATCTATATTTTACACACAATATGTAGAACGTACAAGAACCCCCCCAACACAACTAGTCTTGTCTTCTTAACCTCTTTTGCCCTTTCGGGGTAACGGGAGGGTACTCAATGGGCGAAGGCAGGGTCCACCCACTGTGAGCGTCTGTGGGTTGGGTACCTTGCTCAAGGAACCTTCCATATATTGTTTCCATGCTTTGTCCACACCGGAGCTTGAACCAGGAACCCTCTGCTTCTCAGCCCAGTCCCCATAAGACTACCATCACCCCGAGCTGTGTAGTGTGTATGTAAATCATCATTTACGTGTGTGTGTGTGTGTGTGTGTGTGTGTGTGGGCAGAGTTCCTGTCCCGACGCGGCTGCGGGTGGAGCGTTGGAGCTTCAGTTTCATGGAGCTTCTCAATGACTTCATGGGGAGGCGTGAGTTCATGACCTACCTGGAGAAAGAGTTTAGTGGTAAGGAAGCACGACGTGTGTGTGTGTGTGTGTGTTAGCAGAGAGGGTGGAAAGAGTTGATAATGAACAGCAGACCTATAATAGAGATGTATCCAACCGTGATGATTAGATGTCACCGGCGTTCCACAGAGGTAGAGCTGCTCGCTCACTCTTTCCGACGTTCTTGTTCTCCTTGTGTCTCCCCAAGCGGAGAACCTGTGTTTCTGGGAGGCCTGTGAGGACGTGAGACACGGAGAAAGCTCCAAGATCATCGAGAAGGTGGAAGAGATCTACACGTAAGTGCCGACGGCCTCGCGGCAGCGGGGACGCGCCCCCCCCTCCGTGACTGTCCGTCCCTTCTGTGTGATTCAGGAACTTCCTGGCCCCCGGAGCCGCGCGCTGGGTCAACATCGACAGCAAAACCATGGATAAAACTCTGGAGGGCATCAGACACCCGCACCGCTTCGTCATGGACGACGCGCAGCTGCACATCTACTTCCTCATGAAGAAGGTCTGAACGTCAGAAGGTATCAGGCGTTCCGTTCTCCGTTCTAAACGTGGAGCCTCCTGTGCTTTTTCCAGGACTCGTACCCACGATACCTCAAGTCTGAGCTCTACAAGAACATGCTGGCCAGAGCCGTCGTCCCCCAGGAGACCAAGAAAAGGTAGCGCGAATCCCTGGTGCTGCTCATTTTTAGCGGACGTCTATTTCAGGGGTTGCACTGCTTGGGGTTTTTTTTTTGGTTTTTTTTTCCAGCGTCTTCCCCTTCATGAGACGCCAGCGGCACGCCAGCCCCTCCCCCGCGCAGGCATCGGCCCGGATGGCGGAGCAGGACGGACAGGCCAAGAGAGCCGGGCAGGGAAGCGGCAACGCTGCAACCGCCCTTTAGACCCAGGACCAGACGGCACCCACCAGCCTGTCCTCCTCCCAAACCCCGGTCCTTAGTTTAAATGCTGGAGCGTGTTACAGCACGCCCCAGCAGCAGCACCTTAGTCCCAGAGCACCAGAGGATGAACTTTCCAGTCGCACCGTTTCTGTTGTTGCAGAAGCTTCCTGTTGCTACAGTCCTTCCTCTTCTCTCACCGTTATTAATCTCGCAATACAACGGTTGGCATGTTTAGTCGCCACATCTCGGTTCCTCGTCTGTTACTGCAGAGCTTCGCGTGGTTAAATCTGCTCCGTCCATGTTTTCATCCCAATAAAAGAGCCCCGACGGGATCAGTCGCTCTCTGATCTGCAGCCATGTCTCTATTTTTAGCCTTTTCTGCTTTTATTTTTAGCTTTTTCATTTATTTTAATATCCAAACATGCCATGGAGATCATGAGTTCCAGTGAGGACAAAACATCAAAGGTGTTCTGGTACTGAGGGAAGGTGCCAGGACAACTTCGGAGCACTGCCGAGGTGCTCTTGAGCAAGGCACCAAACCCACAAATGCTCAGAGCCCTTCGTTGACTCCTGCCTACACCCATATGTGCCCCCCTCCCCGTGACCAAGAAAGGGACAAAGCGGTGAGGAAGACGAGACCACGGAGATCTTATGGCGCCCCCTGGCGGCCACCCAGAGACGTGCTAGGAAATCACAGGTACACTTTAAATACAGCAAAAACTTCTAAGACAAAACACCTTTATCCATTTATTCATCCAATCACCTCTGGGTGAGGAATAAGGCTGTAAATATAGTAAAGTTTATGAGGCTCTTTTCCATCGTAGGCTAATGTTTAAAAGTACAGTCAGGGTTGCTGGTGCGAGAGCACCGATGTCCAGACACCGAGTGGATCTTTGTTGGATGTCTGAGGTGCAGCGGGACAAATGGTGGATGCAGAATCATTAGGAGGACAAGGGTGGATTCTCTAGTCTGTCAGGAAAAAGTGGAGCGTTTTAGCCCGACATTATAATCCGCAGCGGCCCGGCCATCGAATTCACTAATGGAGGAGAAGCCGTGTTCACGCTCACACGTGCACGTAGGGACGTGCTTTTCAGGATTCACAGAAGCACTTGTGCCATGTTAGTGGGGATTATCATAATCTGCCCCGGCAACATGTGACCAGATGCAAAACACAAACAAACCATTTCTCTGTATATCTGATTTATTCTTCAGATTTATTCTTCAGATTGATGCTGATTTTTGTCTCCTGATTTTTGGGGGCTGTCAGTGCATCGATCATCTTCCTTAATCATTAAGCAGTGGATGCGACAGTTCAAACAAAACATTATAGACACCCGGAAAAACCCAAAGGAAAGACAGTAAAATAAAGGCAGAGCTGTTACAGAAACCACACAGGTAAAAATGACCAACGCAGACCATAATAGTTCTCTTGGAAATGGTTCCGTAGCTTTGCTAGTGCAAAATGTGAACACACACACGCAGACACACACTCAGAGGGAACGGGGGAGGCACTGGACTCAGTCTACATTCATAAGCTACACACATGTGCATTATAGAGTGGGATTAGTGTTCGGTCATTAGAAAAAAGTGCTTCGGAGTGAAGGCTACCATCATCTATAGCAGGGTTGGAGTTTCCGTCAGGTTCTGATGCTGCAACATGGATCCTAAAACTGGAAATCCCCTGAATCGCAGCTGAAATGGACCATGAAAGCGCAGGAGGCCAGAACAATGTGCGGATGAGCGTTCCGAAGTGATTCCTGTCCTGCGCTGACGGGGAAAACTGAGCTTGTACAGTATAAACTACCTGGCAGGTCAAGGATAATAAATTAAATACACCAGTTACGAACGAGTAGATTAAATACGCGAGTCAACATGAACGTCTGGTGGTGAGGTCAAAGGTCAGGTGCCGTGCAAGCCGACGCTCACACCTGAGCTGGTGGTCTAGGCCACCTCGGAGGTTTCAGCAGTTTGATTTGGACAGTGTTTGTGGTACAGAACCGAGCTCCGTAAATGAGAAGGTTAGGGCGAGAATTCTGCATTTGAGGTTACAGAACCCGGAACGGACGCGTCACATCTTGTCTTTGCATATGCGTCTTCACCTTACATGGATGTGTGGCAGTGCTGCATCGGTATCCTTCCACCGCCTACGTGACGGTGCAGAGCTCATCCTTGCCGCTCTCGCAGAGCGTGTACCCACAAACCCGGGGTCTCCAGCTCCAGCTCCAGCCTCTGCTCCATCCTAGAGCATCCCGGTTCTTCTCCTTGGGGGGCAGCAGGAAGACCACGCAGCTGGCCACCAGGATGTGCCACAGCGAGTGGGTGTAGTAGTAGTTGTCCTCGGTCCCGGCGAAGATGTACAGGCAGACCCCGATCAGGGCGCAGGCGGCGCCGGGGATCAGGTAAAACACCCAGCGTTTCCATGACGGCGGGTAGCAGCGTCGCCGCTGCACCCCTCGGTACACCTGCCGAAATGTGAGATCCCAAATTAGAAGGAAAAAAAAAAAAAAGCCTCCACAAACAAAGTGTCCGAGGACACGGAACCAGGAAGTGGCCCAAACTCACCCAGGCAGCCACCATGATCAGAATGGCACAGATGATGGGCCCCAGCAGGTTCCACAGGCCTTTGCGGTCCAGCTGCATTGACATGGCGATCAGCAGAGTCCCCAGTATGAACAGCGTCTGCACCCATCAGACATTCATCACTGATCCTGGGTCAGGCCCGCGGGAGTCTTTACAGACACAGAAACTACGCCTGAGGCCTTACGTATTTGAACGTGTCCTTGATGCGAGCCATGCAGAGGATGGTGACCCAGATGGAGCAGACCGAGCCCAGGAAGTCACAGTACTGGAGCGCGTCGTAGTCCATTATGCACATGACTGTGACGCCTGGCTGATCACACGCATGGTAGAACTATCAAAACAGGAAGTCAGAGGGGAAAAAATGAGTCCCGGGATCCAGGAAAGAGACACAATGAGGCCCAGACCTCCGGCTGGTCACCTGACTGGACCGTGTCAGTTACCGTGGAGAAGAACATTGTGAAGACGTAGACGGAGGCCTCGGTGATGTAACAGCGCGCGATGGCCACCACGATGGCGGGCAGGAAGGAAAGGTTACTGAGCGTCAGCAGCAGCGCCGCCGCCAACTGGCGTCCAAACGACTGAGCCGTCGTATCGTCTGTGCATCCCCAGCCGCTCCACCCTGCAGGCAAACAGCCCATAATATAAAAAAAGAGTCACACAGAGGACACACACACACACAGCTGATATCCTGAGTGGGTCCTACCAGCCTTGCAGACACAGGCAGCATAGAGGTAGCTGTAGGACCTCAGTAGTCTACACTCTCCATACGTCCCACAGTCCTCCACACAGGCGCTGACCAACACCTCCGGCACCACCGACACCAACGACGCGTTCCCACAGCCGCCGCTGCAGGGACGAGGCATCAGTGGCGTTTCGTGCCATCGCTCAACACTTCCAATGACCGAGGTTTCGTCACCTTACCTGGCGCAGAGGAGCTGCAGCGTGAGGTACCAGGTGGTTGTTGGAGGGAAAGGCAGTCTGACGACAGCTTTAGGAATGCTGCCATTCACCTGCAGGCCAAACCCTTCAGACAAAGCTACACACACACACACACAGATTAGTAATAAAGGCACATCAAGGATCTCTGCTCAGATTTCTTATTTTGATATTAGCTGATTTATTAGCCCAAAGAAGCTCCTCAAGGCCCAGATGCCTCCAAGTCAGTGTGATTGAATACTTGCTGCTAACAGTAATACCTGTGCGACAAGGCTGAGACTGGTTGAGCTGGAGGACTGGAGCCCCCGGAGACAGACAGGCCACCACACTGCTGCTGTTCTCCAGAGCTATGTTAGTCTGGAGACACACACGAACACACAAGGCTAAAGAACAGCACAAATTCCCCCGTCCTGTTCCCGTACTCGTGGTGCTCACAGTGTTTAGAGTCAGCTGGACGTTGAGAGTGCCGCCGGCGGTCTGTGCGTTGAGTGGGTAGCTGAGAAGTGTGGCGTGCGTGTGCGTGACGCTGACGTTGGGCCCGCTGACGGGGGTGAACCGGAGTGACAGAACATCCAGCTCCTCCTGCAGCACGGGGATGTTCCACACGCACGCCGAGGCCAACAGCGGCGGCGCCGAGTCGTTGCCGGAGGCCGCCGGGCCTTCGACCCGAGAGGCGTTGGCCGCTGAGCTCCGGTCGGCCTGGCGGATGTTGCCGCGGAGCTTGCTGAGGTCGTCGTCTGCGGCGAGGCCCACGCTTGTTGGCTTGCAGCCCACTGAAGACAGACAGATGCAGTCAGAGATTCTAGCGCCTCGCGTGCGGCGTCTCCGGGTTTGGTTTGGCGCGCTCACCGGTGTAGTTTGAGACAACCGTGAAGGTGACGGAACCATTGTCACGGCCGCTCCCGATGTCAACTCTTAACCAGGTGTCCCAGGGCGGGTTAGAGAGCGCTGCAGAGCAGGTGGTCCCCGAGCAGTTGACCGTCACCGGGCCATGCTGCAGGGAGACGGAGCCGATCCCGAGGACCAGCGGACAGTTTCCACCTTCTATTCCGTCCCCTGAGCAGTCGGCCACAGAGATGGACAGAGAGGAGGCAAAATCTGGAACATACACCCTTAAAGAGACGCGTGGATTAAGCCGACATATGCTTGGAAGATGCAGAACAAAGGGAATAGAACACTTTTTACTTGAGGCGTGCGGGTTGGTCAGGAGCAGCGGTCTGTTGGAGGAACTGACCCTGCTGCAGAATCGGCGTATCCACTGCTCTTCTGACTGTTAACTGAGGCTGGAAGAAGTAGGAGCAGGACAGGAAGCCCTAACAACAAGCAAACAGCTCCACTTTATTAATAACACAAAGAGAATAATGACAGCACAATAAAAGAACCGGTAGAACTGGTTCAGGCAGTGTGCCGTGCTGCTACACACACACACACACACCTTCTGTTCTATGCGTCCATCATCTACAGGTAAGTGAGCAGCGACGAACCAGTCGCCAGCAGCTGGGTTGGAGAGGTTGAAGGTGGTGGAGCTCTGTGATGTCACTGGGAGGGACAGAGACAGACCGGGGCTCCACAGAGTCTCATTCGGAAACGACGATCCCGCCGGGTTGATAACTGGAGGGGCACCCCATCGAATGTGGCTGGCAAAAGAGAGAAATTAACTTGCAAGAGGTGAAAGATGCTGCGGGAGACAGAAGACTAAATGGCTCCAGCGCTGGTTTCTCACATGGTGACGTTGCGCTGGCCACAGTAGAAGTTGTGGCCCTTGGTGACGGAGAAGAGCCAACGCGCGATGGCGGTTTCCTCGGGGATGTGAAACCTCTGGAGCCTCACGTTGCCGTACCAGCCGTACTTTGACAACTTCTGGGCCGGTTTGGACGACAGCTCCGACACAAACGTCAGCGATCCATCTGGGGAGCATTTCAGACTGAATGTCATTGAGGGCACAAAGCAAGTTATATATATAAATAACAAAACGATTCCAAAATGTTTTAATGTAGAGCTTGCGCCAATTTTAAAATGAAACCATAAATGAATCCTGGAGAGTTTAGAAAAAACAATAATAAAAAAAATGGGAAAAGAATTAGCGTTTAATGGACACCAGGGGTTGTGGTTTTCACTATTTTTATATATCTGGATAGGATCAACATGCTTTATTACAATCAAGCTAGTAGCAAAAATGGGGTTTATTGTTGCTCTCGCTTGGCACGCAAACATTAAAGAAGACTATAAACACAGTTAAGGCTGCGCAAGGTCGCTAGCATGAGGTAAATAGAAAGTCACGGAAGTTAGCTTGCAAACAGGCTAACCGGCTACTTCAGATTCCGTCCTTTAACTAAAAAAACAAAATACTTACCGTCTCCGAATGCCGGGACCGTCAGGACGACGAAAAGGAGACCAGGGAGAAAGCAAAGTCCCATGTTTCCCGCAACATTACATCACTCTGTAGACGCCGTAACGTAACACAAAAAAATACCAGAGCAAAATAACACTGTATACCGGCCCGCCACTTCCTGGTTTCTCTAGGTGACGTCAAAAAGGCAGCCCGGTGGTGCGTTTTTCTATCGGAAAACAGTTATCTTGCTCAAATATGCGGTTGTTTTATTAATATACGAATAAAACATATACCCACTGTTGATTTTTAGAGATTATGTATGTGAGAATAAGGCTGATAAAAGCAATATGACTATTAAACCTGTTAATTGTATTTGAGGTAATAACAATATGACCTGACTGGGTTATTTTACACACGCTCCTTAAAGGCATCATGATACTGTTTTTTAAAATCATACCTTTTAACCCCAAAACATTGGCATGATGATTAGTGAAGGCAGACACATTTAACTTCAAGAATGATCAAGACAGCTTTAAAAAAATCAAATTTATTGCTGGCAGTTAGTAACTGAAGGCAGTTGCTGTAGACCAAATGTTATGTTAAAAAGTGCTCATAGAAACGTCATGTCATCTTGTGACTCGACCCAGCACCACTGAGCATCATAGCCGAGCAGAACTGCCTCATTCATTTCCAGTGTGTCAGAGTTTGTTGTGGTGCTGTCCTGAGATTCCTCGTCCCTGTTCATCTCGTCTGGCGGTTTATGGAGGGAAAACACATTGTCTACGTTCAGCTCCGCCCTTCTTCTGCTTGATCTGAGTAGAGCTCTTTTGATGGTATTGCCACCGGAACGGATGCCACGTAATGGAGTGTGGTTTGAGTACGCCGGCTCTGACTGGGGGAAGGTGTCACTGAAGGAACAGTTGGCAGGGCCTGATGATGCGCTGCTGGGAGTGACGAGGTGATGAGGTCTCGCTTCAGATTGTGTGGCAAAGTTTGAGTCAACACTGTCAATCGGTAGTTGGAAATCTCTTGAATCCTCATCGGTCAGACCCGGATTGTGACTCAGATCCTCTCTGCGGGGCAAGAGTAGAGGTCAGACAAGAGATCTGGGGGCAACTTCACAAGTTTGAATATTAAACCCCAAGGGGAGGCTGTGGTCTACCTGAAGGGGGACGTCGGGGGTCCGTGTCCCACCACGCTGCTCAGGCTGCCTGTCAAGCTGCTCCTGCGACTCACCAGGGCGTCCCGCTCCTCCATCAGCCAGCGCATGGCTTCGATGCCCTCGTGCACGGCCACCAGCTGCTGGAGAATCCTCACGTGAGCAGAACGCAACCAGATCTGCGTGAACATTGCAGTCAGGTGAGCAGAAGGAGCTGAAGTTCCTGATAATTGCTGCTGATAATCCTGATCATTTAAGTTCCTGATATTGAGAATGAAAGCAGAACCGTGTACGACCTACCAAATCCAAACAAGCTTCCCTTTTTTGATGTTATTAATTAAAACACGATGCAATAAGGAACTATGGAGCTTGGTAAAATGATCATAAAACGGAATTCCCAGAGAAGACATCTCAAAACTCAGTAAAAATCAGCAAAATGGCAGAAATTGAAGAGAGGAATCCTGTTTTTAGCTGGAACAGGTGAAAAGGGGAAATGCCAGGTGAGGGTGGAGGGTTAGGAATCTGTCATGACATGAGAATGAGCAGGTGGACATTTGTGCACCGAGGAAGCGCGTTCTCAGAATAAACACAGGTGTGATGGTGAAAACGAGTTGTGCAAGTTGTTCCAATTCCTAAAAGTTGCAGGAAGACAGGTGATTGCCACAGAGCAAAGTCCGCGCTTGTGTAGAAGCCAGAAGGAACATTTACCATCTCCTGTTTCAGGGCGCTTATTCTCTCCGAGAAGCTGTCGCCGAGACCGGAGCTGAGCTCGCTCCCCTCACCGGACCTCCCGAAGTCTTCACACTCCGCCGCATCCCTCGTCCACACCAGAAGACTTTCAGGCATTTTCCTGCCTATTTTATTCTCCAGTTCTTTCAAATACGGGAACGAATCGTTGACGACCTCCTCGTCCATGATATGGCTTATCTCCTGTGCGTCAAACCGCGTCGCCTTTCCAACTTTCGCTATGATGAGCTCAACAACCCCCCCTGCCTGGGTGGGAAACCCGAACCCCCACAGATCCTCCACGCTTCTCGGACGTCCCAACGCTGTGTTCCCGAAGGCTCTCCAACCAACCATGACCAGGAGGAACAAACCTGGCACCGGGGCGCGCAGCGAGCCCTGAAAGCGCTGGAAGTCTGAAGCCTGCCTGCTGACTGCTGTCACCACAGACACTGCACAGGCATTCCTGGTATGCAGCGTGATGGGAGAAGCTAAAATGCACTTTGTGTAGCCAGCAGACAATAGTGGGTGTCCCCCTCCAGCGGCCGCACGCGGGGAGTTTGCACCTGCGTGCGCCGAGCGGCTGCGCAACGTCATGACAGATAATGGATATTCATAAAATGCTATTCTATATTGCTTGGAAAACTCTTTTCTCACTTATTTCTGAATTGCTTCTGGTGGTTCAGTTACACTGAAATGAAATAATTCACTTTAAATCGAATAATAGTGTTGAAAATACAGCGCAATTGGGGCTAATTGGGGCTTTCCGGTCCACTTTTCTGACACAGAAATCTTCCAAGCGCGACAGGAGGCACAAACGTAAATAGATCATTTATTTTCAATCATAAAATCGGGGCAGCTGTCGTGGGAATCGGTCACAGAATATTAAATCGCTTTTACCCGAACGCCGAAGCGGGTGTTTGGGTTTTTCTTGTCTGTTGTGTTTACCACCACCGACCGCTAGAGGGAGACAAACACGAGGCTGCGCATTTAAAGCAATTATTTACACGCTTAAATGAGGGTCAGCAAATGGAAAAAAGAGAGCTCGTCCTCCAAGAGGAAGATTCAGGGACCACATGGACACAATTCCTCACAGCGTCCCTATGGCAACGCAGGGACTGCCAAATTATAGTTAAAAAGGACAGACGCGTCGCTCACGTTCATTTAATCGAATTATTTCTTATCTTGCCGCATTGAATCTGCAGCACTCTATTAGCGCGTTCACAGGTCTTTAAATATTCGGGTGAGAGGTTAAATGACCACATATAAGAGCATAAATCTGGAATTAAATGTCGGGGAAAAGGGAGAGGATTAAAAAAAGCTAAAATATTCTTAGGAGATGTAAATGGCGGGCTGCAGGTGGCAGCAGCAGCTCAGCCTGCTGCAGCACTAGTTAGACGGTATTTTAAGGGACTGAACCAGCCTGATTCCTGCCCCCCCCCGCCCGAACACACACTCACTTAATCTGTTTTCTCTGTGAGCGTGTGTCAGGTTCTGTCAAACCTGGAACGGACCTGAAACCGAGCCTGAGTCAACAGACTGAGGTCATCTCATTACACAAGAATCACTAAAACAAATATGTTTTCTGTAATTTTATCTCTGCAATTAATAAACCCCTGACCCCCCCCCCCCCCCCCCCCCCCCCCCCCCTGCCATCAGGTTCCCCAATGACATCAGACGGGAGCAGATTCGTCATCCAGCCCGAGTCGACACTTCTGTGATTTCATGGAGGCGAAATAAAGAAGCAGGTGGGTTGAAATGACGAGTGGGCGAAATAAAAAATCAGGTTACTGCAGCCCCCCAGGGAGGAGGCTGTAAAACTGTACCCTAGCGTGAGCCGGATTTTCAAGCACCCCCCCGGGATTCCAGGTCAGCTTCGCATGAGCCATAAAATCTGACCCAGAGGGGGGATTCTGCCCCCCCACCACCAGTGAGGGCCTCTCACCCCCAGCTCCAGGGAAGCAATAAACTCACGTCAGCAGTCGGTCAAACTGGATGTCGGCGACGGGCCAGGAGATAAGAGCCTGATTTACGGCGACCCGCGGACACAATGTGGGCCATTTCATCTGGTGGAACCACGACGGCGGAGGTGACAGGACACGTCAACATCCTCGCGGCCTGGAGCGAACGGGCGTGAGATGCTGCAGGGGTCAGAACAACAGCGTCACAACTGAGGCCGCCGCACCAGGAAATCCTCCGGGTTCGAGGAAACGAAGCCCCCCGGAGCCTCTCAGCACAATCAAGGCCCGACACCCACGTGAACCCCACTTTCCCACGAAACGTTAGCTCTCACGACGCCGCCTCGGGTCGCAGGTTTGAGTTTGAAGCGACGGGATGTCGGGGAGCTGCTCACGCTGTTGATATTCATGCTAAGCTAAGCGCCGCAACAGCTGGAGGTTGTTTTCATACCTGCTGAACTGATACGAGCGGCGCTGCCATTAATCTCCTCTCTCGCCTCTCAGAAAGGGCTAATGGTCAGTTTAAAGCCCTGATGGGTCTCCTTATTCCTCCGGGGGCCCGACTGATGTGTTTACAGAACGAAACTCGACGATCACGCAGCTCGTTGCGTCTGTTTCCATTTAGAGGGATTAAACCAGCGTGAACGTGACGGAGCTCATATGTTCGGGGCCCCGTTTACGTGCTGTAATTGCGCCGTGATTACTCAGAGCGAGGCATGAAGATCAGGTCTGGGAGGAACTCCACGGAAAGACCTGCGATGCTTGAAATGCATCACCCCCCCCCCGGCCAAAGGAATGTCTTCCTGAGGTGGAGCATGAGCAGAGATGCACTCTGTGGGCAGATGTGGCATTAAGTCTGGCTGCAGGGCCCTCGGAGCGTCCATCTTTGGGGTTTTAACAGACGGCAGCGGCACCACGGAGCTCCGGCTGCTCCTGATCGGTCGCTTGATAGGAAAAGCCCACCGGAGCCCATGTTGGAGGCCACGAGGGTCAGCAGATCCGAAGCACATTAACATTCCTGAATAAATAACCCCAGGGAATGTTATTGTGGAGCCATTATACAGGATTTTCCTCCCAGAGCCCAGGAGAAGTCGCAGGCATCAGTCCATAGCCCCCAGTTAGCGGGGTTAGCGTAGCACCTCCATCCCACTCCTCAGAAATGGTCTAATTCTCACAAGGTGCATGAAAAGAAGCTGTTATTTAACTCAGGTAATATGGGACCATGTCGTCTCTGATTGGATGCTGCTTTTTATTAGAAATGTCACCATGCTAACCTAAATCACATTCACAATTATCCAGCCAATTTGGGAACGCTCTTCATATTTCGGGTTTGGATCAGCTCACTGGGATCCCAACACAATCCCTGTGTTTTTCCTCTTCCCAGAATTGTCGCCAAATCGGCATTTATGGCGCAGCTGCATCACTTCCAGTTAGTTTGTGAGGATCTTACACAATGAAACATGCAATCCGAGAGCTGTGCAGGGCTGGAGCCAGGACTGAGGCGAGGGTTCTGTCTGGCGCTCGCTCTGTTTACGCCTCGCGGTGTCGGGGGTGTCGGGGGATCACTGACAGGATCCCTCTGGATCAACCTGGAGCTCTGCTGCTGATATGGGAGCAGAGTCCTCCCACACTTGGGCGAACATTCCACATGTGAGAGGTCAGACCTGAGGGAGGACAGAGATGCAGAAAACAGCCAGAGCACACAAGTGGATTTAGAAAAAAACGAAAAATCATCCGTCACAAGAAGAATCTATCTCATTTCCAACCAGAGGAGCTGGAGCCACTGGGGGAACAGGTCACCAGTCCATCACAGGTCACAAGAAGAGGATTTAGAGCCTCCAATCAACATAAAGGAGGTTTTTAGTTTAGTAGCATCTTGGAAGAAATCTTGGAAGTAGCAGCAAATGGAGAGAAGGTTCCTCAGAGTCGTCCTCCAGCCGCCACGGACACAGTGGTGATGGTGTGAAAACTAGCTGTCCTCGGCCGGCCGTCCTCCAGAGACGTGCGTTCACAGCCTGAAAGGTCACAACCGACCGGCTGGTGAGCGACATCGGGGCAAAAAAAAGGGAAAAGGTCAAAAGGCCCCGCCAAAGGAAACACAGGCTTCAGTGAGCACCATCGCGCTACCTGAGACTGGAAGTTAATCATACGGGAAAGTCGTGCCCCCTTTTCCTCTCTGTGGATTTACCCCCCCCCCCCCCCCGCCCCCATTATTCTGCCCTGTCTGGCTGTTTCTCCTGTTTCAGAGGAGGCCTCACCTCCTCCTCCTCACCTCCTGGCTCACCTACGCCTCGACTACACGCGTAAAACCCCACTTGATTGACGCATTCTCATCGTTTTTTTGTTGCTGCCTCATCGGCCAAAAACCCTACAGAGACGCAGACGCGTGCGATAGCGCAGGTCATGAGCTGCCCCAGCCTGCCCCCCCCCTCACCAGGCGGCGTGAGGAGATAAAGGGCCTGTCAGCATATGGCGGCGGTTGCCAGGTGGGCGTATGGAGAGTATCAGAGTACCGAGTTTGATGAAGTCAGTGTTTGCGTTCCGTCAGCAGTATATTCTTCTTGGCCTCCTTCCCGTGAGGCTCCTTTGGACACATATGGAGGTAATTTGTTTAAATTCTTTGGCAGAGAAAGAAAAAAATCGGGGGGCACTCTTGGGATTTTGGGGCTAAGAAATCCGTTTGAGGGGTTCGGGGTTGATGTTTTGGGGTTTTAGAAAGCTTTGGGGAGGTGACGGCAAATAAAGAAGAACACAAAACAGTTTAAAGTGCCATCTAGCAAAACCTCCAGCCCCAATTGTGACAAATAATGGTCAAATGTTGGTGGCAGTGTTTCCAATGATCTTTTTTAGCTTGTTAACACATCCAGATGATTTGTTTAATGACCAACAAAGGAGCCGTCACCTCGGGCGGTTGAGGATACCTGTCGTGTTTTTGCAGTCTGCCAACGTTAGCCTCAGACTGTGAGGCACATGGCTCGAGAACCAAGCACGTGACCACTCCAAAGTCGTTTAAACACTTAGCATTAAAGCTAAAGCTCAGGCGCCTCCGGAGGGAAGCCAGCATCATTTGGTATCTTCTAGAAAATCTGATTAATGAAGTGTAAATCTTAATTGGGGTTTATGGTTGTGCAGGTGGATCATGTAGCGTGAGCTGCAGCTAGCATAATTAATTGCACGCTGTTGTGTATTAGCAACCCCAGTGTCTTTGCGCCACTGACCTGCAGCATCTGTGACTTTAAAGAAGACTCGTTGAAGAATTAGCATTAGCGTTAGCAAATAATAAATAAATTCCGCAAGTGAGTGAAGAGAAAAACAATTCTAAGCAAAGGGCATCCTTGGTCTCCCTCCTGCATCAGGAAAATAACTAGAATACATTCTGGTATTAACAGGCTTAAGAAATTTAAGGATTTGAGTCGACATGTTGGGACAGAAGAGGAAAAAAACCTCCTGAAAGGCATTAACCCATCAACAAAACGCTGAAAAGTCCACACAGCTTGTGTACATCAGGCTGCCCTGAATCCATATCAGCTGGAAGAAAGCGTGCCAGACTGTTGGCCTCCGTCCTGATGTTTACATTCTCGTCCACCAGGGAGGACGTGGAGGGAGAGACGGAGGGAGACAATTGGTTGCAGCTGCAGGACGGCAACTCCAGCGGTCCGAGAGAACAAGGGCCTCTGGGCAGGAGACGGCTTGTGATGGCCAACGCTCGAGCCTGGAGGATTCTACCAGGGATGTTTGTGTGCGTGGCGTGCAAAGCGGCGAGGAGCGGATAAAGCCGGCTTGGGTAACGACGGGATGCGGCGTGCATTGGCGCGCGCACCTGAAGGAAGCGGTTCGGGCCACGTGAAGAGAAGCTCTCGGAGTTCAAGTGCTCGTCACGGCTGGAGAGCCGAGGTCTCCCAGGAGGGATTGGGAAAACATTCCCGGCGGAGCCGTAACGAGGTCACTTATCAGTCCGGGCATCGGGAGGGCGTGCCGCACTTCCTGTCAGCATCCCTCCATCCCTCGGGAAGAGGACGAATGACCTCAGCAGCAGCTGCCAACGATGTCACGAGGCGTCAGACGCCGTCAAAACTGACGGAGGCGGGTCAACCTTTCCCCGGGAGGACACGGTGCCCGGGTCGGCGCTTTCTCCGAATTTTCTCCGGTCTTCCCCCTCACTTGATTGATCCTGCATTGCCCCGTGGACTTCCTGCAGACCTGTTCTTGGTCCAGTTCTCCAGTCTGTCTTGAATCTGGAATTATTTTAGTTGGAACTATTTTAGGTGCTACTTCCTGGTTGGGCCTAAGCAGCAGCAGGAACTACCAGGGAGGAAAAGTTCAAACCCACAAATCACTACCGTATATGAACGACGCTGAAAATTCACAGTTTCGGCCGCTAACAAACATGGAAATGGGGCGTAATTACGACAAATGGGGCGTGCAGAAGTCTGGGCACTTATAGTTAAAGAGGAAGGAAGCAGGTGAAACACAAAAACCTACATTCGTCTTCCGATCCAGCTGGAGCCAAGTGGCAGGATTCCGGAAACAGTCGACCAATAATGTGGGAGCTCAGTTTTCCCACCAGTAGGTGCTCAACATCTAGATTAGTTAGTAAATTTGGCAATTTTAGCACCACCTAAACTTTGCCCCGGCTAACATCCCCTGCTGGTTCACATTTGTGCCTTTTTTCAGATGTAATAGAGTTTACAAAAATAATAGTTTACAGAGCCCCCTAGTGGCCATTTCATGTAAACACAGGAGGCAAAGTCACCATTTCGCACATTTATTTCCCACAAAAAACATTCCCGCATATATTTCCTCTTGTTTAGACTCTCACTGGTGCGACAAAAGGAGGTGGGAAAAACCCTTAAAGGTTTGCGTGAGGATGAAGAATCGGCTTAGCTATTAAAGCGATAACAGCCGTGTCCGACAAGCATTGCGGTGGGAGAGGAATGGCCGTTTAATCGCGTGTTCTGGGGGTAATAAACAAGCGCAACAACAGTCGCCACTTCAAAGCAACCGCAACTGCCCTGCAGAGGGCATGAAAAGGATCTGGAAATCTCACAGGCTAATGGCGTCACAAACAACTGAGGTTAAATGGCGGCGCGAGAACACGGAATCACATGAAAAGGATTCCGTTATTCCAAAGCTAAGCAGTGCTGATCAAAAAGAAAGCCTCTTGGAATCTCGGGGGAAGCGGCTCCGGGTGAAAACGTGACCACCTCGCATGTTGGTCCGGGCCGAGCTGGACTCTCGGGGCTTGTCCGAGGGGAGAAATCTCACATCGGTGCTGCTTCAGTGAAGCTTCTAACACAAACACTGTGGCAGGAATTCGACATTCCGTGGCTAATTATTCAAACGAGGGAAAAACAGATGGAACTGAAGGTACTCCAGCCGGCACGGTGGTGCCACATAACCACATAATCTGGTTTGGATTCGTGTGCTTGCACGCTCTCCCGGTTCTGGACCGGGTTTGCTCCTGTTTCCTCCCAAACGCGTCCATGACGTGTGTCATGTGATGGGCCGGTGACCCAGCAGCGGCGTATTCCTGCCTCTCTCCCAGTGACCCCCAGAGAAACTCCAGCACCCCCGTGATCCGGATTAGGAAGAACAGGAAATAGACGCATGGATTGGAGGCACTGCTCCGTTTCTTGGCAACATCATTTCTGGGATTAAAATCTAGGAATTGAATTGATAGTTTGAAGGGAATGAGTTACAAACACAACTAAAATTTGTGTTTTGGCCTTATTCATTCTTGAAAATAA
Source organism: Takifugu flavidus (assembly GCF_003711565.1). Taxonomy (NCBI): domain Eukaryota; kingdom Metazoa; phylum Chordata; class Actinopteri; order Tetraodontiformes; family Tetraodontidae; genus Takifugu; species Takifugu flavidus. Next base: position 2,557,049 of record NC_079534.1, on the reverse strand, counting down.
TAATAATAATGGAATCGTGTAGAGGGTATGAATCTCAGTGTGTTTCAGTTATATTGGGAAGAGTTGACGAGGTCGAAAACATGATGGAATTCACAGTTAGTCTTCGCCTGCTAAAACTTCAGATTAGCCTAATTTCCTGTTAGCGTTAACACTAACACACTGTTTGTTTTGGCGCAGAGGAATTCCGACTTGCCTCAAAACTGTGGCAGCATGGCGAAAACAGGAAAAACACATCATCAAGCCGTCTTTGGTATTTTCTACTCGTTAAATACAACAAAACAAAACTTAAAATTTAAATTTTAAATGTTACTAGAGGAAGTTCTTCACTGTAAAAGACTGTCGGAATACCACATTTTATGTAAAGATTCAAACATTTGTGAGCTTTAGGATTGACGCTACAGCTACTGGCACAGTGTTTTTTAAGCTAATCAAGGCTAATACGTAGCCCGGCGTTTACCGTGTGAACGGCCGCCCAGGAACGAGGCCACGGCACGGTGGCACGGGCGGCGGCTCAGTCGGCTGAACCTGGAGGAGGTATTTCTGGAGCCACTCTGGCACTTCTCAAATATATTATTACACCGAGCCAATGGGGGAGCGGGGTGAAAGACTGGAATGCGCACCATTTCCCAACAGGAAGCCGAGCATATAAGCCCACCGCCCCACGCCCAGATGTCTCCACACGCAGTCGGGTCCTGAAACCACAGCAGAGACTAATGGTCCAAAAAGAAAAGCGTAAAATAATCACAAAAGCCCGCCGTCCACTTTACGTTTTATTAAAGACATCTGATAATCATGTCTTACAGTTTCATTGGACAAAATGTCACATTACAAGAGCACGGAAAGACGTTCTTTCTAGCACGTTCTGGAGCCGTCTGTCTGGAGAGCTTTGTTGTTTCATAGATAAACACCTCGTATTCACAAGCTGTCAACAGGGTTTTTTTTACATTTTTACACAGGTTTCGACAAAAAGTCGTAGTGGGCGTTTTCAATAAAAAAGGACAACTTTACATGAGGCGACGACGCGGCGTTCGAGACACAGTCGTGATTAAAAATGAGCTTAAATGTCCGTTCAAAGAGCGTCTCTAACCGCGCTTTCAAAAAGTGGTTTTAAACGGATTATACACTCATGCAAACGCATTAGCATCGTTATTAACGTTTATAACAATGTAATAAGTCTATTAGAAAGCAGAGCCTCATCATTAGGCTTATTGTGGAGTTTCAAAAGCTTTTCTTTAGACTATGCTGCAGTAACAACGTGCCTGAAACGTGCACGCGCCTGCGTAGCTACAGTCTTATTAGCAACTGCGGCGCGCATAAAGACACGTTTGCTCCCGCAGCGTTCCAGTCTCGGGTTCCGCCGGAGCGGGTACCTGTTCGGCACATTTGTGAGCTATTAACACTGAAACTCGGAGACGTCACACAAAGAAAACCACAAACACACACACACACACGCGACGCCGCAAATATGACATCTTATTAAATGGCTCAGCGGGGGCCCGTCCTGCCCAGCAGGAGGCGGCCCGTGGTCCCACCGCCCTCCACACCCTCTGGAACTTATGTGCACGTTGTGAGAAAAGGCGAGTTGCTGGGAGAAAAAACACATTTAAAGCTAAAATTCTTACGAAGCTTTTCAAAAGCTTCACTTCAGGTCGTCCAAGTGGTGGAAAACAGTCCCGAGTCGAAGTCACGCTAGAGAAATGCTCGTTATTTTTCCGCAGAAACCCAAACAAAAACACGCCGGCCTGCGTGAGATTAAAAGGATCTTTAAAAAAGGAATAAAGAAAATCCCTGTTTGTATTAGTCATGCCGAGCTGGAATACTGACGTGGCTCCGGATGCTGGAATCAAAGGCTGGAGAGCAGCACGACCTCCATTTCCTGCTTTAGTTTCAGACTTCGGACCACAAAAATGCTCCGACCTCCCCCCCAAAAAATAAAAACTCTCCTTCTATCGTAACACCTGAAAGTCTCAGATAAAAGCAAAAACTCTTTGATGTCCAAACGCGCTCCGTCCGGTATCGAGGAGCAGCTGTCGTAGTGATTTATGGTGGGTTTCGGTCCAGTCGGGTCCAGTCTTTGCTACGCCATGATGAGGTGACTCCCTCGATCTCTGAGGTCCGCCGACGGGACCAGATCCTTCATCACCGGGATCGGCAACAGGGTCGCCCGTCGGCCTTTGGGCTTGAACAGGTCGGACACGAAGAACACCTGTGGGACACGCAGAACGGAGTTGAGACACCAGAGGAACACGGGGGATCTATGAAGATCATCGACCGACCGACGGTCCACCTGCCCCGGTACCGCACGGCTGCACGTGGCGTGGAAATTCGGATAAACCTGTTAGCCTACCGGGCCCAACGGAATCGGTTAGGAGGTGGATCCACTCACTATGCAGTAGGCCACCAGGGCTCCCTGTAGGAAACCAGCCAGGACATCGGTGGGATGGTGCTTGTGGTCCGAGACCCGGGACAGGCCGGTGTAGAACGACATCATGATGAGCGTGAACTGGGTCAGAGGGCGCAGCAGGCGTGCTCCGTGCCAGGTGAAGCGGGACTGCAGGTAAAACTGGAAGGAAGGGGGGGCGGAGTTTACTGCGGAGTGGGAGGAGAGGAAGGCGAGCGAGGAGACAGGAGGAGGACACTCACCACCAGGTACAGCATGGTGTACATGGAGAAGGAAGCGTGCCCGGAGAAGAACGACTTCCTGTGGGAGAGCAGAGCTTAAACCTGGGCTGTGTGTGACACGCCGGCGTCCGTGCGCTGGACTCACCTGGCCTCCTGGACTTTGCTCTCCGGACCCTGACAGTGGTAGTCAGTGATGTAGCCCAGAGAGCAGTTGATGGTGGAGAAGTCCGGTTTGCACACGTCCAGGAAGTGGGGGCGCATGCGGCCCACCGACACTTTGGCGATGTCGGTGAAGGACTGGCTGATGGCGCAGCCGAAGATGAACACGCCCACCTGCTTGTAGAGGGCGGAGATGTAGGGGTTCCCCACGAAGGACTTGGAACCTTCGTTCAGGAAGTAGATCCTGTAGCTCTCCCCGGCAACGATCTGGAAGGACACGGGTCGGTCTGTGAGGGTTCTGAGAGTAGATGGGGAACACTGAGGATCTGGGAGGTTTGTCTGTTTGTGGCTACTTGTGTTTACGTATTAATGAGCTGTTCTGTCGTTTAAACATTTGTTTACTTTCTATAGCAACAGTGACCTCGTCTGGCTAATGTGATATTGGAGACAAACTTCTGGGTAGTCAACTGAGTTTGAGATGGGCGGAGCATCATTCATGGGCGGGGTATTGTGGGCGGGGCATCATTCCAGGTGTGCTTTAATCCTGCACTGCAGCGCCTCTAGTGGCCACCCTTATATCACAAGGCTACTGTTGTGGAGGGTGTCCTGCTCCGTATATTGAATGATTCGATCAGGATGTCCTCCCAATGGGTGGGGTGGATGGACAAAGCATCTAGCAGCTGGTGGAGCTCAGAAACAGCCCCCCCCCCCCGATCATCCTCCGCCGCCTCCCAGCAAATGAAAACGTGGACAGGGAGCGAGAGTGTGAGTGTGGGGGAGTTCCAGGGAGAACCAAGAAGAAAATGAAAAACAGTTTGCGGTCAGGAAGGAGTGATTGGACAAGGAGAGGACACACCAGTAGGAGGAGGAGAACAGGGAGCTGGGAGGACTGCGGAGTCGGGTTGGGAGGTGGGGGGGGGGGTGCACCGCTGGTTCTGATCAGCAGAAATGCTGAGCTAAGCGACGTGTCTGATTTTGGTGGCCAGACTCCACCGAGCGCACGTCGGGGGCACGTTTGTTTTTCAGCGCTCTGAAACCGACTCCGGTTTCACCGGGCACATCTGGCTGCTTTCACGTGAGAATCTCGCTTTCATCAGACATTCTTCTAAGGGGGGGGGGGGGGGGGGGGGCAGGAAAACAAGCCTCTTTCTGGTAAAAGGCACTCAGCGGAGGGAAAGCCTGTCGAGAGATTACACAAGCCGATATTTTACCACCATCCAGACCTTTAGAGCCGGCGTGATGGAGTCCAGCCTCTTCCATGGGAACGAGGGGACACGCACATCTGGTTCCCCTTGTGAGGGAATCAGTGAACTGCTACGGCCAAATAAAGACTACTACGGCCAAATAAAGACTACCCAGAAGCCTTTGGGATGGGGGGCGGCGGATCGTAAAGTCACGTTTTTTAAAAGGAAAATGAGTTGTGTGGCAAAGTGTTCTTGTTTTGGGCCTTTGCCGCAATTCCACCCCAACAATTACAGTATTTGGCCCGACAACCATTGCGTCAACCATAATTACACGGAGACAGCTGTGGCTCTCACCAGGAAAACCCCTGCAGCCCCAAGTCTGTCAAGAAGTCTGCACCTCTGGCGGAGAGGGCGGCCAGCTGGGGCGCTGAAACCTCGGAATTCTGAAGGTCGCGGGAGGCGGCTAAAGTCAGCGTAGCTGTTTTTTGCTTGGCAGGCGCCTGCTAAGTGTTCGCCGAAGCGTTAGCCGTTTAGCCGGGCAGCCAGCCGATCGCCAAATTGCCGCCGAAGTGTTCAAATTCAAAAGGTCGACTGAATTTGCCAGTTGAATTACAGGTGAACAGAAACAAACAGACGCTCATTTACCCGTCACCTTGCTGTTGCCTCGCTTAATCACCCGTAATTGCAATCAATCAATCGAGGGGCAGCCTCGTGGTTGACCCCAGTCGGGTGGCAAAACATCTGTACGGACACTCTCGGCGAAACTTACCTCCAAGACTGCTGCCAAAGTTTATTTCTCAGTGTTTTCAGTGTCAATCACTTATCTCAGGTATGAGCATGGATGTTAGAATACACAGTAAAATCAGGATGGAGCAAATTTTGATACTTGTTAGCATTAGCAGTGGTGGTGCAGGAACATTGATTTGCGGTGTGTATGTGTGTGTATGTGGGGGGGGGGGGGGAGTGACAAAGTGATGAAGACATTAGTGATTGGAACGTGAGGATGAGCGACTTACAGAGAGGATGGTTATAAGAATGCCAGCAGCGCTAAGCACACCGTCGCTAATGGTGTCCCCAGTTTTGGCCGGGTACTTGATGGACTCATCGTCGCAGTAAAACCCTCTACGGTACGGCTGCACCGCGCTGGTTTCAATGACCAGGAAAGGCAGGCCGGCTAGTGTGATGAAGCAGTGAGCGGCACAGAGGGAAGCGGGGAGGGTGGGTGGGGAAGGGTGACAGAGATGGAGGTGCTTGGTTAATGACAGGCACATCACAGAGGCCGCGGCTACAGGCCAGGAGCAACGAGGGCGCGCGCCGGACCGGCCCGATCAATCCAGTGGCTGTTTTCTGTGACCAGTTCACGGGTTCCCCGGGATCATTTGGGCTTTATCAGCCGGACTTTGCTTCGTTTTAAGTCTGCTTTCCAAATTAGAGCCAGTTTCCATGTTTGAGTCTCCCTCGCGGACACGGCTGGTTTGCGCTAATTTTCCGACGACTGATGCGGCCGTTGGAGGCAGGAGGAACCCAAAAACTTCTGAGTTTCTATCGTTACTCCGGCTCCACCAGCTGCGTCTCAGGAGTTAGCTCATTACACCGGAGCCAGGCTTTGAAAAACGGCTGGCAGCACCACACAGCACGAAACCTTGGAAGCTAACGAGCTGCAACAGGCTAAAGCGCCGTGTCTGAGTCACAGACTGTCAAAACAATCACGTCTTCAGAGGCGTCACCAGCCAACCACTGGAAGAACCGTGCCGATCCCGTCGCGCTCCCCCCTCTCCTCTCGCCGTACCGCGGCGGGACTTACGGAGACCACGGGCACGGCGATGCCCACGGCCGTGAGCGCCGTGTTGGACACCGTGCTGCTCTTATAGGTCAGCTTGATGCTGTTGTCATTGCAGAAGAATCCTCTCTGGTGTGGCGGCAGGGGAAACTTGTGCAAAAACACGGCAACGAGCACCACTGTATGGTTGGACACAGACGAGCGGGAGTCAGACGAAGGTTCAAACCAACACACAAACACAGATCATAAAGCACAGAAGGAGATTGGAGACAGGCGCACAAACAGCCGGGAGGCTCCCGGGAGACGTGCGTTCCTGCTCCGCATCTCCCAAAAAAACGGATATCAGGAGCAAACAAGGAAACAATATGTGCTGAGAAACATCAACAGAGGAGACGGAGACGGCGCTAAAAGGCCTGGATGTGTCATGTTAGCGGAGAGTTCGGCTGCTATCCAGCGAGGGGGAAGAAAATAAACACGGGAGGGGAGCTTTTGTTTCCCCTGCTGAAGCTTTTAAAAACACTCAAGGATGCCTTTGGGGGGGCTTCTGCTCAATTTACTGTGTTATAACGGAGCGATCTTGTGTATCTCCTGACAAACAGGGAGTGGGCATAGCTAGCGCCCGCACCAGAAAGGCTATTCCCTCCATTTACCGACGATGATGATGATGATGATGACGACGAATCACCCGAGAGAGGCCTCAAATCTCTGACAGACCTAAAAAAGCACTCTCTTAAATCGCTTCAAAGCGGCGTTCAACCGACGCTCACGCTCTCAAGTCGCACCCCGAGTAATTCCTGAGGTCTGAACTTGAAAAGAAAACAAACATCAGCACTCTCTAAAAAGCGCCGGGTGCCGAAGGTCAGAGGTCAGGCCCGCCGAAGGCGCGACAGCCGGCGAGGGGCCGGGGTGTGACGCCTCAAACCAAATGTCAACACGAGCTTTGCTCGCCAAGGCTCTCAACCCCTCACACACACACACACACACACACACACACACACACACACACACACCACACACACACACACACACAGACAGCTGACTTTGGCCTTTGAAGGTCCAGCTGGGTCGAGCTCAGCTTTCAGAACTGATGGGAACTCCAGAACCTCGGCCGTCCCTCCACATTCAGCAGGACATTCCGTGTTATTAAGTCTCATTTCAGTCGGGCTCTCCAAACAAACACCTGGATGGAGCCGCGGTCGGGTCGGGAGACTGGAGGTGGGGGGGGGGGCAGGAAGACGGGGCTCAAAATGAGGGAAGAGCACAAATATACGGAGCTTCGTCTGATCCCAGCTGTTCCCGCAACAATAACCGAAGTCTGACTCTTCACCTGTGGGAACGCTGATTCTGCAGGAGAAATCGGACCTTTTCCCGGTGCGCTCCATCCAAACAAACAATTCCGCCTTAACTCTGTCGGGATTTGACTCCATTTTGGCTTCTAATAAACTGGACCAGGACCAACACCGGCATGTCCATCACATTAACTCCACATCAGGAACTTAACCCGCTGGCCTGGCAGCCCAATCCGGCTCTCGCTAACCTGGAATTCTTCCCCGACTCCAGACGCTGAGGGAATCAGGCTTTCATTTGCTGCCTGTTTGCTTTACCCCCAGTTCAGCACCGGTGGGCCCACTGGTGTAACCCTCATGTTGGGGAAACTAGAAGAAGTGTACCCCCCCCCGCACTGAACGGAACCCACACCAAAACACCGAGTGTTGCCATTTAAAATAAACAGACGCACATTTTCCGTCTGCGGGGAGTTCTGTGTGTCTGCTGTACACACGGATCAAGTTGCCTCGGCTCTTGGCGGCGGCGGCGGCGCCCGCTCAACCCGCCTCGTGTCACCCGACCTGGCGGCCGAACTGGGGCGAGAGGGCAGAAACATTAAAGGCGATTAACCAGAACAACCCCGAGCCGCCTGCCGCCGCTTAATGCCGCGGCCACGTGAGAACGCTGCAGGTCCAAAGGGAAGCTCCGCCTGGAAAAGCCGCCTCGGTGCTGCTGGGAAAGAGGAGTCCCGGCGACCGGAGCGGGTTCTGACCGTGTAACCTTGGACGCAGGAACACTAGAGCTGCAATCAGCCCGTTTGAATGGAGGAGTAGTGATTACCAGGACAGACCCGCCATTTCCTCCCTACGACCACATCTGGAGGCAGGAGAAAAAAACACGGCTGCTTCGTTGACGAGCGGCTCTGTGGGAAAACCGCAACCATGGCGACCATGGCGGCGATTTACCCTCCATGGAGACGAGCGGCGAGACCGGACAAGCGCAGCTCTTCTGGAGGCGGCTGTGGATCTTTGGTCCTGCAGTCGGCAGCCGGTCACAGGACGCGCCGCACACACGTGGGCGGACGGGAATAAGAATAAAACACACATCTGCGAGGGGTCAAAAGGTCAAAGCCACGACGCCCGCTGAAGGGACAAACGTTCAAAGCCTCTCTCATAACTTCGGCTCACAGTCTGCAGCTGTTGGACATTACAGGACCTGGACACACTCTCACCAACATCCCCTTAATTACCACACACACACACTTACACACACACACACACACAACCAGATGTGGAGATCAAGAGAATTCCGACTGGTGTGGAATGTGAAACATTCTCTCAGGTGGGAGGAAGTCAAGGGTAAGAACAGCTTCAAATTAAAGCTGCAGCCTGGACAACAGTTCTGGTGCAGTTTAAACAAACAAACAAACAAACAAACATTTCATTTAAAGGCGGAGGGGGATGAATCGCGTCTGCCTATCGCGCAGAGTCGATGCAGATTTCCGGTGCCGACATGAAAAGCGGACCGGACTCTCTTACCCAGGAAGAGACAGAAGAGATCCACCCCGACCAGCAACTTTCTCCTGCTGTGGTCCTTGCAGTTGTTGTTGTTGTTGTGAGAAATCCCGCCGTTCCTCGTCTCGGCTGCCATACTTTTCTCATAAATCAGACAGCGTTGCATTTAAATCGCCTTGCGTGGTTCGGATGCGCGGGAGGAATAAGAGATCTACTTAATGTGGAGCGAGCGAATCTACTTGATCCCCGAGACCCTCCTGAAACATGCGCGTAACCGCCCGCTCCTGCAGCCTCGCGAGTTGTGTCCATCCTCCGCTCGGTTCCGTTGGGGCCAGTGGGAGCCCCGTGAAGGCCCCTCCTCCGGCCCCTCCCCTCCCTCCCCACAGCGGCCGGAGGTCCGGAGCCTCCAGCAGCCCCGCGGTGGGTTGGAGCTCCGCACCGGAGCTCAGGTTCAGGAAAGCAGGCTACATCCAAGAGTGGGCGGTCATTTTAAATAGGAATCTTAAAAAAAGAATAGTGGAACCGCACTATAAATAGGTGGCAAATATTTATTCAAGGTAGCACAGAGGGTGAAAAATCTATGGAACAGCAAATTATAGGTAATCTGGCTACTTTTAAGACGGTGTCATCATTTAATTAGTGCTCTATTGTAGTTAACATAAATAAATACATGGATCAATGTGAAAATGTGCCATAACACACAAGAAATGAAAAAAAACAACTCTTCTTTTTATGCTGGGCAGCGCTGTCATTCATGGTCAGAAGAAGTCGGCGTAAAGCGGCGGCGGCGGGAAGAGCTCCACCTCTGTGAAATCCGCCTCCTGGTCCCTGGCGTGCAAAACAAGAGCAGATGTTGAGCAGATCGGGGGTGGAACGCCACTTACGCTTATCAGAATTCCTGATGCAAGCGTGGGACGCTCACTTACGGGAACGGGGGCTCCTCCACGCCACTCAAGAAGTCTGGATAAGGACGAGCAAAGACATGAAGCATTCAGCGTGTCCTGCACGCAGCAATCAGAATGTGCTTTCCACAGAGCGGTGGAAACAGACTGTACACTTACTTGATGTTCCAGCACTTTCCCAGGGACAAAAGGGATGAAAGAGGGGAAAAAAGAAGGGTCAGTACACAGAAAAGGGCAATGTTGCGCAACAGTGAGGAGGCCCTGGTACTTTGTGGGGGTCGCTCCTCCCCCGTCGGGGACGTCTGCACAGTCATCTTTGCTGTGTTGAAAGAAGATGGCCAGTTTCTGGAGAGCCTCGTGCCTGGTCCTGGAGGTTGAGCAGACGGGCAATAGTCAAGGGACACCGTGATCGGGGGGAGACTTTGGCGCCATCTGCTGGAGCTTACTGCGTGTGCAGGTCCTCCAGGTTGGCGTCGCTCAGCGTGTGCTGGGCGCCGGCGTGTCCGCACGCTGCCGCGGTGACCGGACGAGACAAACGAGCGGCGTCAGAGCAGAGAAGACATCGACCGCGTCAGGACGGGATGTGAAATATACTCACAGGTCTCCGCCATGGAAGAGGTGTGAGAAGGAAGACTGCTGTGGGGGGGGGGGGGGGGAGACGGGAGCGGGTCAGAGGCGAGACACAGAATTGACCGTAAATCGTCAAGTCTTACTGGCTTTTGTTACAGAAGGAGAGGGTCTCGTCCTCACAGGCCCACTCCTCGCTGTCATCGGTGACTGGGGGGGGGGAGAGAAGAAGAATTAAGCACGAGCCGACCCTTGACCCTTAGAACGCACACACAAACGTTGCATTAAACCTGTCTTCAGCGGCCTAATAAGGGCTTCTTCGTGCGCCCCGATATACTGAAATAATGATGAAGCTTCCCACCAAAGTGTGCTGCTTTTGTATTGAGGAACAAATGGAATTCCATTAAATATACAGAGCTCAGGCTTACGGCACAGCCAGGACACTCAGGTGGCGCTCCTGGAACAGCGGCAATACACTGAAATAATTATGCTGCATGAATAAAAGACAATGGTTTCCATGTTAAATACAGTCGTTCAGACTATCCTCTCACCAAAGGAAGCTTCACCTATAACGCCCCCAGTTTGCTTGCTACTTCCTTTTAATCACAAACCCGATGACACCGGTTTAGGCTGATCGGGGTTAACTTGTTCTGCTGGGACGTCTCTGTGGGAGTGTTCTCCATCACTCAGCAGGCTGGTATAGCACCATTGTTGGAGTGTTTGTGAGCCCTAACAGCACCACTGGCAGTTACAGTTGAAGGGAGAGCATAAATAAACTAATCAGAGCTCAGGATTTGTGCAGAGGTCACTGATACCTACAGCTGCTTGTTAGAACTGGCTGGTTGGATGATCTGCAAAACAAAGGATCTGGTTAGGAAGTCATGATGGCTGACTGGGTTAGCATCTCAGCTAAGACCTAGCAGTACCTGCTTCCAATACTGATGGTATCCCCCTCCGTTGCTCCTCCCCGCCCAGCCGCCTGGGCCTTTTTGCCAAGTTCCAGCATCTCCTTGATGTTTAGCTCCACGTTCATGACTGAAATATAGCCATCTGCAGACAGCCAGGGCAGGGCCCACTGAGGCGCTGAGGGGGACCCTCCGCCAATCTCCCAAAACAAGATATGCACTCACATCTGTTGTTGGCGTCTCGAGCCAGCCATTTGCCCTTGGGGCAGCTGGTGGTGCGAATGATGCTGACCGTGTCCCCGTTCTTCACAGGCAGGTCGTTCTTGCGGACCTTGCTGGCCACCATCACCCGAGCGTGGTACATCGGCTCTTCTTCGCCCGTCACCTAAAGAGTCGGAGTGTTTGCAGTTTCAGCCTCGTCCTGCTGCTTTGCAGCCTCGACGCCACCAGATGTCGCTGTTCACACCAAATCCTCCAGAATCCCAGCACCCTCTGCGCCTCACTGGTTAGCTTTCAAAACAGTTTTGTGGGCCCTCTCCCCCCCTTTCACCAGCGCACTGGTGCCCATAGAGCCCTTTAATGTGACCTGCAGACATACTGGTATTAACAGTGTTCACTGTGGTCACAATGCATCCGTGACTGCACTCAGAAGTGGCCTGGCAGAGGGCTCACAGTTCATCTTTCACGCGTTTCAAGTGTATTTCTACCCTTTAATGTGGTCCAATGTGATATAAATCAGACCCAAACACAGAACAGGGAGTATTTTACTGCCAGGTGTAATAGAGGGCACAGATTCAGCTCTGCTAAACTGGAAAGAAATAATCAGCCTTTCAGTGGTTTGACTGCCTGACTTACTTTAAACTTCTTTTTCATTTCATTTTCCCTCTTCTCCCTCTCTCTCTGCTCCTTTTTCTCCTTCTCCAAGCGCTGCTTCTCCCTCTTCTTCTGTTCTTTATACTCTGCAGTGTGGGGGCTGTGGCGCTCTTTACTGGAAGTAAAACTGAGTGTTCAGTAGCAAAAGGCTGCCGAGTTCAAACGGGGAGAAGTGGCATGAAAACGTGGAAGCGCACGAGTGATTAGTGCCCCGTTTAATCAATGTCCTCCTCAGGAAGACGCGTGTTAAATGATACATCAACAGCCAAGTGACAGAAGAGATGTGACGTACCCAGGGACGCGAATGTGGGTGGGATGAACAGGTTCTGCTGGTACACTGGTCATATTGTGCGACCACGGTGTTGGGAGAGAAAACATCAGCGGCTGACTTCCACTGTGCACGGCTGCCTTCATGGCGTGAAATGAAATACGTACCGTGGGTGTGGAGGCCATGTATGCAGCCCTGCCCCGTCCTTTAAACAATAACACGGGATTTTTATAGCACAGGAATGAGTTGAATAACTGTGGTTAGTGGGCTTAAATGAGGCTCACCGTGAAGTGGCTGTCAGCATACGGATCTGTGAGAAACGGGAGTAAAACAAGGTCAACAACAACATTCTGAAGCCCGAGAGTTGGGAACAGCGTCAACATTCTTACTCTTTAGACCAGCTTTACGTTTACGCCAGTTCTGTTCCAGGAGCATTTTCTTGACGCCTTCCACGTCCTCGTACACGTTGTCTTCCGCCTCGTCGTAACCGTGGCGATGGAGTTCACTGGAGGAGAGCGACTCAGTCAAACTGCACGTTGGGGGGTTTTATAGAACCCACCTGGGATGCGAGTCCGACCTATCTCCCTTCTCGGCTTCATCGGTGTGGGGGTTGAACTGTGGATCGAAGCTCACGTCCTCGCTCTGGGACCAAAGCTCTGACACCGGGAACTTCGGGAACTCCGGGATGTTCACCGGGTCGGGGAGGCTGGCCGACTCGAGGTGCGACCCGTCGACGTCGCTGCTCAAGAGGGGCTCCGGGAGTCCACAGAGCGAGTCGGTGCGCTCGCTCTGATCGGGCGGAGGCGTTCGAGTGCAGACCAGGTTTACGGCCTCCAGGTCGAGCGCCCCGATGTCGACAGCTTCACCTTCTGCTGTTTCAATCTCCGGATGATCAAAGTCTGGAAACTCTGGCGCACCAAGCACCACCGACGTGCTTTCAGCCTCCTGCTCTGGGCCTGTGGTGAGAAATCACAATGGTTGCTTAAGACAACGAAGCGAGGGTGAGAAGAAAGGAAGTGTCGTCCGTGAAAAATCAAGACTTTACTCCAAACCGTTACAAGTGTGTAGGTGAAAATAGCTGAGATCCACCACAGGAGGTCTGGGGGGCTTTGGTGGCACCGGTCCCAGGGACCTCAGGGGAGGTAAAGGCTTCTTCAGAGGACCAGATGATGGAAGACCCATCCTGACAGGGAGAATCTCAGCTTTCTCTTTTCCAAACGGCTTGTCCAACGCTGACTCTAGGCAGTGGAAAACAGCGGTGCCAAAGCATTAGGAACATCATTTGGATGTGGGTTTTTTTTCTAAATATAGCTTACTGTGTGCAGAGTTGTTTGCTTTAAAGAAAGGCCGGGCTGAAAGACAAGACAGGTTTGGAAGACAAACCGGTGACGGTATGGGCAGCTCCATCTCAGCGCGTTCGGTTTTTCTTGGCGGCGAGGGGAACGTCTTGTCTTTGGAGGCATAGTCAGGAGAGCACAGGCTTTTGGCAGAGAGCAACATCTGCCTACATGACAATTTCTTCCTGGCCCTCTCCAGAGTGCTAACAATTTTGTTGTCAGACTCGACGCTCGTGCCGGTCGGGGGAGGGCTGACGGGGACGTCTGGGCTGGAGATGGGAAGCTCGGGCGTTGATTGGTTGCTTTGGAAAGAAAGCCGATCTTCCACAGGCGGCTTTTCCACAGAGGGCAACTCACCAGGAGCACTAGAAGGCCTGATTGTCAAATCAGAATATGTAGGTTCCCCATTTTCTCCACTGATTTTGGCTGCTTTTGATGACTTAAAGGGAAGCAATAAGCCTTTCTTTTTGATTTTAGTTTGCATCGCAGCTTCTTTCCCGGGCTCTTCTTCCAGTTTAAGCTCCCTGGTGGCTGGCAGCTCAGATTTGTGCTCTTTTACAGGAATGAAAGGAAGCACCAGGGGCATGTGCCGTTCTCTGAGGGACTGCCTTGTTGTGGTGTCACTGCTGCCGTGCTGAAAAGACTGGGACGTCTGCGGAACCTTAGGCGGAAAGGAAATTGGACACATGCCTCCAGATGCCTGAAGGCTGTCCCTGAAGACGACCCTGGACACTGCCGGCGTCCTGTTGTCCACGGCTGCGTTAACGGTGCTGACCACAGAGCAGCGAGGACCCCCAGAGGGGGGAAGGCGTTTGGGCTTTTCTGCAACAGCCGGTCGACCAGTTTTGGATTGAGCCTGGGAAGCCTCTTCCTGAAACTTGGCCCTTAAAGCCTTGACATTGATGGAGCCCTTGGGAGGAAAAAACCCCCATATAATTAAATTAATAGGGACATTCTATACCTTCTCACGATTCATTCAATGAACAGAAGTGAGTGAAACATGAAAGATAATATTCACCACGCAATTTATTGTGCATTTAACTGTGCAAAAAACTGTAATAAAAAAAAATAGGATGTTGGCGGCGTTAATTGCTTTATGAGCATATATTTATGCCTCCTACTATCTGCGCAGTAGTTCAAGAGCAATAACTCAAAATTACAAAGCTCTTTGCCATTTTAGAAGACCCGGAATTTACTAAAAGTAAGAAAATTTGTCAAAACCACTAACACAAAGGCGATAAACTGAGGGGGAAGTAGAAAACTAGCAGGGTCATGACTGCAGCTAGCATCGGGATCAGTGGCGCTGCTATTTGCCAAGCTAACTCAGAATACAGGCTTTATAATTAAAACATCACCTCATCCATAGCAGCTCTGCCTTTTCATCACCTTTCAGGTTTCAACATTCGAAAACGGGTGGAAAGCGAAGCGACGCGGGCATCGACGGTCACCCGTCGGGAACATTGAACCAACGAACCCGCAAGTTCTGCGGCTAAAACGCCGGAACGCTTTGAAAAGGCCGCCGCGAGGCGCACCTGCGTGATGCGCGTAACCCGACGACGTGCGCGTTCCTTCGGTTTGATTGACACATGAGCGAGGGGGCGGTGTCAGTTAACGAGTTTTACTGCAATAAACCAGTTTGGCTGGGGAAAAATCGAATTTTGGAAACACAAAAAAACTTAAACGATAGTTCTGAAAATACGTATAACAAATGAAAATGTAAACGGACATCAAATCATCACGTTAAAAGAGCATATCGTTGGCATTTCAGTGGTAAATAAAGAAAGGAAAACATGTTCTGTTTGTATTTGTGGGGGTAGAATTGGAGGATTTAGTTTGAAAAAAGTTTCCCGACTGTTGTAACTGTTTACACACGATCAATCATTCACTGTGCCTGATGAGCCTGCAGCCAACCGTCCTCAGATGATCACTCCAGCTGTTGTGTGACATTTTAACAACAAATGACTGGATTCCATGGAGCTCTTTATTAATTTCCCCCTGATTCTATGCACGTTTTACCTATTGATCAACTCGGGTCCGACTGTCGCAGCGTCCAGAAGGTCGTGGGCCACTGATGGCAAAAGGTATTTCATTAAAGTTTCCATTGCATTTTGTAAAAACATGGCAATAGGTTTGATTATATAATGTGTGAATCGTGAAAGAACACTGATAGTTCTGGATGTTTTCTGGGGGGGACAGAGGGGCTGGCCCGAGGAGGGTCAGAGCCATAAACAGACCCACACCAGTCAACTGCAAGATGGGGATCTGGTCCACCTGGACGCCATGTACTTCCTGCACAGACAAAAAGGTATTCATGTCATAATAAAAGGCATTACTTCAGCTGGTGGTATTGCTAACTACCTTCTAAAACAGACTGCAAATGAGCGGTTTTAACTTGTGCTCTCGTCTGTCTCAGTTCCGCTTCCGCTACTTGGAGAAGCCCGGGCAGTTTGGCGGGACGGACTGCTTGGAGAAGCAGTGGGATTCGATGGCATGTCCAAGAGCGACCACGCAGTGTCTGGTACCTGATTACTGCGGAGACAGCTTCACCTGCAAGGAAACCGGTAGGTCTTCACCAGAACGCCGCCGTTTGCTGTTAACCCATCACGCCTCACTGTCCCTGCAGGCCGCTGCATCAGCCAATCCCTGCGCTGTAACGGGGAGCCAGACTGCGACGACTTCTCCGATGAAGACGACTGTGAGAACGTCAACAGGAGGGAGGACAAATGTTCCACCATAATGTCCATTCCTGGCGCCGAGCGGGGCATCCAGGGGTGAGCAATGCACGTCTGTCGTCAAAGGAAACAGTTTTGAACGCAACACAAAGCCGTGACCCCGACCACAAGAGCTCCGTTATCACAAACATTTACATTTTCCGCATGAGTTGCGATGCTTTGACTCATCTGAGATGTTCCCATTTGCCCAGCTACAACGTTCTGACAGGAGAGTTTGTCGACCCTGTACTCGACTCAAAGTACTTTGGAGGAAAGTGTGAATATGTCTACAACGGCGAGTGGAGGAAATTCACCTATGAGTCGTTCTGCGAGAGTCTCCAGTACAGAGACGACGAGAAGAACTACAGGAAACCCTACAACTACCACACCTACCGTTTTGTGGTACGGGAAAGGAAGAATTCTGTTGTCCCGGCTTTAATAAATGCTCCAATTGATATGTTTGAACCTCTAATCAGGCTGAGGCTACGTCGGAGGGCTCGCAGGAGTACTATGAGGATGTGGTGAGCGTGCTTAACGCAAGGAAAGACACCAAGTCTTCCAGTGGGGGCTTCACTGTCGGTATCTATTATGTGGAAGCGGGTCTGAGTGGGAGTCAGGAATCAGAGTTTCTCCGTAATCTAACGCAGCATAAAAGCACGGTAATGTTGGTTTCTTAGCTAATTTTTCTTAGCTAATGAGCTTTTATTGCAGCCTCTCACCAGAGGGCACTCTAAAAACTTGACCAAATCAATACTTTTTCCTGGTTACAACACTCTCACAAGTTCACATTAAAATTGTGTTCCCCCTCCTCAGAATCTTGGGTTCGTCAGATTGTGGTCCAAAGTCGAGACGGCCCACTTTAAAATGAGAAGCCACGATTTGATGCTCCACGAAGATTTCTACATCTCCCTCATGGATCTCCCCGAGCAGTACGACTTCGGAATGTACTCCCGCTTCTTCAACACATACGGAACCCACTACGTCACAGGGGGAACCATGGGTGGAACACTGGAATACATCTTGGTTGTCAACAAAACAAACATGGCAGAGTCGAGTACGCCGGATGGCCTTCTCCTCGCGCTGTCATTTATTTGGAAACATTGATATCTGGATTTCTGATGTATTTCCCTTTAGATATGCAGGGTGAACAGGCTGGTCGATGCTTCGGTGCCTCCATCGGCCTTAGCTACCCCATCAACGATGGTATGTCCGTGGGTCTCAAAGTTGGTGTGAATCCATGTAGTAAAGAGGGAAGTTTCAATCAAGGTGAGGCAACGTTCCTGTGTTGGCAACTTTCACTACATTTGGAAATCTACCACTTATTTCAGCTCAACTTGAATGTTATTTTTCCTTTTACATCACAGGGTCAACAGCCAGCTCTGCTGTGGTTGAGGATGTTATTACTCTAGTTAAGGGGGGGATCCTGGACCACAGCACTGGGGTGTTGGTCATCAGGAATCCTGAAACATATAGGGCCTGGGGAGCTAGCCTCAAGTACAACCCAACACTCATAGAACAGGAGGTAAGTTGATTTCACCTACAAAAGCACAAAAACTTTTAAACGGTTTCTTTCATCACTCTTTTCTCTCACGTTTCTCCCAGATTATGCCAATTTACGAGCTGGTGCGGTTCAGCACAGCTGCCGACCATGTTGGCGCCAGACTGGCCAACCTGCGGAGAGCCTGGGAGGAGTACATGCAGCAGTTTGACCCCTGTCGCTGCGCCCCCTGCAGGCACAATGGCATCCCACTCCTGACGGGTACGTCCTGTAAATGCATCTGCAAGTCAGGCTACCAGGGAGAAGCCTGCGAGGAGACCCTCAGAAGAGGTAAGCCAATAAAGACCTCTGTCAGATTAAAACAGGCTAGATCATAGCCTTAAAAGTTGGCAAACTATTCCAGGAAGTCCACAAATTCAAACATAAACATCCATTGAATTCAATGACTCTGCAGATACGAAGACAGACGGCTCTTGGTCCTGTTGGGGCAGCTGGTCGTCCTGCTCGTCGGGGAGAAAAACCCGGACGAGAACCTGCAATAACCCCGCCCCAGATGGTGGAGGAGCAGCCTGCCTGGGCTCCACGGCTCAGACCCTGCGCTGTTAGAGGGACCGATCTGTCCTTGCTGTCAGTGGAAATAATAAACCCTCCCACATGTGGATACTGTCTGGCTGTTTGTGGGATTTAACGGGTGGGTTGGGTTTTTTCTCCTTATCTGAACTGCTTATAAAATATATATAAAAGACATAAAAGGGACTTTTGCCTTCTATATCTAATGGGAGGAAGCAAAAACCAGCAGATCAAATACTCATGAACGAAGCACTTGTGATTTTCCTAATAAAAGTTTAATTGTGTGAATATTTCATTCATGTAATTCAGTTTTAAAACAAACACCCGTGTCTTCAGAAGGGTTTAAAGGCAGTCGGTGGACTCTTGCTGCAGTCCTCTGCACGCCATTCCTCCATGGCTTGGCGCCGGGTTGTTACACTGTCGACTCCTGGTCATTGTTCCTCCGCTGCAGGAGGACCAGGAGCCCCAGCAGCTCCAGCTCCCATCAATGCCTATAACTGTGAGGAGGAGCCGTGTTTGTTACCATCAGCAGGTTAGAGGCTGGGGACGTGGTGCAATGCGCTGGTCGCTAACCTTTTCGTCTGCTGGTGATCTCACAGCCGTGTCCGGTGTAGCCAATCGGACATATACAGTCACACCTGGTGCCTGTGAAAGATTGGGATATTTCCTTCATAAGGTCGTCCAAAAACTTTCCAAAAACTGAGTAAAAATGTCAATAAAAAGTTTTAAATGATGCCGTGAAATCTTCCACAGATGGGGAAGCATAAAGTATGCCGTTAAACTCTGTGTTACCTCTCAAAACAGCCACGCCGTTGTTGAGGCAGGGAGCGCAGCGGCAGGAGCTAGCCTCGGCCAGGTACTCGGACAGGGCTCTCTTCAGGTTCCTCTTCAGGGTGGAAGCCTGGGCGAAGTCCCTGGAGGTCACCAGTTCATACAGGGGACGCGTCTATCAGGAAACAAGGGCTTTATATTCTTGTAAGATGAATCTTACACAGGGGAACAAAGAGTCCCACTGGCACAGGTGTCTTTTGCTGCCTGTTTCCCAACTTGTTATTGATCATGTAGCTGCCCTTTACCTACGTTAAGCCCTCTAGCTGGGACTTTGGTAAATATTTTTGTATTTTGCAACGTTTCCTGCAGCCAATACTGACAGGAATATAAGATGATGAAATAAGAGTAAACGATGAGAAATAGATAAGCGGGGAAAAAGGCACTCACAGTTCTGCGAATGAAGTCGGGGTTAAACTGAACACCTTCACCCCAAAGTCTCATCAGCTCTGGGGTGGGGAGCTTCTTAGACAACAAAGCTGTGATGGATTCGCTTGTTCCACCCCTGACCACAGACACAAAGTCCTCCACCATGCTGCCCTGGGCCGTGTTCTCTGGAAGGAGTCCAGATTGACTTTGGAGGTTCGGTCTGAGCGACGCAGGCTGTTTGTTTGAGATGGAATCTCACCTCCCATCTCGTTCAGCAGGCCGTTGCAGGAGCCTCCGTGAACACCAGCAGAGACATAAACGCCGTAAATGTTGGCGCCGACCTTCAGGCCTGCCTGTGTACACCGTTTGTAATCCTCCAAAGAGTAATCTGGGAAAAACAAGGCTCCGGCACTTTACACCACATGATGACATCATCTCTACACCTGCTTAAAGGAAGTGTGGAAGCTTACCCGATTTCTCCAACCGCTCCTTGTTCAGGATGATGGTGTGTTCAAAGGTTCCTCCAAGGGCCGCCTCCGTGACGTAGTGGGTGCCGTAGTCCTGGAAGATCTGTCTGTATTCCCCGTATACGTAAGCCTGCGGCAAAGCACGCAGGCGGTGCAGGAACTCGTGGTGAAGCATCAAATCGTCGGTCTTCAGCATGTACTGGGCCAGCTCCAGCTCGGCTTTGGCCTTCACGAAGCTGTAGGACTGCAAGGAGATGCAGAGGAGCGCTGTGAGAGCACCGCGGGTTTGATCACAGGAGATCACAGGAGATCAGAGGAGGAGCCTCACCTTGCCTGAGACGCGGCGAAGCTTCTTCACCGACTTGGAGTACTTGGCGTTGTTGTAGTTGAAGCCGAACTCAAAGACGCCCGGAAAGGAAAAGCCAAAGGAAACGGTGGTCTGAGTCATGCGCTCCTTCAGGGTGTCCTCCATGTAGCTCGAGTACGAGTCGGAAGATTGCAGGATGAAATCATAGGAGCCTTTTGTCTGGGAGAACAAGGTTCATTTTGGGAAGGTCCCTTTAATAATGGTCTTATTAGACATTTTATGGTTTCTGGAAGGGTCCACAAACACATTGTTGTATGATCTCATGTGTTAAGAACGGGAAGTCACGCTGAAGTGTGGTTGGCCGGCGCTGTCACCTGTAGAGTGTACTGTTGCAGGTTGTGAGGCTTCCTAAACCTGACATCCTGGATATAGTGGGGCAGGCAGCTGCCGCCGTAGTATCGATTATCCAGCACCACTCCCTCTAAGTTACTGTCCAGTACGTTGATTCTGAAAGCCAAGAACCAGCATGAACATCTGGTCACAGTCTCTAGCACATGGTCAACTCACCCTTTGGCCAGGTTTTCAATCCCCCAGTACTCCTCGGCTTCAGATCTGCAGGGTTTGGATACCTTCTTGCAGCCCACTTCATCCGACATGTCCCCACAGTCGTCCTCGCCGCTGCACTGCAGAGTTCTGTGAATGCAGCGACCTGACGGGGGGCAGATTTATGACTTTACCATGTGGTACACACAAACACAGAGGAAGTAGTGGATCCCAGGTTTCATTTACCTGTGTTGGCACATAGAAATCCTTCACAAACTGGGACGCTGTTGCAGGTGTAGCGGGGCGGAACCGTGCAGGCCTCTTCCTCCCTGCCGTGAAAATTGCACGCCTGACCCCCAAACTGAGACGGCTGCTCCAGTTTAGCGTAACGATACTGTGAGGGAAGCACATTAAAGGTCAGAGACGCAGAGGGAAAGCCTGTCTGATGCTGCCGGGGGAACCGTAACAGCCATAATCACATTAGGGGTCTGTTTCCACTTTGTCATGTTGTGGTTATTAATTTTCCTCCTTGGAAAGTGGATGAAATAGAGTTCTGTATCAGCTGGGACTCTTGTTAGCAGTGGCTCTCTGCAGGATACGGAAAATGCTTCCCATTCAACTTGTTTTTAGTTGTTAGTTGCGAGCAGGATGCTAATCGTAAGGGCAGGAAAGTCAGATTTTCTGACTTCCTAACCCTAAATAAATAACGCTCTGCTTCAAAAGGATGTCAATCTACCATAAATAAGTTTTAAGGGTCATAAATTCCTTTTTAAATTCTGGAGTGCAGTTCCCCCCACGTCCCATTGGAAGGTTGCACTCACTCTTTTCTTCTGACAGGTGTCACAGCGTGACCATGCGCTCCACTCTGATAGCACGCAGTCCACGGGGTGAGCCATGACCTGGCCGCCCGCCGCCCGAGCTTGACGGACAGTTGACGGGTCACCGTCGTCCGCCGTGGCGAGGACGACCCCGCTGCGACGTGCAGAAGGAAACGAGCAGAAACATTCAGCGCGACGGCGTCTGTAGATCCTTTGACACCTCCTGTGCCGCCGAAACATTCCCACTCAACATGTTGAGAGAAATCTCCTACCTGAGCAGCACCAAACACCAAGAAACGTGCAGCATTCTGTGTAGCCTCGTCTGTGTTGGCGCAGGAGCAGCCATGGTTGTGTGTTGTGACTGACAGAGAGTGATGACATGGTTAATCCCTCTATGCAAACACTGGCTGATCAATAATGGCCTGGATATGAACTCGCTGCGGCTGTTGATGCGAGGAGAAACTGTCTCAGAGGCACAGAACCGCCTGATGTGTTTGAAGACGTGCTCGAGTTCCAATAAAGCAGTTCAGACAAGTTTAATATTCATCGTGTCGCTGCAGCCGTCATGCGCACTTTATTGTATAATTTATAGTCCTGGATAAGTCTGAAATGGGCTGTAAAGTCTGTATGAAGCGGTGGATATAAAGGCTTTGCAACAGCGTTGATTCCAGTCACCACAGTGATCAAATCGTCCGGGCCGTGTTTGTGTACGATGACCTTTAAACTTTGTTTGCCTTCCTTCGTTTGGGGTTTTTGCGGAATGACACAATCCCCCAGCTGAGGTTGGGCTGCAGCGGGGTTCTCGCTGGTCTCCGTTCAGCGATATTATCCTTCGTATTTGCACAGACGGCCTCGGTCGAGGGAAAAATAGCAGCGGAGCTGACCCGCAGGTTAAATGAAAAGCAGAAGTAGTCAAAGCAGTGATAGCTAACCTTTACAGAAAGTGTGTGTGTGTGTGTGTGTGTGTGTGTGTTGTGGGGGCGAAAAACAACCTTTGACAAAAACGAGCAGAAAAGTGGGAATCACATGATAGTTTATTTGTGACTAAACAGTGGCATGGGTACAGTGTACGGGGGATCCATCGATGTACAAAACTTCATTTGGAATCTTTTCCATGACATTTCTTAATTCCATAAATAAAATTTACAAAATATGGTGGACTGTTCCTCATTTTTCCTTACACCCTCGGGGGCACAGTACCATTTATTATTGAAAGTGGAGCAGTGATATCTCATATATATACGTCTATTTATTTTTATTCTTTTTTAATATTTTGACTGTTTCGGTGGAGCAGGCCTACAATACGCCCATGTGTCTTGTTACAACAACGACCTGTTTACTGTTTACACATGGGCCGACGAAAGATAAGAGGACAGTGATGGAAAATAAACCTGAAGGCGTAAAATGCACGCTGAGCTTGTGGTTGCTATGCTAGGCCTTATCCCGTCTACTCATTTGCACCTAAAGACAGTGAAAGCAGTGTGATCTACCTGCTATTCCAGAGAAAAGAAGCTATTAATGGTCATTTGGAGCCCCTTTGTGTCCCTCAGTAGGTTTGTTTTGGTGGACGGCGAAACACAGACTCGACACTTCAAATCTCACCGACTGAATGGAATCAAAGACGTTCTCGGAAAAATTAAAAAGACACGGGAGCAAATGTGAAACAGACATCCTGATGGTAAAAAAGGAGGTGCTGGTTGGGCATTGTTTGGGAGGAATACAGGTAGTTGGCATCCAAAGAGGCAAAGAGCTATATTATGGCACAGAGGCTCAGGACTGGGGCACCGGGACGATTCTTATTTACAAAATAGACGTTTGGCAAATTTTGGACTTTAGACAGTGATGCCTCAGAGTCACGTCTGTGCCGACTCCATCGACACAGAACTCACAGTTTGAAAAATACCAAAAGGGGTATCGCATTTCGCTTCTTTTGATTGGCTCCAGGAAGCTGCAGAGAAGAGTTTCGCTCACGGCCGAGACTGCTGAATCCACGTTTAAGCCTGTTCATGCAAACGGTGGGAAATCGGTGGGGCGACGCAAGAAGGACGTTTGGCAAAATCCATCTGCCGTGCACAATCGCTGCTGATGGCGGCTGAACTGGTCGTCCACCTACGACGGGCTCCTCCCCCCCCGCAAAAGGTTCCGAAAATAATTTGCATCTTTAGTGTCACCATTAGTGGCTTCATCCTCGCAGATATAAAGTCCTCGATCCACCGCAAGAGGGCGCTGTCACCTCCTGTCAAAGGTCACTTCCTGGTTCAAAGTTATTTGATTGGATAGCAGAGCCAAACCTGGCTGTCATGCTGTCCAGTGTTGGTCTCGTCCTCTGGAGCGAACAAATGACTGCCAGCTTTACGCGGAACCGCCAAAATGTCCGTTCACGATTGTAAAAGCACAACAAGTCATTGTAATCCAGCAGTGAGAGGCGCTGCTGATCACAGTCACTTATCTCTCGTCTTCTTCTCTTTTTCTCGTGAGCTTCTGTCTTGGTCTCAATCGCTTCCATCCCCTGCAACAGAGACATGATCATGTACCAGCAGCTCCGACCGCCAGGTGGCAGCATTGTGCCTAACCCTTCCTGTGAGCGAGGAGGATTAAAACACCAGAGGAAGCGTCATCCACGGGGAGACATTTGACACATTTGGAAATAAAAAGTGTGACCCAACATCTAGGGAAGAAAATGCATGAAAGTGCGGAGGAGAGGTTCCGGGTGATACCCACCCAGTGCCTGTGGTTCTCTAGCTGTCTTCTTGTGGAGAGGTCTGATCCTGGCGAGGATCAGGAGCTCCGCTGGCCACAGGAGAGGTCGACGTTGCATCAACAGAGCCCTGACACCCAAGGAAAGGAGAGGGAAAAGTTTTCGCAGCAGTTTCTCTCCCATTTATCTTCAAAATGTTAACAGACGTATGAAAATGATGTTAATCCCCATGCAGCCTCCTGGAAAATTATCTTTGACCTTTTCAGTGTTAATGAACTTGGCATTTTTCTTCGAGAAAAAGGGGGGAAATACATCCTGTTCACGCTGCGCTAATCACATGATTGCGCGCGAAGCGCCGAGAACAGATCTGAGAACAGATCGTGGCTGTGACAGTGATTGATTAAAGCACCTTGCTGCTCGGTTCCCAAATCAAACGTATGAATGTTATTGATTGAGCTTTGACCCGGAGGAGGTGGCGCTCACCGATTGTTCCTCTTCTTTGACGTTCCTGGTGCCTTCAGGGTCTATCGGGGAGTGATCTGTAGGGGGGTCGCTGACCTGGGAGGTGGGGCATTCTGAGGAGGAGGAGCTCTGCTGGGGGGCTGGAGTGGATGCTGCACAGAGAGGAGGGAGGAGAGCGTAAAACTGGAGGGGATACGGACACAGGTGTGGGGCTCAGGCAGGACCGGGAGACTTACGAGATTCAGTGGACGGTGACGTGGACGTTCCGGGACTCAGCGTCATTCGAGACAGATCGAGGTCGCTGCAGCTCCCCTCCTCCTCCTGGGTCACCGCAGCGGAAGGCGGCAGCAGCTGATTGCAGACCAGCATGTCTGGGGCACTCATCAGCCCGGGGGTCCCACACCTGCTCACCGCTGCCGACGTCACGCCTGGTCCCACGCCCGCCACTCCCATTCCTGCCATGGAGGGGCCCTCCCCTGCATCCGAGTCCATGCAGAGGCCTTCTTTACCCAGGCTCAGCTGCCTCTGAAGGAGGAGGGCGGGGTCAGCTGTGTGCTGGGGGCTGGTGATGGCGGAGGACGGCGCCGACAGGTCACAGGCCTGGGGGCACATGGTCGTGATGGGGACCAGGCCTTGGAGCATGGCAGCAGGTATGGCATGCCCCCCCACACCCATGGTTTGCGCTGGCATGTAGGCCGCCATGGCCGCCCACTGCTGCTGGCTGGCAGGAAAGATGTTAGCTTGGCTCCAGATGACTGGCTGACCACCAGGGAGCACCTGAGCCACCTGGAGGGGTCCCTGCACGGGGAAGGCCAGCGTTTGGGCCTGAGTGGGGAAGGGCTGCTGCGCCCACTGGGCCGCCTGCACTGGACCCATGGTCATGTAACCTACGGTGGACACGAGGACAGAGGAAATGGAAGCCCTTCAATTACAACAGGCAGGGAACAAACAAAACATCAATTTCCAAAATTGCAGCAAAATCACAGCAAAATTGACCGTCATAAACTGCGAGTAAAGGCCGTTTTTAAAGCGCGTCTTGTTCCTCTGCAGCGCATCTGGAGTCCGGCGCCATTATCAGAGGCAGCGGACGAAGGATGAAATGGAAGACGGGACGTGAATAAGGAGGAGCTGCGGACGTTTCTGCGTTACAGCGTCCCGACCACGTCAGCATCCTGCAAATGTTGGCGAAGGCTTTTCTCAAAAAGTCAAAGGGAGGCGTCTCCGCCGGCAACCGTCGGGGGGGCGTTACCTGATGGCACGGACGTGGGGCTGAAAGGGGCGTACAAGTCAGCAGGGTTGGGCTGCTGCTGCTGGCGGCTGGTCCTGCTGGGGTCCAGCGTGTTGGCAGGTGATGGAGGCATCTACAAACACACACACACACACACACACACACACACACACACACACACACACACACACACACACATACAGATGTCAGTGCTGTCAAAGTCAGGTGAAAGTCACCACCAGATAATTGGGATGAACTTTGTGTGCAGTTCATCTCAGACAGATGGAGGAGCGGAGGGATACCGGGTCTCTAACTGGAGTCTACATCATTTGCTACCATTGGAACGTGGACCGGAACGTGGGAGGTGAACTGGTCAGAAGAGCATGACGCCGTCGGCGGCGTATTCAAAGCGTTCGGAATTAAACAATGGAATTGTACGCTTCCTGTACTGTGGGAGGCACACAGAAGACTACCTGTCAAACACACAAAGTTCTGGGAGGTTTGTGTTCAGATCTCACCGAGGGAGGAGTGGACATGTCGCCGAAGAGATCGAAGTGGTTGATATTCTGCAAGGTGAACGGAGAGACGGGGAGAGAGAGAGAGAGAGAGAGAGAGAGAGAGAGAGAGAGAGAGAGAGAGAGAGACAAAGCCAGTGACACATCGCTCCAACGAGATCTGCACAGTCATGAAACCTTGAATCTGGCTGCAGCTAGGGTGGGGTGGTTTGCACGGGTGGGTCGGCGTGGGGAGAGAAATCTATTCACAAGGGCAGTTCGTGCTGCAGAAGGCAAGAAACATCTATCCCCTCGTTTCATTATCAGAAAATGGATCTAAAATGAATCTTTCATGGCTCGCCATAATTGAGTGGGTAAAAGGCTATTCAGTCCTATAAAACAGGCTCTGATGAGATATTCTTATGTCTGCCAATCAGGAGAGGCCCCCGCAGGAGCCCGGGCGGCTTTCTCATGCTGATTCTGCTCTGTGAGCAGACGGATACCCGGGGGAGCGGGTTCATTCCACCAAACGAGCCACCCAGCCGAGACAATAAGGCCACCTCACCCTGTAGGCCGGCGTGGCCCTCCGCACTAGACCCCTCTGTTCTCTACTTGTACTACTGAAAGGAGAAGAGCTATGGAAGAGGCTGTGGAATGGCTAAGCTGCATGAAATGTGTGTGGGGGGGGGGGACACATGCACAAGCGGACAATGAGTCCCCTCAGAAGGCACACAAGACTCACACAACCTTGGGTTTTCATGCTCTAAAGGAGATGCACAAACAAACAGACGTCAAAAAAAGAAGAGAACGAAAAAGGGGAGGAGTCACGGCAGCGGCGCCGCTGACGGGCGCTTTGCGTCCTCCTTGAACAAGCTGGGACATCGGTGGGCGCCCAGTTTGCAAGGCATTCTGGGAGCTTTCAGGGACACAGAATGAGTCAAAAATCGGGGGTAAAATAAACGTTGTGCGCAGAAGTTTCTCCCTGCAGGCACCGAGACACATCAGGGGAGCTCCAGGCTCTCAAAAAGCTCCAACTGAATGAACAGACAAGCAGTAACACTTAAGAGATATGGATTATACCAGCACGGGCTGTTGGGGGAGATAGCGAGGGGCGGCGTTCCGGCATATCCGTTTGATATGCTCGGCAACCGGCGCCCCAACAGCGGCGGGCACCGAAGCACTTAGCTAGAGCGGTTTTCAGAAGTTGCGTGGAAATTGTGTCTGAGTGAATCCTAAAGTAGGCCTGAATGGATGTTCGGGAAAGCGATTTGGGAGATGTAATAGCGTGGTCACTGCGTGGCGGGCGGGCGGGTGGGCGGGCGGGAGGGGAGGGGAGGGGGAGAACTTATAAAAGCGACCGTGATGATGAAACATTTTCTGTTTAATGAAAGTGGGGGAAATCAGGTAGAAATGGTTTTTATGCTTTTTATTTTTTTTTAAAAAGAGTCTCGCTCATTAATAAGGTGCTCGGCGGCCTCGCCTGGCAGAGCCGCGTGCAAACCCGTCCCACCTACAAACCTCTCGTTCTCATCCTCTGAGGAAAAAACAACAGCCGCCCCCTTCTGGTGGAGTCAGACGAGACCGGCAACCAGATCAAAGTCAGATCTTTTACCCCCCCCCCGATCTAACAGCGAGCTCTATTCTATCAAGCTGGAGGGGCGGGACCAATGTAGCCCCGCTCATCATCCCCATGGCAGGACGTGGGCACAAACACAGACCCCCTGCTGAGGTTGGACTGCGTGAACTAATTTTGGGTTGGGGGGGGGCTTTCCGTGCTTCCTTTGAGAAAATGTTTACCAGAGGTTTGCATGTAGAAGCAATCATAATAATAATAATAATGAAAGTACAAAATGAAAACACCTACAGTCATGAAATGGCGCTTTGGGACATCATAGATCCCTTCCTTCTGCTGACTGGTGGGGACCTGCGTTGGATCGGACGTGGGTTTTCAGTGTCAGGAACAGAGCAGCACTTGTTTGTATTTATATAAATATATATATGGATGCGGTTTATGAATACATCTGAGTCTAAAACCACCGAAACACTGAATAATGAAAGAAAGCAATTTGGGCCCGGTCTGTTTGAGTAAGATTTCATTTGATCTCTCGGAGGCGGCGGGATTATGCAAAAATATGTTCTTTTTCTCGAGTCAATCCCGCTTAAATCAATATTGACTGATGGATGCCGGTTCTGTTGCCATCTCGCCGCGATCTTGACGGGATCGGCTGGGCCCCGGCCCGCTTTGGCCCGCCATCGAAGCGGCGGCGTGCTGACTCCAGCCCTCGCCGCCGCCCCGTCCTGTCCCTCCGCCAGTTAACTTTTCGTTAGCCTATTGATCTTGTTTCATTCTGAGATCAAATGGCATCGCGAGTGATTAATCTCCCTCTCGGCACGTCGTTTTCATCTTCAGAGGAAGCGCGCGAGGAAGAGGAGGAGGAGGAGGAAGAGGAGGAGGAGGAAGAAGCAGGGGGTGGTTGGGATTAAACCACGTGACGAGTCTCAGGCGTCCCGGCTGCTCCTCCAACGGGTCTTGAGCCAAAAGGTCAAAGCGTCATAGGCGTAAAACGGCGGCTTTGACTAAACCGACCTTCAGACGCTTCTTGAGCGGGAGGACGAACAGATTTAACGAAGGTTTTCCTCCGTTCCGAGCGACCAAATCGACCGGGACTAAAGTCTCGTGGATTATACCTTCAGAGGACTTTAAAAAAAAATAAAAAATAGACCTCGCAGTTGCGTTTTTGGCTTTTGGTGTTCGATGAATGAAACATAAACCCCAGTTTGATCTACTGGTGAATCCCCAGAAAAGCTCCCCTTCAAAAGGACCCTGCACCTCGTAACTTCTTACACAGTCATAAAAAGTCATTTTGTTAGTAGCGTTTCTATTATCATCTATTACAGGGCATGAAAAGGGAGGGGGGGTTGGGAAGAGGGGGCAATGCTTGTCTTTGTACCTGATAAACGCTCTCCTCTGACTGGGGGCCACGGAGGGGTTCGTGTCCAGCCTCAAACACTATGTACTAAAGAAAAGAAGTGGTTGGCAAAGCGAAGAGAATAATGAGATGGCATTTAAGAAAAAAATAAATGATAAGAACAAATAAAGACGTGGCGTTGAATGGGGAGGGGGGGGGTTGAAATGAGAGCAGGGATATAAGGGGGCGTTTAAAAAAAAGGGGGGGTATGGGTAATAGGATGGGGAGATGGAAATAGAAATTAAAAGATGTGAGGTGGGAAGAAGAAAGAGCACAAGTATAACAGGTCAGGCAGTAGTTCAAGGCACTGAAGGCAAGGTCAGCGTTCATTCAAATGGCTGCTTTTAGGGTGAATCCGTTGTGGAACTAACATAAAGAGTGTTTTATTTATTTATTTTTTTAAAAAGAGTTTGCTCTGCGGTTCAGAGCAGGAAAAAAGAGACTGGTCCCGCTTTTATCTGTATGGCTGGAGCGAGAAGCTAATTAGCTTAGCGTAAAATGAAGCAGCCATCTTGACTCTTGCAGCTAGCGAAGAAAATGTAAATTTTGTGACATTTGGGGTAAGTTTCCACTGCAGAGTGCACAAAAATGGGCTTCCAAGAGTGCCGATGGCTAAACCGTGACAGTGTCCTCAGGTGCATTTCCAACAAGTAAACCAGAATGAAATGGGGAAATAAACCACGGTATTGCCTCTAGAAAGCCTGAAAGGTGAAATAAAGCACGTCCAAATGCCCCCTTGGGTTCCCCTTTAGAGTAATCAATGTGATAAAATGCCCTCAATGTGAATTTATCAATAAGTGATGCACAGTGGTCACATGTGCTAGCATTGCCAGCTTTCTTGTTTATTGACAGCACCTTATTGGATGATTTAGCTAATTATCTCAAGCTAATTCTAACACACTCACACACACACACACACACACACACACACACACACACACACACACACACACAGAAAGGAAACAGATTCCCAAACTGTCCAACTCCCCTTTTCTAGCCACAGATTGGAGTTTTGTCAACCAGCATCAACATAATCGATGGAATGTCTGCATGGAAAACCCACTTTGAAGGATCTAAAAGGCGGCTGGACGAGCCAGCGAACACTCTGAGTAAGAGTTAGTGTTGTCTGTATTCAGTGTGAGCAAACAGAGGGAAAAAAAAAACCCACATCATGTTGAGCCAAATAAATACACGGGGCCAAAAGGTAGGGTGGTGAGGGGGGGGGGACAACCAATCAGGGGGGACATGTCTTTGGAAGAAATCAGAACAGAGACACAGATTAAATTAAAAAATATGGCTGTACAACATTGCACTGGCAAATGGGAGTTGAATGGTCGAACAAAACTGCTCGCTAGGATGATCTACTGTGTGTTACTGGCGTGGTGGAGGATCATGAACCATTAGATCAAGCAGATCAGTGATCAGGTGGTGTTTACGGTCCGGGTTCAATCGCTAGTGGTGTTATTTTTGGGAGGGAGGGGGGTGAAATCGGCGCTGGTGAAGCTGTAGGGGGGGTGTCGAGGTCCAGGTGTGCACGGGGCGCTTGCGGGACCTACCTGGTAAACTGGATCGTCCACCTCGTCTTCCAGGATGGTCTGCACGACAGCGGGGGGGGGGGGGAGAGAGAGGATGGTTTAAAATGTCCTCGTTTAAAGGCAGCGCAGCCAAATTCAGTGTCATTCGGATACAGGAGGGAAAGAGAGAGGGAGAGAGGATCGCTATAGGAACATCTGGAGAAGCAGGGCAGAAGGAAAACATCTCCGGGCCCCCGTGGAGCAGCACTGCAGGCACCAGCAGGCAATCAAACGTAATTAACGCCACAATTTCTGCCCCAAATGCCTCAACTTTAAACGTCTGAGAACAAGAAGAACCTCAGAGGAGGGCAGGGGTTGCAGGGGGGACGTGCCGGACGCGGACGGCTCCGGAACGGTCGGCACCTACCTGGTAGACCGCCTGCTCGCACTGTTTGTCCTTCTGGGCCTTCTTCTCCATCTCCTCCCGCTGCTTGATGTCATAGATGAGGGTGAACAGGTCACGCAGGTCGATGATGAGCGGCTCCGCCTGGACCAGGACGCAAAAACACAGATTTTTCCGGGCCCATTCCCTTTTTTTCCCCGTTGCCGGAGACACACTTACCGACTGGGCGGTCTTGATGGCCACGAACTTGTGGTGGCCCTCCTTCCCACAGACGTACCCGAAGGCCCGGTGGTCCCTGGTGTCCTTGGCGATGTAGCTGATCTCGTGGACCGAGTGGTGATGGAGAAGCACCTGCGGAACAAACAGCCCCCGAAGTGAAAATCTCCCCTCTTTAGAAAAACATCCTGCATCAGTGAACGCGGCGTTTGGAAGGAAAAGTAGGTCGGCGCCGGTTTAAACGTTGTGTTTCTTCTTTGCACATCGTCGAGCGAAATGCAAATGAAGGAGGGAGAATCTAATCTCCGTTCCACTCGTTCCTCCCTGTGCTGAATCTGGAAGCCATTAACTATTGTTCCGTAATCCAGCGTGTTTTGGTCCGTTCACACGGGGGGGATCCACGTCCTGCAGTTCCTTTTCGCTTTGATCTGTGTTCTGCTTTGATCTCGAGGCAGTGAAATGGTGGGGGGAAAAAACCCACGTTCCAGTTTACTCCAGGACTGTTGGGCAGTCGGCAGTGGACAAATGTGCGACATTCCCAGACAGTGAGCGAATCAGCTGCCCCCCGCCCCCCCTCCCACCCCCAACCTGTCGCTACATTATTAGCAGAGATTAGCCTCCGCATTGGGGAGGAGCTTTCCTGTAAATATTAGCGCCCCAGATTAACGTATAACACAAAAACTAATGTGAGCGGCGTTCCCGATTGAGCGGAATCATGTCAGCTTTCCATATAAATGCCTGCTGATGCTTCCTGCGCTGGGCTGATCCCCGTTTTTCCAGCGTAATAACGCAAGTGGGATATTAGGCGCCGAGTGTTATTTACTGCCGCTAATCAGTAAATAAAATGAAATGCATTAGAGGCCTGATTTCCAAAACAACAAATGAGCTTGTCGGGAGCTGGTGAGCCGGTTGGTGGTGCTGGAGGAGGCTGAACGTTCTTTTCCATAACGGGCGGAAGACGCAGCGCGATCGTTTGATTATAGGCGGTCTCATCAAAGACGGGCGCTGGTTGGACGGGAGCTCTTGTATAATTATCAGTTTAGCGCTAATGACAGCTGAGGTGGAGCTGTGATGTAATTAGCATTAGCTGCAATGATCATTAAGGGGTGGAACTGAGTGCTAATTATCGGTTAGCGCTGATGAGCAGAGGGGGCCTATCTAGCCAACACTACGCCCCAGGACAGGGGAGTGCCGAGCTCCTCCATCATCCTGTAATGGCACAGCAGGCCTCCGAGTCGGCCGGTGGGGGGGGGCGGAGAAACCCTCCGTCTCATCACATTTTCCTTCACGGGTCGAGCCATCCCAAAGTCCTGCAGCGGAGACGCGTTGCAGCCGTTTACTCGGGGTAAAATATCAAAGAAGAAGAGTCTGTCTTTTTTTGGGGGTGCGGTTAATGATGGAGCTCCATCAGTTTTTCAGGCTCTCGCAGGTGAACCATCTTCCCTACGCACAGGTACGTCAGCCAGGCTCACAAGATGGCTGCCCTGGCAGAGTCCCCCCCCCCCGCCGACGCGCTACTCACCCCTGATCTCTCGCAGTAAATCTTGATCCCGCCGAAGGAGACGGTCAGGAAGACCCTCTGCTTGTGCTCCCCTTTGGAGCGAGCCGAGGACGCCATTCCCTGCGGGAGAGCAAACGGAAAATCGAGTGAAGAGATGGAGAGATATCAGGGAGGGGGGGGGGAGGTGTGTTTGAACCACATCTTCTTTTAGGTGTCACTTCCTGAAGCATGACCCTCGGAGGACTTCACACGCCGCAGCAGATCTGATGATTATTACTTCTCTTCCCGCTCGACACCTTTTCCCTCTCAATTTTGTCTCGGAGTGGGTCTCCTGCTCCCTGGCAGTGACGCGCACAAGTGCCGGCTCGCAACAATGGGGGGAGATTTGCTGACAGAACGTGTCGGCCCGCTCAGGCGCCTTCACAGACTGCTGACAGAACGAGCGTTCCGGCCTTTGAAGTGCGCTTTTTCCCATGGATCTCAGTGGCTCTCCTCTTTCATGTCCTCAGCTCCAGTAAAGGAGACGATTAACATTTACATTGTGCTTCCCGAGCGCAGCTCCCCATTTCATGTCCGTTTTTAAGGACGAAATCTTTGTTAAATCCGGTCGACGGCGGCGGAGCTCCGCTTCCGCGGGAGCCTTTTTTAAGGAAACGATCCATTTACAGGTCGATAATTGATTGGAGATCATAGAAATGGAGTCAGGGAAGAGATGGAAGCGGTCTGATTCTGATTGGACCCTAAAGAAGGAAAAACGCTACAGGAATAAATAAGAAATGGAGTGAGGGAGCGAGGGGGGGCGGCAGTCATCAATCAGCCATCGGCTTCTCCATTTGGGGCGTATCCCTCCACGGCGGGACCCGTCCAGAGACCATGTCCCCTCCTGTATCTGCTGTCCAGATAATAAAAGACCCATATCAGCGTCTCCACTGGCTGCTGCCTGCTAACCTGGGAAAACCCGGTTCTATTGGACGTATCGCTCCCAACAGAGACGACGTTGAGAGGCTCTTCATTCCGGCTATTGTGCTGCGCCTACCCTGAGGTCTCCCACATGTTTAGTCTGTGGGAAGAGAACAAGCCAGGCATACACGCCCCCACCTGGAAATGGATTCCTATCAGCAACACATGCCGCCATGATCCCAACACAACCTCCGTTCCCTCCGAATTACTGGGAATGGAACAAACCTCCACGCAGGGACGCTGTTGTTAATATGGAAATCCTACTGGTAGTTTACACCAACCCTCTGAGCAGCGCCGGGGATTGAGACAGTTAAGAAGGACTCTGGCGCGTCTGCCAATTCACAGCGTTCTAATCCTCAAAGGGCAAAATTATCTGTGATTTCCGAGTTGGAGGTTTTATTGTAAGAAAAACTGGTGTCATCTGTACCCAATTTAGCGTTTTATCTATTGCTACAATAGCATCTTTTAGCCCATAAAGCGCTAAAGGATACGGTCGCGCACCTCATTGAAGGTTTTTTTAAAGAAAAAAATAGAATTTCTGGTGGTCTGAATATTAATGCAACAGTATCACGCTCTGCTTACGGGAGAGGTAAAAATTCTGTTAGCTTCCGTTAGCTTACGTCAGGCTTAACTTGACCCGATTTTCCGTAAAATGAGGTCACGCTACAGTTTGCGAACATCTTACAAATGTTTCATATCCTTCATTCTAAACCGATAAAAGGCTGCGACTGACACCACGGCAGCTCGTGGTGGCGCAGTTCAGGGGTCTTGTAGACGTTTGGTGGAAGAAAAAATACAGTATTTAACTGCTTTAAGCTTCTTGGAATAAGCAGGCAATTTGCCTCGAGGCCAAAAAAGATACTGAAATAGACGCTGAAAATACAGGGGAGGGGAAACCGAAGGGGGGGGGCGCTGCTGCCATTTTGGAGATATTTGAGTAATGTGGGACTGCATTTTGTTCCTGCTGGGAGGGGAAAATAACCTGGGAAATAATGAAACCGGACCTTTGTTTGTTCCGTCTGGTCGGTTCAGATGTTGCGAGAGTCAAATGCAGAAGAAGACAGAGCTCATGACTCATTCAGCAGGCAACACAGCCATGCCTGAGCATGGCGTGCTCAAATCTGACTGAGATAAGTGGAGGGCTTCCATGAATGATGTCCCTGCACACACACACACACACACACACACACACACACACACACCACACACACACACACGCACGCACGCAGGAGTCTGCACCTTCAGCTTCATCATAGAGTCCTGGCACAGCTTGTCCCCACGCGCCGCTGACACCTCATCAATCCCGATCAGTTTGGCCTTGTAGCGCACGCCATCTCCACGGAAACGCTTAATAAGCCCCGCCTCAGTGCGGTCCTGACCTGTAGAGGAAGAGCAAAAAAAAAAAGAAAATAGATGACAGGAAATGAGAAAGGGAGACTTGGAAAATGATTTACAGGAAGCCGGGATGCGTGAGTTCATCGACGCCCCGTGGCGTTAGCATCACGCCACGCTTCGGGTTTCGGGCTGAAGAGCGCGCGTTTTGCGTCGGCTTACGTATAAATATTTATGGAATAGGAAATGCGGACTGAATAGTAAATTATCGGCGGCGTGCAAAGATTGAAAAGAAAATTGGACTCCGGATTGAAAATGAAGCTGAACAAAGGTACCGGAGCAAATGAGAAAACAAGAGGGAAAATCGCTGTTGCGCCACCTCTCGCAGGGCATTGTGGGGCACGCACGCACGCACGCACGCTCGGCTGGACGGTTGCGGGGGTGGCCGAGCGTGGGTGCTCATAGTTCCCATGGGTGCTGTTGACGGTGACACATCAGATTGAATGGCCACTATTGAGGGGAATCATCCCGCTCCAGTGATCTCCCACAATCCACCAGGCCCTCACTGGGTGATGGATGTCGGCTGGTGGTACCATGGCGTGAGACTGGGAGGGTGTGTGTGTGTGTGTGTGTGTGTGTGTGTGTGTCTGGACGGCCTCGGGCTTCGCCTCCGTCCACGCTCTCATCCGTGCGGCTGATTATTCCGTCCATCAGTCTCTGCCGCCGTCCTGACACCACCTTGACACCGACACCTCTCTGGCTCTGCAGCCGGCGCCGTTCTGATCAGGGCCGACCGAGCCGGGAGCGCCGCCCCGCGTCTACAACGTCTAATCCGAGCCCTCCTAACCTGCGCCGGCTGGTGGGAAACACCGACTCCCATCGCATTTACACATCAGGGTAACAGGATTCAGAATCAAGGTCACCGGCACCTTGGAGGATTTAACAGTTTCTCAGCTGCTCGCTCGCTCAATTTCTAGGTCACGATCACGCACGGCGGGCGCCTGCATGTGCAAGTGGCTGCCGAAGCTCCGCGTTCTGAGAGGACAAGGACGATCAGAGACGACCCCCGAACGTCCTCCTGCCATTAGCCAGAGTTTATTCTTTATTAGCACTTTCAAAGGGGGGGTGGGGTGGGGGGGGGGTTCAGTTTGGGTTGTAAGCTCTCGTCTCGGCCCTCTCACTAATTCATGAGGGCGCAGTCCTCCGAAGGGGGGAGGGGCTTGGCGTCATTAAAGTCTCTGAGCGGGTAAATGTCAAATCTGGGTCTAATTCAGACTTGTTTCCTCAACCCAGCGCACGCGAGTAAGTCACCCCCCCCCACTGAAGCCCAGCCCGATCCAGAGCCCTATAGTCTGTTCATGCATTATTATGTATCATCCTGATTCCACTGACTCACGCGCTCTGTAACGTAATGTAAAATGCATGCTGCTCCAGTTGCATTTTAAACACCATCGGACCAATTCCGCCTCTCAGATGAGCTTTTACCAGATGTTCGCTGCCATTTGTTCCTTTACATTCAGCCCGCTATTCCTCCTCACAACACTTCAGGAGAGATTTAGGGGTTTGTGCTCCGTTCTTTAAAAATGTAGGCCCCCGCACGCCGAATGAGCGTCTTCGACAGGGCCCCATAACTCGTGCGCTACGTGCTCGGAGTTCAGAGCTGCACGAGCCGGTGCGTCGCGTTTGATAATGAAAGCGCTGTCGGGCAGGCTGCTACATGATGTTACAGGCTGTAAACGGGAAACAGAAGCGGACGGGCGAAGGTGCGTGTCGACGGTCGGGGGCGGAGTTTACGCGCTTTCCTCTGGCGTCCTGGAATTACAGCTCCGGCCATCGCGTCGCCATCGTTTTACTGGATCAAATGAGTCATTTAGAGCAATAAGAGCTATCAAATGGCAACAATTCCAACAAGCGTTGGACTGAACGTGCTGCAGCCCTCCACCAGGGGGCAACTGGGTCATTCTCGTGCATTTATTGTGCAGGAAACAGCAGCACCTGGATACGTTAACAGGGATTAAAACGCTTTCATCAGGGGCTCTAAAGCAGTAAAATCGGAGGTAGACGGAGGCAAGAATCAGCAGGCGGCGCCGCATCCTGTTCCGAGGCTCGTTTCGTCCTTGCCGAACAAGAATGGGGACAGCGCGGGCACAGATGGCAACAGATGGAGAGTCAGAAGTGCCCCTCCAGATATGAGAGCTTGGCAACGGGAAACTTTTTGTTGGGGATCTGGGCATGGAAGCAGCTTAACCTTTGACCCTTTGGCCCGGCTCTTCCTGTCGGAGCAGGCGGGCGGGCGGCTGCTCATCATCCACTGTGGAGCCGCGCGCCCCCCCACGTGAAACATAAACTCTTCACCATTATCTCCTCTCAGCGGGAGCCGCCGGAGCCGGAGCCGATCCGCGGGGCCCGGCAACGCTCGCCGCTGATGACCGCAGCAGGCCACTGGCGCCGGTAAAGACAACGGACGCGGATCCGCTCCCGCCACCTGCCTCCTCCGTGCGCGCAGAATAACGCTCGTGAGCCTCGCCGAACACGTGGAGGCACATTTGCGTTAACGGCGGGTGCGCGTTCATCAGCGCCGGGCACGAGAATCGGGTTCGGGTAAAAGCGGTCACAGAGTCAATGAGGGGTGCTGTGCACGTGGGCGGGGACGATGTGAGGGATGCGGAGGCACAAACATGTTTACGGAGCAGCAGAAGGCGCCGGCAAACAGGTCATAAATAGCGTTTAGATTGGATGATGAGGAGGAAATCTGCTCTTCCGTCTTTTCCTGCTCTTCCTCCTCAATGACTCTCGTTCCTCTATTTCATCTCTTTTCAGGAGGTACCTACAGGTGACAGTGGGAGAGCAACAGTTGCTATGGAGATAGGGTAAAGTGAAGCATGTAAAGCGCTTCTGTCGATGGGTAGAAAGGAGCGTTGGCTTTATGAAGACTGTCAGAGGTTAGACGTGAAGATCGGGGGGGTTTAAATACGTGAGTGTGTCTGATTAGCGTGCAGAATGCAATGAATTAAGCCATCGGGATTCTGGTTTCATGCAAACCAGTAAAACCAGCAGCAGCAGCATCTGGAGGGACAGGAAGGTGGGAAATTTGGGTGGTGTGACATGATCGCAGCACTGCGGAGGAGATAAGTTTCCAGATAAGAGCTCTCGTATTTGTATGCGGTGTCTGAAGAGGGTCGCCTGAAATCCTGGGCCGCCTGGAACAAGAGAGTGGCGGCGTAATCGGGACCCTCCAGATGTTTCAGTGGGCTGATGAGCCCTATTTCTCGTTCACATGTGCACAAATGATATATTCCCTGACTCCAGAAGACTGATAACGTTGAGTTTCGGTCGATTTCAACCTGCTTTAGTATTTTTCCCACTGGGATAATCAACATTAAACGCACGTTAGCTTTAGCCAGTTTCCTTATAGGGGCCTGAACAGCATCTGTGCTGATTGTGTGATTGGTTCCAGCAGCACATGTGATTAACGTAGTAAAGTCAGGCTATGATGGCCTGTGCTGTCCCCCCCCCCCATGAGCCTCAAGGCCAAGAGTGTGATGGCTCCCTCGCTCCACTCTCCTGCGTCCACTTAACTCAAATCAATGGGCCCTCCTTCAGCCCGGCTATTCATCTGAACGGCCGACAGGGCCGGTGAGACACCCACGCAGGGCCTGGCCCCCCCACGGCCTTGAAACAGCCAGCCCCCAGAAGTCACATTTACTGGACTGGCTTGAGCGGTTTTATTTTATTCATTGGCAAAAAAACATGGGCGGGGGGGAGTTCAGGGGGGAGTTTAGATCACTCGACAGGATGTGAATTACCCCGGCCATGACACCTAAATCAGGACTACCAAACCCAGGCAGCACGAAACCGATGTTACAACATCTGTGGGCTCCATATGCCCCCCCCCCCCCCCCCCGTGTGGCCCAGTGTAACAGTATTTACTGAATGGAGCTGGAATACAAATAAACGCCTTCGTCGGCCTTCCTGATGATAGCGCCTGGCCGAGCATGGCGTGCAGACGCTAGGTCCTAGCCTGTCTACCGCCCACATGCTGACATTTGTCGGTGTCTCTGAGAAATTCGTCGATACGCAGGATGTTCTCCGACGATGTTGCACGTACCTTTGATCCTCCTGGACTCCCTTCTCTGGCTGGTTTTGACACCGGATTGAAGCTCGGCTTCCGCTGACATCCTCTCCCGCTGAATCCCTCGTCCAGCTCACAGCAGATCCACCATGGGTTAGCGACAAACTAACTAATCCGACCCGCTCCCAGTGTCCGAATCCCCCCGCCGCTCCAGTCTTTCTCACTGCTGCCCTTCACAGGAGCAAATCCATGGCGAGGCGTCCGGCGTTCCTCATGAAGTGAAGATGCAGCATCGACGGAGACGGTCACAGGCAGGCCATGGTATTTGGAGTATCCCGGACGTAAAAAATATATATATATATAAAAAGGAGTCGTATTATCGGCTCAGGTGATCCTCTTGAGAGCGGCTTCAGAGCAGATTTGGCATCTTCTGGAGCGTACCTGAGTTCCCTCCGTAAAGGGCAAGCATCACATGGTCCACCGGTGCTCTTTTCTGAGGGTCCGCCTATTACTCAGGAGTAATTCCCCCCCGGGGGAGCCTGCAACATTGATTGAATGAAATATTGTTCTTCAGAGGAGGACGGGAGTGGATATTATTCCTTGGCAGAGCACTTCAGATGCAGCCTGACAGCCCATCACGCGCGTTCGCCCCCAGCACTGCAAGGCAAGAAGACAGGAGGGACGACAGTTGACGTTAAACCGCTTCAAAATTAAGACGACAAACACGACTTGATCACTCATTAGAGCATTCGTCCAACACAGAAAGTGACAGGCGCCAAATGAACAAGTCAACAAAGGCGTAGCATCATCAGCTGTTAATGACATTGCAGCAAATTCGCCCCCCCCCCTGCCCACCGTCTGAGGGGACCTGTGGCGAAACGTGCGGATGCAGGGGACCTGTTGTTGCGGCGACGCTCCGTCGGGAGGAGGGGGAGGAGCCGAGCGGCGGCTGTTTCAAGGCGAAGCGGCAGAAGTCCTGGCAGAGCCGCCGCCCTCCTGGAACCCCCCCACGTTGTGCTTTAATGCCCTTGAATCATCCACAGCTAACACAAGCTGCCATGCCAAGCTGGCGCTGTGTCTGGTGCTGCTTTTGTTGGCATGGCGATAGCCCATTGTTGGAGGAGGGCCTTCAGCCCACGTTGGCCTGAATAGAGCGCCGGCGGACGCATGACGTTGTGTGACATTGTGAGTGTGTGGCGGACCACGACCGGTGCCCTTTCCCCCCGAAAATGGGTTTTTTTTAAA
Source organism: Takifugu flavidus (assembly GCF_003711565.1). NCBI lineage: Eukaryota > Metazoa > Chordata > Actinopteri > Tetraodontiformes > Tetraodontidae > Takifugu > Takifugu flavidus. The sequence continues at coordinate 2,516,467 of NC_079534.1, read as the reverse complement.
GTTTTTTTTCTATAAAATTGAGTTGGGGCTTGATGTCGTAACATTTGAGCCTGATTTCTGGTCCCATTCTCTTCACCTCAACTCCAAACTGGTTACAAAAGCGATCTTAAGCGATTCTTGGTAATCTGGATGATCCATAGACCTCGGTGTCAGCACTTTTCCCAACTTCTGTCTGCTCCGAAGACGCCGTCCCCTAAAAACGTCTATTCCCAGTGAGGATTTTTGGATTATCCAGAGTAACTGGAACACTGTTGCGGGATTAAAACATTGCATTTAGTGCGAGTTGTGCTCATTTCCAACGCGCAGGTATTGTTGGGATCTTCTGGGTATTATATAAATCTACCACCATGGATAGCGGCCACGTTTGTAAGGTCACATGACCAGGATTGCGTCACATGGCAGCCAGGGGACGTGCTAGTGTGCCGCTATAGCTAACTTCGCATTGCTCAGTCAGTGCTATAACAGGTCAACTGGGAAATAGTCCCGTATTTGCAAACTGGGGGCATCTAACTGGTCTTATCTCTGTATTCCCACATATTAGCTGGTGGAAAGTGTGTATTTTGATGGAGAGTTTCAGCATAAAGGAGTAAAAATGAAACCGGCACGTCCTCTGGTCTCTCCTATTATGGCTAAAGTGACCTGAAGATGATTTGCATTTAAAACTCTGCAGTGGCCTCATCCACACCTGATGCCCCTCCAGCTCCGGTCCGGCTGCCTCTCAGCTCTCACGGGGTCGATTATGTCACCTGAGTCCAAGCAAAAGGAGCAATTGCCCCTCAAGTACCCCCGGGAAAGTGTCCCACAGGGGTGGGGGTATTTTCCACGTCACAGAATGTCAGAATGTAATTTTCACAACCAACCGGGGAGATGTGGCTCATTGTATCAGGCGGAAGAGCGATTTAGAGTGATGCACGGCTGCTTGTCAAAGGCAACGCTATCTAGGTCACCCTGACTCCCCAATCTGCTCTGCGTTCCAACAGCTCGCGGTGTCTCTCGTGATTTGGGTCAGAGTTAACGAGCATCGCTCGTTTCTCCAGCTACTCGCACAATGTTTGGGGATGTGGCCCCCACAAAAGCCACATATTATTTATTAATTTGTTCGTCTTAGCGCTCCCTCCCGCGCCTTTAGGCCCGTCCGCCGACTGCTGGCTGACGCCTTTGGGGACGTTCCAGCCCGCGTCTGAGATTTCAACCTGTGATTGGAAGTATTGAACGGTCCGGCTGTGAGGAAACCTGATGTACGGTCGTCGCTCCCCAAACATTAAACATACCGGTGGATATATTGATTCTTTTCTTTGCCAAACTCGCCCCAGCCTGGGCCCGTTTCTTCCTCTTAGAAGAGAGTTTTCCAGGTTTCTGTCGCGGTTGTAACAGCTGCTGTATAAATAAAGCTAAATTGGACCACGTTACAGTGATCTATACTGAGATGTGGCACTTTTAGCCTTCAAAATAAAGCAAAACATTAAAATTCTGCCACAATTTCTCCGACTTCTTTTTCCCCAAGACGTCTAAATTCTAAAGGATCGGGATCACGCTTTATTTCTTCGCTTTCTTTAGCGCGGCGCCAGTGCTGGCGACAAAACAAAATCAGCATACGTACAATAGGAAAATGGCTTGACATGATAATTTGTTTACCAGAAAGCGAGACTGTAATTTAGACCAACTTTGATTTATGTACGGAGACAGATGGATGCAATTTCCAGCAACTGCGTTCAGTTTCCACTTGTTTGTGAATAAAAAAAAAAGGATCCATTTAGTGTGATCACAATTTCAGTGGTGTTTACAGTCTGACAAATATAATGGGCAATCACTGAGCACGCGTTGATTTTTAAATTGGATCACTCTTGGTCCCCCCCCCCCCCCCGGTAACATTGCCTCCTGAGACGGGTGTCTAATAGACTCCACAATCAACCTCATATTGTGCCTCCCCGCCACCGATGAGTAACAAAGGTTGAACAGCCATCCGTCACTGGATACGGCCAATTACGCCGCCATTCACCGCGGCCCCGACGGGAAGGCGGCGTCGGTGATTGCGGGGGGAGGCCCCCGTCTCAGTCTCTTCCTGGCCACGGCTGGCATGGCCCTGGTGGAACATTTGTTCCAGACCACCGTTGGCACCTCGCACCGGTCATCTTTGTTACAAAAATGCCCCCCGGCTTATGGGGCGGGACACAACTGTCACGCCCTGGCTGAGCGGCGCTGCCGTGTGGCGCCCGTGGAAGCAAAAGCAGCCCAGCGCGATTTGTATCTGACTAAAGCCCTAAAAACGTTCGCCCTCAAAGACTCCGACGTGGGTCTTATCACCACCACGCTGTCAAGCAACACGGTTGTTTAACGTGGCTCTACAAGATCGGCCGATAGCCCCCAGATCCCAGATAAGCTTCATTTGCTTTCTTTGGATTAATTGGTTTCCTGACGAGCCGGCGCCTGAGTGACATACAGGTCTTTACGCTGTCGCTGCCAATTACCACAAGAATGGTAAAAATTAAGCTAATACACGGGGAAGCTGGTCAAGGAATCAAACATTTTCACAGGCTCGCACAGCGTATTGGACGTCTTAAAGACCATCAAGTGATCGGGGGATGGACCACATGTCCTTGTCCTTTAGCAACGTTTTAACGTTTTAACTTCCGCATGTGGAGATTCCGCCCAGCCAACGTTTAAACATCACAGACAAAGGAGAAAGACTCCCACCTTTCTCCTCCCTCTGTCCTTCTTGCCTTCCAGGGGGGAACCGATAACCTCTGAGACCAGACTGCTCAGCCACGGCCCATTAGTTCACCTCATTCTGACAAGACGGAGGGCCTCCAACAATGGAGGACTCAAGTGTGCAAGCGGGGGGGGGGGGGGGGGGTGTGAAAGGATGGGGAAAAAAAGGGAAAAAGGGAACAAGTTTGGGTGTTTTACCTGCTCTCATTCACTCTCTTTGGGAGAAGAGAAGCTTTGTTGCTACAGCTGGTGAGCTAACGAGAGGTCGGCGTCTTTGCTAGGCGGCGCCGACCGGTGTCAGCGAAGGCCTCGGTGCGAGACGCCTCCATGGGGGCAGCTCCACTCCTGAGGGAAGGAAGCCCGTGGCGAAGACGTGTGCGTCTGAGACGCGTCATAAACGAACAAACAGACCGATGGCGAGGAGCTGACGTCTCCGGGTGAAACTATTAATGGGCTTTGGGCTCCTGTCTGTTGTAACAGACGTATTCAGGCTAATAAAGTGTCACGAGCTCCCCACGGTGAGGGTAAACAAATGTGTGAAAACAAGATGGGGCCGCGGCTCCTCTCTCCTCCATTCTGTTTATTCATTCCACCCACCACATGCAGGGAATCTGGAAGGATCGCTCCTGCCCCCCCCCCCCCCAGCCAGCCAAAACACCCCCTCTAATGTCCCTGTGTGGCTTCCCGGAGGAGTCTTTAATTCACTCTTGATTGGGTTTGTGGCTGTGCTGTGTCTCAGCATCTGAGCGGTGTGTTAAAACAGGCTGTTTACCGTCTGACACAGAACTGGGCCGGCTCCAGAAGGCCTGAACAAACACCCCAGATCAACAACGAGCCCGTCAACACGGAGCCTCCCACCCTTCACTTGCTCCCCTCGTGGCGTTTCATCCTATTTTTAATCACAATATCCATATTTCTTTGGCGTTCTACCTCATCTTTCAGCGGATTCTCCTCTGCCCTCCTTTTCTTTGTGTGGAAAAGAGGATAAAACCACGTTTCATTTGGCTGCTTCTTTTCTACAAAAGAGCCGAGGACATGCCGTGGGGAGCTAATGAGACAATTAGTCCCTTTTCCTGTTTTCTGTGTCGTCTTTGAACTAAATAAACAGCCAAAAGGTGTCCTCTTTAATTGCGTGTTGGTTCACGGGCCTAATAAAGCACTGCAGGAAAACCCTCGATGGTGGATTTCACGCTTTGTTGTTCTCATCTGAGAGGAGACGCGCTGGACTGTGGACAGTTAAATACGTATCTGCGGATAAAAGTGGCGCCGATCACAGCAGCCGAGGAGGGAAACATCGCACCTGCGACCTACGAGGCGGCGTTAAGACGGCGGTCTCTTCAAAAAGGAGCCTCACAGGTCCACCGCTTACCTAGCGTCTCAATGCAAATGGCAGCAGCCTGTATTTACTGCTGATGTTGACTACTTGACAGTAATGGCTCGTTCCTTAGTGGCTAACGATTTGAAGCGTAAAGGCACTTTTCCATCGCCGTCTATGAAGAAAAGGAACACGTAAACACGGCCCGAACGTGTCAAAGAAAGACTGTTAACAGCGGCTAAACGACGTCGTGCTAACGACTCGTGTTTGTCTGCCCGTCTTTAAAGATGGGAGCCTGTTCTTGCAGCTCGCTGAGGCCCCGCAGTGCCAGATGAGTTGTTCCAGAGGTGGTGGTGGAGGGAGGAGGAGAAGAAAAGCAAGCACATCTGTAGACGGGAACTCCACGGGCGAGGAGCTAGCGAGGACAGACAAATCTGCTTCATCTGAAGGACAGACGAGCACAATTACTCCAAAAATGCACACGATTCGCATGTTGGAATCTTTCCCCCGCATTGAACCTTTGCGGTTTCCTTTCAGACCGGCACATGATTGACATCTCACACAAAGGAAGCATTAGCATATCTAACTCTTTTTTTTTTTGCTGACGAGCTACTCAGGTTGATTCGCGCACAGCTGAAGCTCTTTCGGAATTCTTTAAAGATAATACGGCACGACTGCTAATATCACAATTACCGCCGGTTTGCAGTGAAGTGATTTTATTTATTTATTTTGCAGCTGTGCCGCTGATTATTCCCACAAAGTGCACTTAAACGTTCCGTGTTTTCCCTGAAGGATGCCCCACGTCTCCCCCTGCAAACTAACAGGTGCTAGTTTAAATGTGCTTTAAGGGGGGGGCTGAAAAAGGCACACGTACAATCTGTTTGCGCCCCAGATCGCAGCCTCGTATGGATGAAGGTAATTAATGAAGCTTCATCTCGGCTCAGCGTGTCTCATTAATCTCTCATGAACGGAGAAGCGACGTATGGAACGGCGGGAGGTGTGAAGCTGTCGTCATCTCACATGTGATCACGCTCCGGGGGGTAAAACACCCCGTCCACACCCTATTGGCGACTAATCAGCCGGTAAAGAGAAGTTAAAGGTGCGGCGGGCGCGAGGAGGCGACGCTCCAGGGCCGATGGGAGCCAAACGTGGCCCAAAGGAGCTGAGCGGGCTCAACGTGTCGCCTGCAGGGGGCGCCACACAGAGCTCCTATTAAGAGGTTGCAACGTTGAGAAGACACAGCTCCTCCCCCATCCCTCCATCCATCCATCCCTCCATCATCCATCCCTCCCTCCATCCATCCATCCCTCCACCCATTCATCCATCCATCCACCCATCCCTCCACCCATTCATCCATCCATCCCTCCATCCACCCATCCCTCCATCCATCCCTCCCTCCATTCCTCCACCCATTCATCCATCCATCCACCCATCCCTCCATCCACCCATCCCTCCATCCATCCATCCCTCCCTCCATCCATCCATCCCTCCATCCATCCATCCCTCCACCCATTCATCCATCCCTCCCTCCATTCCTCCACCCATTCATCCATTCATCCCTCCCTCCATCCATCCCTCCACCCATTCATCCATCCATCCCTCCCTCCATCCCTCCATCCATCCACCCACCCACCGATCTATCTATCTATCTATCTATCTATCTATCTATCTATCTATCTATCTATCTATCTATCTATCTATCTATCTATCTATCTATCTATCTATCTATCTATCTATCTATCTATCTATCTATCTATCTATCTATCTATCCCCCCCATCCATTCCTCCACCCATCCCTCCATCCCTCCATCCATCCATCCCTCCACCCATCCCTCCATCATCATCCCTTCCTCCTTCACCTGACCTCATTATCTCTCCGTCCTTCACCTGCAGTTAATCGTCTCCTCCTCCTCATGGATATAAGCTGTCTTATCCCTTCAACTTTTGCCTGATCATCTTGTCCTTGTCTCCCCGTTCATGTTCTGCCCTCCGTGTGTGTGTGTGTGTGTGTGTGTGTGTGTGTGTGTGAGAGAGAGAGAGAGTATCAACTGGAAAGGATTAAAAGTTTCCCCAGTTTGTGTGTTTGGGTCTGCTGTGGACTTCTGTCAGACTCCACATGTTATTAATCCATTTTAATCCATTTCCGTCTTTTTTCCCTCCTTCTATCTGAATTCAAGATGCAGATTCAGTCCAAATGCTCCCAAATTCCGACCCAAAGTGCTGCTAATGCATCTCGCGCCTTTCTGGAGGCGCCTGCTAACGTCTTTCATCACTACAGGTTTTCATCATCTTGCGCTCTACAAGCAGAGTTATGAAGTTAAATATTTTGATGGGGGGGGGCAGATGCAGCCTTTTATGTGTTTCCGTGCTGGGATGACTGGACGGCCACTGGAGCTTTCTGAATTCCAGAAAATGTGACTCATTTTTGCATGTTTTCATACATGATGTGGCCGCGCAGCAACTAGAAGAATTAAACAGTCAAATATAATTACATTTTCTGCTCCCTTTCTCGTGTGTTTCTTTTTTTTTCCCTTCCTCCAACGCTGCCATATGAAAATAACGCCAGCAGACAACCTACTGGCTTCATCTACTCCTAATTATACTCAGTCGGCCTCCGAATTTAAACGAATGCGGCCAAACGCACATAAACAGTGGTCACATGACGACCCGCTGACAGCAGCTTTACCCAACACCAACGCTGGAACAAGTGCTGGAAATCGGATGAAAATTGATCCCATCAGAGGGAGGAATCCGCCGCCAAGCCTCTATTTGATGGCGTATTTTATCAAAGGCAAATACAAACGAGCCTCGGCTACAGCCGCCGCCGCCGCCATGCTCGTGCTGATCGGCCTCACGAGGAGCCGCCGTCTCCCTGCGGGGAACAGAGTTGTAGGAAGGCCTGATGGGATGAAACCGGAGCGCTCCCCGTAGGTGACGACTGCTCCGCCGCGGTGGGGGCCTCCCGCAGCGCATCTGGGAGATGAGCGCGGAGGAGAGGCTGACAAATTGGGTCACACGGACGTGGCGTTTCTGGGTAATGCGGTGAAAACCCTGGAGGAGTGCGGTTGGGTGGCTGCACGTGCACACAACTGGGGCAGCGCCGCCGCCACGTTCCTGACCTCCGGCCGGCGGCGCTGCGAGGTTACGCGGTATTTAATCGCCTCCCGTTCATTTAGAGTCCCTGGCTCTAAATGTTTAGAGTCCTAATAGACTCTAAATGAATGGGTCCAGCTGAGCAACGCACGTTGCTGCTGACGTGGCGGCGGCAGAGATCCAAGTTCTGAGGCCAAACCTCGGCTCCCGGATCACGTCAAGTGTGTGACAGCGTGTGCCCGCACCCCATCACGTCGCATCCGATCCCATCACATGATACCCCACGTCTGGCGCTCGCTGCTCATTTTTTGAAATCCGACTCCTCTCGTTTTGGAGCTCGTTCGCCTCGACGCAGATCAGAAGACCACGGTTTGGGTGGATCTTGTCAGCCGCTCCCTGACAGGCCCGTCCAGGTCGATCCGGACCTCCTGCAGGACGTGTGGAGCTCCTCATACATCAGTGGATGGATGAGCGTTTCATGCACGGCCAACCGGCGCGCTGCGAGTTGAGCCGAAGGTCGTCCTGACTCGCCGCTACAGTATCTCGGAACCCGGACGGCTCCGGACAGACACGCTAAATCTCTACGGCCGGCTCGTATTAACGGCAGAAAGGCGACGGTGGGGTTGACGGGAGGAAGACAGCGGGGCAGTGATGCAGCACACATGCAGCCAGAGACAGCTGAGAGTACAGTAATAAGGAGCGGGTCCAGATTGCAGGAGAGCCCCGAGGCATATGGCACAGCCCCCCATGCCTCCCAGCTAATTGAGTCCTAATGAATCACTGCTTTGGCATGGTACACGTCCCTCGTGATGGCTGGTGTCATTGATGCATTGAAGATCCGGTGGAAGCGAGGCGGGAAGTGCAGGTCATTCCCGCTTAACATGGGGGTGGGGGTTGGGGGGGTGGTCAGGCTGAACACTTCACACTCTCACCAGATGTTACAGGCCGCGGCACGGGGCCCCTCTCGCCACCCAGCTACACAAAGAAGCTAATTGTTTGATGGGCTGGCAATTGAGTGGCCCATTTGATTCCGTTAGCGCGATAGTGCCGGGGGTCGCCACCTCGTTGTCGGCTCAGCAGGGTCGGCGCGACGAGGGACGCGCAGAGGCAGGCGTGAAGTCAACGGTGCTTGAACGCTCATTTACGGGGGGTTAGCGGCTGAACGTTGCGTTTGAATCGATGGCAGCTCGGCGTGAGCGCTAACCGCGGCTCACGCTCGCCCAGTTAATTGTTTTATTGGCCACGTACTGTTTCCCTCACTGGATCATGTGATTCAGTTACTGTAACACAAAGTGACACTGATACAATCCGACGCCGCTGCAAACAGCAGGATCCAATTGTATTTACATAACTCCGACGCGGATATTAAAAAGAACGTAATGAAGTTACGTGTAACACAACACGGACGTAGGATCGGGGCTTGCGGGGGCTTGGTTCGGGTTTATGAAAAATGGGGGCCACTTTTTAAATTGTTTCTTATTCGGGGTTTTAAATGTTGCGTGATGTCATAATGTCAGGTTTGCTCGCATTTTCTGCACAAAAGAGAATAAAGCAAATGTTTAGGAAACCCTCCCCTTCAGTGGAGACGACTGAGATGACCTCTGACCTTTCTCTGTCAGGGGCCACGTCTTGAATCCAGTCGATGTGACGAGGACGCCACGGAGACGAGGACTCCGACCGCCCTGAAAGCTCATGGAAACTGCTTTTATAAAAGATTCAGGCGGCGTGTCTCATCCTGAATTCTGCTCCATTGATGTCGGCCTAACCCCCTGTTCTTCAGACGCATTATCCCAGAGTACTCCTGAAATCACCAGCGATTTCCTGTCGTGGCGATGCCGCCGCCGCCGCACGAGGCGAAACAACAAAAGTGATAATAAAACCGTCTTTCGCCAGGCAGATGGAAGCGACGCGGCGGGAAACGGGTGAGAGAACCCCGAGGACTTCAGGAGGAGTGAAAAACAACAACCGGCGCCGAGAAGAAGCCCGACCACTTTCGACTTCTCGCAATAATTGTGAAAAAAAGGGGGAGTAAGGAATTACGGTTTTAATCGGATGAGATATAACTCCTGTATCCACTGGTGTCAGGAGCTAAATTAACTGTCTGGATTCCACTGGGGGAGCCAACAAAGCCCTTACTGGAGAAGCCAGGGCTCTCGAGTGCTTTGTTCAGCTCCATCTTAAGCCCCACAACTCACACTGGGCTGCAAAGAACTGCATTGGGATGACATCTGGAAATAGTCCTGCACGCCCTGTGTGTGTGTGCGCATGTGTGTGTGTGTGTGTGTGTGTGTGTGTGCGCCCTGAGCCCCACAGCCGAGCCACCGGGCGCAGCTTAGGCTCTGTTGCAGAACATCCTCTGTAAGGAGATTACTAAAGGCAGTTTGGTCGCTCGGTGAGAGGCGGCAGTGAACTTTGGCACCGGTGTCAAAACGCCAAGCGGCGCCTTTGCTCGCGTCCGTCCGGGCCGCAGCGTAAACATCCACCTCCTCCGGAAGCTGCCAGCAGTTTAAGCGCTGCTTTTCCGCAACGACAGTCAAAGGACATTTTCCATCCACGCTCCTCCATCAGCAGCCGAGCGGAAAACCACCGCGATGGACATATGGTCCAACCCCGTGTTGGGCACTTCAGCTGGTCTTATTATCAGATTCAGGTTTAGCCAGGAGGGCGTTTGAGTTTTAAGAGCCCTTGAGATCAAATCAGGAGAGCAAGAAGCTCTAATGTCTGATCCTGACCTCCTTTCACATCATTCCTGTTCTTGCTCAGCCCTTTTCCCTCTGACACCATCGAGGTACTTCCTTTTTCAACAGCCGATGTAACTGAAATGATGAAGAAAATCAAGCTACAAACACAACTAAGTATTCCGATCTGCCAAAACAAGAGGCAAGAGTCAAGTTTATTTAGTTGTAGGATGTTGTTAAAACGGTGGCAGACAGCAGAAAGTTGAAGAGATGTAATCTACAGAGTACGCGTCCCTGATACCATCGATCTCCTGTCGGGAAAATCGATTCGGAAGCGCAGCCGCAGTAGGACCACCCCGCCTCCCGGCACCGCCGCCACCTCAGTACGCGTCCACAATTAACAGGACTGGAGTTTCTGTCCCCACATTGACCCCCCGCGCATGGATAAAACGCACAGGACCCCCTCTTCTGCGGGCCTGCGCGCCGCTACCCTGCCGGCCGGTGCCGCTGCGCTGCGCTGCGCTGCGCTAAGCTGCGCGCTCCCCAGCGGACATCCACAGGTTTCACCCTCTCGCTGCAACCCGCAAAACCCCGCTCAACATTCTCAAACAGCCCACGGGGGCGGGCGGATGGATGGATTGAGGGGCAGATGTGCGTCATCGTCCTCTCGGTCTTGTGGAACCGGAGCGCGTTAAGACGCAGCCGTTTGAAGATGACTTAGTGCTGTTGCGTCAGGACAGCTCTTCATTTGAATACTGGGGAGGGAGGGGGTTCGGACGTGCTTGGTGGAGCTTTTACCCCGTACTTCTGAGCTAGATCCAACCCGCATTCTATAAAGCAGCCTCAGCTTGGCGTGAGGTCGCTTCCAAACGAAAACGTCCTCTCAGATTTTGGTGCTCAGATCGACCTGGAGCAGCAGGTCTGTGACGGCCGGCCGGCGTTTGGGGTCTGAACGGCGTCAACGCTGCTGTTCACGCGCACATTTCCGATCGCGTTCCCCACATTTGATCAAATATGGGGCCGCTCCGGTCGCCCGCATCACACCGCTCCGCAGCCGATTCCACCCGGCGAGCAGCGCATCGCAGATCCATAAATCTCGCCACGCAGCCGCGCTGCCATGCATCCTTAAACAGTTCCACGGTGCTCGAACACACACGCACGCCGACACGGGAGGACAGAACTGAGGTGTAACTCACCTTTTCTCAGCGGATGCGTCTCCTGCGCGTCCCATTTCTGCCTTTTAATCCACATCTGTGCTCCCTTCATTTGAACGCTCTATTTTCCCCCCATTGAGGGAGAGAGAGAGGGAGGGAGTTAGTGTTTAAGAAAATCCATTTGTTAATTCCATTTGCCGGACACACAAGGTGAAATCACATTGCCTCGCTCCCCTAACATGTTTTCAAGACTTCCATAACGCCGATTTTCCTGCGGGTTTCAGCGCCTTTCCTGTCCCTGAAGTTGCCTGGTTACCTCTCACGCGCGGAGGCTGAGGGCTGCGCGCGGCGGCCAATCACCGCAGCAGCCGGAGAGATTAACTATTTCTTGGCTTCGCCGTCCTCGACTCGGGCGAGAATGAGGAGAGTGGGCGGGGAAACTGGGCCCCCGGTGGCGGAGGGGGGCAAAATTAAAATGCATAGAGAATAATGTAGAGAGAGGGGATCCGTTAGAGGGAGAGTGTGTGTGTGGGGTGGGGGGGGGGGGGGATTAAGCATTTTCGAAAAAATAAAGGATTGGGAGAGGAGGAGGGACCAGTTGCCACTTTCCACAACAACAGAGATGTAAGTGAATCAGGCTCCTTCTCCCAACACAGATCCCTCTCTTTCCTCACCCCCCCCCCCCCAAACCAATCCATCAGGGTAATTGATCGGCCCCCTTTAACCAGCCATCCGTCAAAAACAGAGACCCCCCTTCCCCACCCCACACACACTCACACACCTTAAACCCCCGCCGCCGTCCCACTCCGGTCGCCTCATCATCAGCTGTATTGATTTCAATCCCCCCCCCCCCAGGGTCCGAGGGACCGAGCCAGCTTCAATCACTGGTACCAGACACGTGGTTGTGAAAGCCCCCCCCCCCCCCCAAACTTCAATAGGGGGTTCCTAGATCCGGGTCAAGCCCCCGTCTCCCTCGCTCAACTACAGGAATGGCCTTGACCTTTCTGTCTGGTGGCAGGTAGCTTCAGACTGGACCCCCCCCCCCGTTATTAGACATGGCGCCACCTAGTGGTCAGTCCGAATCCGCGACAACGCGTTTTAACTGTGGATAGCTGGACTAAACGTGGGCCTTCGCACCCCCAGAGGAGCTCAAATGTGTCCTCACTGTGTCGCCGTTACTGTCAGTCACGAGTGGGTCTGGATTTGGTGCAAAATAGTCGAAATAAAATTGCTTTTCTCATTTTGTCGCCGTGTTTTGTTGCACTTTGGTGATTGATGCATGAATGGCTTCGCTCCGTTCTGCAGATTACACATGAAAACAACAGAGTTGGGGCCCCCCTTCCCCTCCCCCCGCCGCCAGATGAAAACGTGCGTGTTTTGTGGGAGTACAGTCCTCTCACACACACACACACACACACACACACACACACACACAGATTTTGGCAGCAATACACACACCCTTACACACACACTTGGCGGTTGATTGACATCTAGCTCTTGGCTTGAGCGCAGCTTAATCCCGCTGCTTTCACAGATGGATTCAGTCTTCTTCTTTCTGTCTGGTGTCACCAACAGTGGCATTTTACATCCACACACACACACACACACACACACACCACACACACACACACACAGTGTACAGTAACATGTACTTTGTTTACTCAGATGGAGGGGTTGCTGTGTGGGTTCTAATCCCCTCCATAACCCTCCCTCCCTTTAGCGGCCACCCCTACTATTCTGAACACACACACACACACACACACCACACACACACACACACACACACACACACGCACTACTCTTTGGTCATTAAAAAACAAAGGAGGTCAGTGTCAGGCAGCTGGGTTCTGTGAAGCGAGACCTAATCCTCATTTCCAAGGCCCGCAGACAAAACGAAGCCTCGCAGATGAAACGCTCGAGTTCCGCACGAACACATCGTTCTTACGCCACCTCGTTTGCCATCCAGCCACCTTCGCGCTCAAACCAGGAAGTTGTTTGCGTCCCGCGGGCGGCCCGTCATTAGCGTGAATCACGTCGGGGGGAGATTAGACTTTTCTCCCCCTCCCTAATCGTATTCCACAGCGAAGGCTTTGATTTCCATGTAGATGGAGCCACGCTGATAACGGCGAGGAACTGCCCCCGAGACGTGAGGCAGAGCGATAAGATAAGGCGAGCAGATCCCCAGCCACACAAAAGAGACAAAGAGGAGAGTCATCACCTCACGTGGTGGTTAATCTCCGTTCAATCCACAGATTACCGCAGTCAAAATTCCCCAATGCTGCCTGGCAATGATGCCTCATCTCCCGGAGGAGCCGTGGTCAGCCGCCCCCACCCCCAACCACCCCCCCCTCCCCACCTCTGGGCAAATCTTTGGGCAGAAAGCCCTCCAATAAGCAGTTGCTGGTAACATTGACAGGTTGGCAACTTTGCCTGCTCAGCAAACCTCAGTGGGAGGAAACACGCTAGCTCGCGCTGGTGTTCTGACCCATAAGTTAGCATTGTCTCCACCACATTCAAGTGTGTGTGTGTGTGTGTGTGTGTGGGGGGGGGGGGGGCAACATCTGGGTATTGACCCGTGCTCCCACTGGGTATACACACTTGGATGTTTAATCAAGACTAATCATATCGTTACAGCGCTGTGTTAGCGATTCGCAGAGGACTGGTATCAATCCATGACACGCGACCTTTGACCCTGCCTGGCCAGTCCGCCGGAGTGGCGCCGTCCTCTCCCCGCCGCCCCGCCCCCAAACCTTTTTTATTTTTATAGCACAGAACAGAAAAGCCCTTTATTGATGATGCAAAAACAGCAAAAGGCAGAACAGAACAGCACATGACGAAACAGATGAAACCTCTCCTGGATCAGAACGCGTTGAGGCACCGGGCGGGCGTGGGAGTGTGAGGGAAACGTGCACGTACGAGGCTCACACACACACACACACACACACACACGAATAAAAGTCGCAGACGCGCTACAAACGTGACTCTAAACGAATGCTACCAGCTGCCCCCTTAATACATTTGCCAAATGACCTTTCTGTGGTCAATGTTGTGTTTACAGCCGCTCCATCGGCCTCAAGTGACCAAAAGAAATCCATTAATACTGCTTTAAGTAGCTTCCTCTCCTGCCACACACACACACACACACACACACACACACACACACACACACACACACACACACACACACACACACACACACACGCTCACCTCCACCTCATAATGGAACACGTGACCCAAAGGCCAGCAGAGGATTAATGCAGACAAACCTCCACCGGGGTTTCGGAGGCCACGTTTAGCGTCGTTTTGCCCTCCGATACGTCTTCTGCCCCTAACTAACCCCACGTAGCCAGACTGGCTGCCTCGGCGAAGCCACGACGGCGCGCGAGGAGTCTCCAAAACGGACGCAAAGGAGAAGGAGACCGTCGAAATCACCTCCTGGCAGGCGGCGTCTGATTGCGACATGAAAAGGTGCGTTTGATGATCAAGCGCGGGGATCGACGCTTTATTAGCCCGGATATTTAATCACAAGGACAGGAAGCGGAGCAGATGGGCCCAGGCGGGGGCCAGTTTTTGATTTGGGAGGGAAAAGGCAACGGATTTTCATCCATCTGCCAAACTCTTAATGAGAAGTGTAACATTGCGTCTGTACACGTTTACCGACGCAGGATGATTACCGTTTTGTTTGTTTGTGCTACATTGTTCTGGGCTAATGGCTTCATTTAAAGCTAATTTTGATCAGTGAGTCAAGCTATCGAGGTCAAAAATGGCCCCCTCTCGCTCACACACACATTTGTTCTATCTTTGTGAGGACCATCATGTTAGTCAGAGGTCGTGTGGACCAGCAACAATGTCCTCACGATGCAGCTTAAGCGCACGCAGAGTGTGTAGGGATCAGGAAAACCGGACTACAAATGTGGATCTACAGCACGGCGGGGGTCCAGGGTGTCACCGCGTTTCCCCCCCACCCACACGTCTCCAGGAGCCGTCACAAAGGCCCCGGCGACAAAGGCCGGGTGACAGTACGCGAATTATTGTGTCAGAACGGCGAGTTGAAGAGGCTAATTGAGGGGTGTGTGGAGGAAACAAAGTTTGCAGGCGTCAGCGTAACTTTGTCTGTCACCGCACGCCGCCGATGGATTTATTCAGGGGCGTGTGATGCTGCCAAGTCAAGGACAAACACCGTATAATTAGCCCATAAATTTAGGAAGCGATTCATTCTAAATTCCAGCTATTTAATTAAAATATGCAAATAATCAGTCGTTCCTCGCCGCATCTGACACAGTTAGCGGACTAACAAAGTTTGACAGGAGTTCACACACTTCTGTGGACCCCCCGCACACACACACACACACACACACACACACACAACACACACACACACACACACACACACTCTGCATCCGTCTCGGTTGCAGGTTTGAACCGCCGCGTGTCACCGATTCGCCGGGTCCGACGGCGGCGACTGCAGCTCGTGCGCTCCTTCAAAGCGGAGGACGCGTCGAGGAGCCACTACAGAAATAATTGGATTTCATTCCGAGCGCGAGCGGGAAAAAAAAGGGCTCGCCGCCGCCCTGGAGAAAACGAGGCCAGAACACAATCGGGGTACTTACGGCGCCTCGTGGAAGAGGTGCGCTTGTGTACGTTTATGATGGGGGGTTGAGTCCCTCCGCAGTGTGTGTGTGTGTGTGTGTGCGCACGCGTGGGCGAGTGCGCACATCAAACCGCATAATATCCCGAGAAGCAAATGAGAAAAGGAGAAATGGCGTCCCGGCGGCGGTGCATCCGAGGGAGGAGACCGGAGGACAGGAAAGGCAGGACGCTCCAACCGGAGTCCCTGGACCACCCGGAGAACCGAAGAACACAACTTCTGTTGAAGTGAGGGGGGGGGGGGGGGGGGGGGGGGGGGGTTGGTGGTGCGTTCGCTTGCTTTAATGCAAATGCTCGCCGGCGTGCTGCGACTCGCTGCCATGTTGGATTTGGGGCAGCCGCAAACAAGCGCGTCCTCGCGCACGTTCGCCGCTGTTTTATGGAAAACAGGACGTCGAGGCTCCCGGCGCCGAGCCGGTCTGGGGGGGGCACGTGCAGACGGGCGGCTTCCCGGGTTTCAGGGCCGACCCGGAAGTTTCCCCGGAGATTTGGGAGTTTAGCTGAGCCCAGGCTGCTGCTCCGAGACATCCAACGACTGGTTTGGCGGCGAACGTTGCACGGCGGCGGCGGGCGGCGGTTTCTTTGACGCGCGGCTTGCTCAACGCCCCCCCCCATCCCAAAAATATGCCAACCTTTTTCTTTAGGGAGTTGGCGTCTGGCGGAACGTGGAGCCCGACAACGGTGGAAACGATAATAAGACTCCTCTTCTGATATTTTGAGGCTCTGACCCAGTTTCGCTTTGTTCCGCAGGGGGCGTTCCTGCGACGCATCCCATTAGAACGCCGCGCAGAACCCCCCCCCCCCAAAAAAAAAACAATGTGAGCTCTAATCACAGCAGAAACTTTCCCAGCCAAACAAGTGATGGAGGATCTTCAAACGGCGTCCGATCCGGCGGCGATGGCGCCCTGTTAGCAGAGTCACAGTCAAGGGCCTCCTCGAGTCTCCGGGGGGGGGGGGGGGCAGAGACTCCTGTAGCAATGCAGCATGGAAAATGCCCTCCGAGTGCAGCCGAGGTAAAACGGATACGCCCCCCCCTCCTTTCATCTCCCTCCCTCCACATGTGGCTCTTCTCCAAAAACGAACCCAGAGGAGTGGCGGGAAACCGCCCGTGCCCACGTCAGGCCCGCTCGGCTCCCCCCCGGGTCGGCTCCCCCCCAGGGCGGCTCCCCACGGGTTGGCCGCCCCCCCAGGGCGGCTCCCCCCCAGGTCGTGTGAGGCTCCTGTCCCCACACACTGAGGTCCTTTCTGATCCAAACAGCAGGTGCTGCCGGTCCTCAGTCTTCTTCGCCGCCCCTCCTGTCGGCTAATCTGTTAATTGTGCGTTCCCTGGGCGAGACCGACAATGAGGACGGTGTTACCCCCCCCCCACCCCACCGGCTATTGGATCGGCACCGTGGGACCGCCCATTGTTCCGGGCCTTTCTAATGTAAATCAGCAGTGTCAACAACAACCGCGACACGTTACTGTCCTACATAGATACTCAGCAATTTAGCACAAAGACGTAGTTCTGCATGACCGGGGGGGCGCCCGCATTCAGGGACAGGCATGGCGTCCCATCGGGGGGGGCGGGGCACAGACGCTCTGCGCCTTGTTCACGGCCGCGGGGACAGAAAAACGCGTCCAACGCCCGTCATTCGACGCGCCAGCTAGCGGAAATGTCTCTTGACTGCCCCCTGGTGGTGGGCCGGGGGAGTGTTACAGGTCACCTGAGAAGGTGGCCCGGCCCCGCACGGGGAGGCACCTGCGTGTACTCCGAGCGCGCCGGCGTGCACGCAGCCGTGCCCTCCCGCTCGTTAGCCTCCACCAATGAGAGCCGCCCGTGCGCAGCTGCGCGGCCGACACGTGGCTCTGCCTCACCAGCGCTGGCACGAGGGAGCCCACTGGCACCAAGTTCACACGCATGTTTGGACACACACACACACACACACACACACACACACCACACACACACACACACACACACACACACACACACACACACGTGCAGGAGGCCACAAATAAAAAGGTGATGTGTTTCAACAGGAAATGAGTCAATTGCACTTTTTAGAAGGGCTCCTACAAAGTCCTGCTTCCCGCAGGGCAGCCGGCGTTGCCGCCCTGCGCTTTGCCGTAACCATGGCAACTGCCGGGACTTTGAGGGGGAAGGAGGTCAAGGGGTTGAGTTCTGCTCAGCGGAGGAATCAAAATCTGCTCTTTGCCGAGACAGCAGCTCCGGAAGATTGATGTCCAGCAGGAGGCGAGGCTGCGGGGAGGAGGCGCTTTGGTCTTCTCTGACCCGGGTCGGGATCCGCCGAGGAAACCGTCGCCGCGGCGATTCCCGCCCGCCGAATCCACACGTCCCCTGTCCGTCTGTGCGAGCGCGTGTGAAGTGCTGGGTTTATTTTAGGATGTTCCGGGTCACTCGTTTGATTCGTCTCGTCTCGCCTTCTCCTCCTTCACATCAGACGCCAGCCCACAGGTGGTTGCTTACTTTGGCGTCACCATGGCAACTGCCCACTGAAATCCGAGCGTTTGACGGAGGCGAAGAA
Source organism: Takifugu flavidus (assembly GCF_003711565.1). Classification (NCBI taxonomy): domain Eukaryota; kingdom Metazoa; phylum Chordata; class Actinopteri; order Tetraodontiformes; family Tetraodontidae; genus Takifugu; species Takifugu flavidus. Next base: position 2,498,343 of record NC_079534.1, on the reverse strand, counting down.
GGGAAAAAAAAAAAAAAGGAAACCTTTTCACTTACCTTGATAAGAGGAGCTCCCTGAATGGATGTGGGCGGGTTTTGTTCTGTGTGTTCAAACTGGACACTCGGTCCACCCAGGTGGGCCGCGTCCACGTCCCCCGAGGACGGTCCACAGATGGGCTGAGCGAGGAGCGGGTGCGTGCCAAAAGTGTGTGTGTGGGGGGGGGGGGGATGGCCGCAGCCTTGACATGCAGGAGCAGAGCCATCTGTTTGCCAGGACCGCTCCATCCCAGACCCTGGTGCTGTCCCCTCGGTGATCCCACCACAGATGGACGGCCTTCAGAAAGGTGTCCTCATGGCTAATGTAGCGCGCGTGCTGCTACGCTACACAGCAAGGACGTCAGGTGAGAGACTAGCTAACACCCCCCATATCAAACGAGCATCAAACGGTGCACGAGGAGTCGTCGCAGAGCCACCGCTTTCTCCGCCTTCTCCTGCGATATTTCCTAACGATATTCCGTGCACGGGAAGCCGACACGGCCTACGTGTTTGAACAGGCTGAACGGGGTTAAGACGCAGAGGTGCCGTCAGTATCTGATATTTGCACGAAATGCTAAGTAAACGCCGTGTAGATACAAGATATTAAACGCCGCCGCGCACGACCCGGGGTTCTACAACTCACCCACACAGCCCCACTCCCTCTCCCTCCCTCTCCCTCCCTCTCGTCCTCGTTCTCCTGCTCTTACACCTCCTGCCTCCGTGTGTCATTTTCCTTTTCACTTCCCTCTTTTGTACATTTCCGTGGATGTGCACACAAAAGCGACACGAGAGCTCACACTTGTAGCCGTCTATTATTAACCTTTTTCAAACGCCGCTCTCCTACATCACCCCCCCCCCCCCCCCGTATCCCGCTCTCCTCGCCTCCATCCTTCCCGTCGGTGTAGCCCCGTCGCTAATCCGTTGGGATTCAGCGCAGCATCTCTAGCGGGGTTTTCTGGAAGTGGATTTGTAAGGGAAACACCAGTAAGCCTCTCTCCCCCTGTCTTAATGGCAGATTAGAGCATCGCTCCGGCTTTAACACACAGAGCCGCCGCAGAGCCTCGCCGGCAGGTACAGGACTGAGGCGGAGCAGCACCGCATCTGTCAGAGAGGGGGGAGGTCGGGAGGGGGGCGGTCGTTCCTCGTAAACTAGCGCGAGCGGCTCAACGTGCTAGCCGCTAATTCAATTTTTCACAGGTGAAAGCTCAGGTGGACTGAGAAGGACGAGCCCCCCCCACCCCCCCACCCGCCAAGGCACGTTTACCTCTCAAGAACGATGTCACGACATTCAGAGGCCGACCTTTGTCGAACTATTGCCGTTGTTTTTCACCCCCCACGGTGCACGCGGAGCGCTAACACGCTCAAACCATAAGGCAGCTGTGGAATGACGGGTTTATGCTAACGGCTAACTGCTGCTAAAGGACGCGATAGTGTGTGGAACTGTTCTCTGGTCGTTAAGGGTTGCTGGTTCATTTCCCCCCCTCTGGATTTATTAGTGTGCTGGATTGTAGCGACGCCCATGGAAACGTGACCTCTGTTGCTGCTGCGCTCGTCGCTGCAGCTGCTCCCAGATCAGCTGGACGTCCCGGAGACTGACCGCGTGTGCCAGGTGAGCCGGACCGACAGACCTCGTTACCGCCTGACCTACATTCACAGCCTGGATGAGCTGCTGCACTCCCCCCCCCCCCCCACCACCACCACAGAACAGGCTGAAAACAGATGAAACACGCTAACACGCTAACACGCTAACACGCTTCCACTGGTTCTTCGCTGGACTCGATGTGACATGACCACAGAAGAAGAGAGAAGCTCCTGCCTGATTTATTCGATGAGGAAAGCTCGAGTGGAGTCGTGGTCGAAGGCGGTATTCCGTTTGATGGCGGCGCAGACAGATTTATTTTGGTTGTAACGCGCCTCCCGTAGAGGTTGGAGGGAGATCTGGGCGAGCGGAGGAACGACTCCGTCTTTTAATCTCTGGGATGTTGCGCGCCTGTGTGATTAAGCGTCGTGTGATTATCACATTAAGGGGCTCTCACAGCGAACTTGGAGGAATAGATGACGATTTTTTACAGTCTGCTCAGACTTTTTGACTCAGTTTTCAGCTTCAACAGCTCCTCCAGAGGAATGTGGGGAGCTTTTATTATATAAAGCAGGAAAAGAGGTCAGACACGAATAAGAAAAGAGGTGAGAGGAGATTAAAGAGTTAAAGACGGACACTTAAGATGAGTCCAGCATGGGAAAAGAGCCAACAGTTAATGACTAAATCAGAAGTTAGTGGGATAAACTGGATATCGAGAGGATTTTGCCTCAACGGGAAGTAGTTAGCAGTGCTAGCATTTGCGCTACAACGCTAGAACTGCGTCTTTTGCGGCCATTTTCTCATTTAAACTTCTAACAATAAGCAAACATAAGCCAAGCCTCTCTCCCTGTAGTATAATTATAATAGTAATAATAATAATATTAATAACAATGGTAATAATAAAGGCATGACAGACTTGGTTTTAATTGTTAGCATTGTTAGCGTGGAGCAGCCGTGAGAACTGTAAATATAACAAAAGCTGATGTAAAAAGCTTTTTCCACTCCGGAAAACTGTCAAAACTTCAAAACAAGCCATTCGGCGCCAGATTCCAGGTGGCCACAGGTCAACGGTTTAATCCGACTCCCGTTTCCCACGAAAACCTCTGGCGGGTCGGTGTGAGAGTCGCTCCTTCGCCCGTCGCCCATGAGCGAGACAAACGCGCACGTTTCCCCTCCTTCGTCGGGAAGAGATCAGTGGATTTGCGCACAGGCGACCCAATTTAGACTTTGCTAACAAAGCTCGCCTTCTTCCTCCGTCTCACACAGATTTAGACATTTGCATGCGCTTTGAGGAAGCAGCCGGGGAAAAAAAAGGGGGGGGATTGCGGAGGCTAGTGAGCGGAGGGATGAGGGAGGGAGGCTGGAAGAGGGAGAGGAGGAGAGGTGCGTTTGGGTGAGGAAGGTCCCCCGACAGAGCTCGAGTCCTCCCCGTTTTAAAAGGCTTTGATCGCTCCGTCACTTCTTTTTTTTTGGTTGTTGTTTTGGAGCCCAAATTAGCGATTAGCGACACGCTCGCCCGGCTTCCTCTCCTCGGGTTTCCAGGCAGTCGGACAATATTTTTGTTGAGCCCCATTTCAGCGGGGAGGGGACGGAGGCGAGACGGCGAGAGCATATGCGGCGGCGTTAGCGTGGGCGGGGAAGGTCAAACAGGAGACAGCGCGGCCGCTCGCCGTTAAGCTAATATGAGGGATAATGACAGTTGTTGGGAAAATATGGTCCCATTTAGAGCTGAAAGGTTTAATTTGGCGGAGGGATTAGCTCACAGGCCGCGCCGCCGCGCCGTAGATTAGCCTCTCTGAACTGAAGGACAAATGTAAAGTTGCCCAGAGAAGCCTTCACGTTCAAAAATTGACATATTTAAAACAAAGAAAAAGTAAATGTTTAAAAAAAATCCCCCCCCCCAAAAAAAACAGCCGGCGTTCCAAAGTGCCGACGCTGCATTTTCATTTCTGCTTACTTGACGGTGGTAAACGGCGTGCGCGGAACGGACCCCAGAGGGGGAAAGCGGGGTGTCGCAGACGGGCGGCGGGAGAAGGCGCTCGCATCGGCGGTAACCCGGCGCCTCCCGTTGGGCACGAGCGGGGTGGGCGCCATGTTTAAAATGATAGCAACGACCCAGGAGCACGCTAACCAGCTAGCTCCAGATGATGATGAAGGTGTTGTGACCAGTTACGAAGCACCACCCCCCCCCCCCCCTCCTGTGTGGGCCGCTAGGTCCAGCTAAGCTAAGAGCTACTGGTTTCGCTGCTGGCTCGCCTAAACGTGTCGTCACCTCCACGCCAACATATAATGCGATGCGTCGCCCGGGCCCACGCCGCGCCGCGGCGCCGCTAAGTCAGCGCTGTGGTTAATAAGTCCTTTTCATTTAACAAGCGTTCATTAAACATTCATTCATTCACTCATCCTCATTTGCATTTTCTCATCATAAAAGCTTTCATGAAACATTCATTTGTTCACTTGTTCTCGTTCGCCGGGTTTCGAATGCAGGAATGAATAGGGCCAAAATGGGGGCGGGGGAGATGGGGGGGGCACGGGTGAGGGACAGGGGGAGACAATGAGAGGTGGGGGGGGGGGGGGTAGTTATTACTCCATTTGAACAATCTGTCCTGTAAATGAAAGTAGAAATTAGATTACGTTTCCTCCCATTATGTGCACGCGGCCGTGCACGGACACGGCCTGTTACACGACGCCGTGCACGGGTGCGGGGACAAATCACCGTGCGCATCAAAGAGGTGGGAGGCCTTTGTGGTCCGGATGAAGCCCCGCGCCACCACGGGGGGGGGGGGGGCAAAGACCGGTCGCGTCGCCGCTGCCTCCCGCGCGTGTAACGAACACGGCAACAACGTGCACGACTTCACGTAGGTGATCTCGACCGGCTTTGATGCGTGATCCTCTCACATCAAAGACAGGCTCAGCACATCCGCCCAGTAGAACTTCTGCTCTGTGCGTGAGCATCAACGGGATCACGATCACCCCCCCCCCCCCCCAACAGCGGGATCATCACCCCCCCCCCCCCCAACAGCGGGATCATCACCCCCCCCCCACCCCCCCAGGCCCTCTACCCTCTCTTCATTACCTTCTCCTCTTCCTCCTAACTTGCGCCGTCAGGGGAGGAATCAATCTGAGTGGCAGGTTGTGTGATCCTCCTCCGGGGCTCAGTGGGAGAAGGAGCGCTGTCAACATCAATAACCTTCCAGGATCCGCCGCCACGGCCCCCGCTCATCTACATCCGTTATTGGGGGGGGGACAAGGCGGCTGCCAGCGTGGCTGAAAACCATCCGGCAGCAAATGTCGCCCCGCAAACCCAACAAAAGCGTCAGGCTAATGGCTCCGATTGTTTGTTCGTTTTTATTCCCGCCCAGGGAGTCGGAATCACTGCTTCCCGCTGCCAAGTTTTCCCACCATCAATCACGGGAGTCGGATCCAAATTTTTAACCACAATTTCCAGAAGGGAAAATAAATAATCCCAACGTCGCCGCCCGCAAACGGACATTTTGTCCTTTTCTCGAGACGCTTTTTTTCTCCAGGTTTTCCAGGACCAGTCAAAGGCCATTCCCAAGGAATTCTGGAGTAAGCGTCGGACAGCTGCGTATCCCACAATGCATTTCACTTCGGCCAGCGACAGCTGAAGAGTGTCTACACAGGTCCGTACTCGTGTTCTTGGTTCTCTCATTAGTTCTTCCAATAATCTCTCGTTACGTGATCCTCAAACGAGACGGACCGTTGCCAAACCGCTAACGGGAATCTCGAGGCTAACGCCCCCCCCCCCCCCCATTACCTTGTTGAACCAGGGCTGCAGACACGGATTATTGCACTCCGTCTTCCTCACCAGGGCGTTATTAAAGATTACAGGAGATAATCGCCGCGGTATCGGGCGGCGCAATATCAGCACAGGCAGCGGCGTTCGCTCCGGGAATGTGGCTCCGGGCTGTGGGATCCGCTCACAAACCCGACATCTGTTGGAAGATAAGAGTGTGAGGAGGCTTAAAGGTAGCAGGTGAGTAAAATAAACCCGCAACAGGATCAGATTTGTCTCGGTTGACGACTCAACAATGTGGCAGAAAAGATCGTCTGGATTATTGTCTAATCCAGTTTCCGAGCCTGCAGTACCGGTTCCGGCCACTAGGCGACCGAGCTCATAGCTACGCCGTGTTCTCCCAGCTTCCTGAGATAATAATGGGATTCTTCTTCTTCATTTCCGGGCCCGGCGGCTCGTTCCGTGAGCAAGGACGCCGAGAGGCGGGGAGAACGGACAGATGGATGGCGTCCACCTGTTTTAAACGTTATTAAGATGCCACCGATACGGACGCCGCCCGAGCGCGCGCAGCTCAAAGTCAAAAAAGCCATTTGCGTTATCCGGCGGGGAGCCGAGCCGGCGGTGGAAATTTGCAAGTCTCGCTCCCTGCGTGACGCGTCCTTCCATCACGGCGGAGCGGCAGCTGAGCAACGCGCGATTGCGATCTTTGGGAGAAGGCGGCGCCGCCGCCCGTCCATCAGTCCGGGCGCGGCGGCTTATCAGCGGGCTATCGTTGTCTGGGCCGCAGCAGCCGACACCTGCTCTACCGAGTCACACACGGGGGCGGACGACCCCCCCTGAATACCAATGAGACGGGACAGGAGCGGGGGCGAGGGAAGGTCGGGGGGGGTCTGAGCAGGTCATTAGCATGGATGCTAGCAGGGCCACTTCCTGTGTGGCTGTGAGGATGCTAGCAGGGCCACTTCCTGTGTGGCTGCAGGTGCGGCAGGAAGTGATCTCGATCCGGCCTGAAGGCCCCCCACAGTCGCGTCAGCTGACTCACGAGCTCGACCGCCTCTAATTAATAGTTCGTTGAGGACCCAAAGGAAGGTCGTCACGGCAACGCTTCATCGAACAGGCAGCGGCTGAGCGGGATGTAAATATTCCGCTGACTTTAAACTGGAATATTAAAATCTGCAGCTAATAAGGAGCCACTTTATGACCTCTGACGGCTTTTTTATGGCACGTGAAGCGAATCCGTGAGTGTCGTCGCTTTTTGGCTCGACTGGTTCGAGATATCGGCTCAAACGTGGCAGAAATCCGCCGGAATAAAGTGCCGAGTTTGTTTAAATTCCTCTAATCTCCCCAACTCCAGTTTGGAGCGGCGTTAAACGATGTTCCAGGGGATTTTTCCCGATGTTCAGAGTCAAACCGTGAAACCTGAAGAGCAATTTTTATGTTTGTTTGTTTTCGCGAGTGCTAATTAGCATCTGCGCTACATGTGGAAAATCTGGTGCCGGATCCTGTTTCACACCTCATCCGGATGCTTCGGATCTTCGACGCCGAGACGAAGGAGCAACATGTGACTGGGAATTTTGATTTAATCAGGATCAGGAATCAGTTTTTTCTATTGCTATGCATATTAACCTCAGAAGGTGGGATTACCAGAGATTAATCAATTTAAACAAATATAGGAACACACACACACACACACACACACACACCACACACACACACACACACACAGAACCTGATGTTTCCCTCATAACAGTATTATCTGCTACAGACATGACCATGAACCTTAATCTCAACCAATTTTCCAGAACAAACACATCAGCTGCTGCCAATGCAAATCCCCCCCATTATCATCCAACCAAGTACCCCCCCCACCCACACGCTCACACACACACGCACACACACACACACACACACACACACACCACGACCTGCCTCAGCTAAAGGCGTGTTTCAGGCATAATAAATGAGCATCATGTGACTTGTGGGCCACGTCGACCCACCTGTGTGTGTGTGTGTGTGTGTGTGTGTGGGGGGGGGGGGGTCACCTGATCAAACATGTCAGACTGAGCCATTATCAGCGGTGGAGCGGGGGCCAGCCTCCTGGATGGGGGGGACTTCCCTGTCCATCGTTTCACTCCCAGCGTTGATTTAATGTAACTTCGACCATCTGTCCCGTGTTAATTGCACATGTGGCCTCGCTGGCTGGCAGCTCTGCAGAGGTGTGTGTGTGTGTGTGTGTGTGTGTGCGTGTGTGTGTGTGTGTGTGTGTGTGTGTGTGTGTGTGTGTGTGTCCCTGCCAGGATAGGTCGGCCTGTATCATTTGTTCCCTAAACTGTCCCGCAGCACCGACACCGGCTCACTCGTCCAGATCTCCCAGCGTTTGGCGCTGGCTCCGGACCACTCGGCTTCATTCCAGGCGACGCCCGTCAAAATTAAAAATGTCCGCCTGTGCTCACAACCTCTTGTCGCCGGGGGCGACCGACCGCCTGCAAATGCATCTCCAACGTCCGCCGCCGCAGCAGAGCTTTGGACGTTTTGAATAATAATCAGTGGCTAAAGGGGGGATTTAGTCAAAGTGCATTCATCTCGCTCTGCCCCCAACACACACACACACACACACACACACACACACACACGCACACACACCACACACACACACACACACACACAGCACGCTCTCATTGAAAACGGGAGCTTCGTCCCCTCTGACTTTAATATTGCATGGTCAAGCTGGGGGGGGGGCAGGGCGACGGCGAGGAGACGAGATTCTGATGTCAAACGGTCAGGAGAGATCCCGGAGCAGCTGAGAGGAGGAGGGGGAGGAAGAGGAGGAGGAGGAGGAGGAGGAGGAGGAAGAGGAGGAGGAGGAGGAGGGGGAAGAGGAAGAGGAGGAGGAGGGAGAGAAAGAGGAGGAGGGGGAGGAAGAGGAGAAAGAGGAGGAGGGGGAGGAAGAGGAGGAGGAGGGGGAGGAAGAGGAGGAGGAGGAGGAGGGGGAAGAGGAAGAGGAGGAGGAGGAGGAGAGAAAGAGGAGGAGGAGGGGGAGGAAGAGGAGGAGGGGGAGGAGGAGGAGGAGGAGGAGGAGGAGGAGGAAGAGGAGGAGGGGGAGAAAGAGGAGGAGGAGGGGGAGGAAGAGGAGGAGGGGGAGGAAGAGGAGGAGGAGGGGGAGGAAGAGGAGGAGGGAGAGGAGGAGGGAGAGAAAGAGGAGGAGGAGGGGGAGGAAGAGGAGGAGGGGGAGGAAGAGGAGGAGGAGGGGGAGGAAGAGGAGGAGGGAGAGAAAGAGGAGGAGGAGGGGGAGGAGGAGGGAAAGCAGGCAAAAATGGTGCCAGACATGGCAAAACAGAGGAAAGGCGCCGTTTTGCCAAGGGAATCATTCAAGAGTGAGAAAAGGAGGAAGAGGAGGAGGAAGAGGAGGAGGAGGAGGGGGGGGCAGAACAGTCAGGTCCTGGTTCTGGTTCTGACAGGTGTCGTTGGGCCTTTCAGACACAGGTGCTGCTGGAGGGCGGGAGGATGTCTCCCCGCTTGGACCGGAATAATCATTTCCCACAATGCACCACCTCCACCGAGGATCCAAGGAGGGTTTATGGATGCACGTGCACGTGCACGTGCGTCGTGGGACGCGACCTGATGCTCTTGGACGTCCTGCTGCTTGTTGCCGTGATTCCTCTGAATGTTACGCAACAGCGCGCCAATTCCTCGTCATGTTGCCCGTTAGCGCCGCCGTAGCTCGTAGCTGCTAGCCCCGCCCCCCTCCCTGCCCCCCCCCCGACAGAGAGGAGCTACTGTTAGGCTTTCTTTGTTCTCGCTCGCGCGGCAGATGTTTTGCGTTTGCGGCCCGCCGGCGCCGCATCAGACGCAAGTTTCATCTCTGCAGGCACATGATCAAACTCTGGGCAGCTCCCTCCGGAACGCCGGAGATTTCTTCCCAAACACCTGCTAACAAACTCTGATGTGCATGAAAATCTCTGGGGCAGGAGAAGAGAAGCCTGGGGTGGGGGAGGGGGGGGGCAGACGGCGGAAGAGAAAACAAATCTCGGAACGGGAGGGCGAGGGAGCCGCCGAAATCCACCAGCACCGATCCTGATATGAGCCGGACGCCGTGTGTGGCAACGGCGTTTCCGCTTCCGTAGCCGGAGCAGCGGAGGATGCCAGACGCCTCTCCTGAGTCACAATTAGCCGTAAACTTCAGACACCAACATTAGCATGTGTGCAGGCTTCAGTGGGGGGGGGGGGGGGCGACTATATTGATCCCTTACGTAAGCGGTCCCTTGCGTTGCGCAACATTCGGGATCCCGGGGACACACACCGAGGCGTTCCCGAGCTTCGCCTCCCATCTCCGTGTGGACCGTTGGGCTAATTAAGCGCTCGCCACACGCTTTGACCAGCGCGGTTTCACGCCGCCGCCTCAGCAAACCGCCACAACACCTGGGAGGTCTCGCCAACGTCACGGCGACCTTTGGCGCAGCGGAACCAAGGTCAAAGGTCAAACAACCTGCTCCCATTTTATGTCACACCGGCTTCATTGCTGTATTTTACTGGTTGATATTCCGTCTCTCCGGACCTCCTCCTAACCTGCCCCCCCCCCCCCCCCCCCCAGCATCATTGTACAGCAGAGAGAGATAAAATGAAGGGAAAATAAAGAGACAAGGAGCCCCCCCCCCATGTAATGAGGGTCATATTGCTCGGGCTGTACAGGCAGGAAAAATAATTTAATTCATGAAGGAGGGCGGAGCAGCAGCTTTCCATATCAAAGGGGATTGGGAGCATTTTGTTTGAAAGGCACATTTTGAAGAATTCCACAAATTCAATATTCTCTTTCTGATTAAAATTCAATGCATCTGCCCCCCCCCCCTCCGACGCCCCCCCCCTCCGACGCCCCCCCCCCCCCGACCAAAGGTGCTGGCTGCGCATCCTTCAGGCCATCGCCGCCTTCAAGTGTTAAGTAGGAGTCCGGGGGGGTTACAACAAAAACAGAGAGGGGAAAACCAAAATCCCACATGGGGGGGGCAGAGCTCATGTTTTAGGTTTGATCTTCTTCTGTGCCTCTGTAGTCCGCTGCGGCCTAACGCGGCGGCGCCGGCCCCCCCGCCGCCAGATCAGACGCATTAAGGAGATAATTGTCCCCCCTGGTTGGACGGGTCATTATAGGAGCCGGTGCACAGAACTCAAGCGGGAGCGTGGACGGAGGCTGCGGCGGGATGGTCATGGTGAGCTCGCACCCCCCCCATATGCATTGGATTGCAGCAGGACCAGAGCGTTAGCAAAGTCCTTTATTTTTGTTTTGAGTTCCACGTCCAAGGCTTCCAAGTCCCGATGGGATTGGAGCATAAACACCGCAAAAGCAAGAAGATCCCCCCCACACACACACACACACACACACACGCGCGCCCCCCCCCCCCACCCCCGTCTTGGCGCTCACCTTAGCAAACCCATCAGTTTGCCTTTGGCGTCAATTGTGTATCCACGAAAACAAAAGACACCTTTTCTTGTTTTAACCCTTTTGTTCTGGTTGGAGCCAGTTTAAGCAGCAACATACAGGCAGGTGAAGGGAAGCAACCTCCCCCCCCCACCACCACCACCACCAACCCCCCCCCCCAGCTCAACGTGTGTCTTTATTTCCGCACACAATCGAGTCCTGATGGGATTAGCCATTGTGTTTACAGCTGCAGTGGGAGGATTAGGGATGATGGGAGGGAGGACGGCGGTCCGGCCAGCTGCACGAACGCCAGCGAAGGAAGTCAACACCCCCCCCACCACCACCACCACCAACCCCCCAGCACCAAGGATCAACAGCTGATTGCTCGAATCTGCTTCCGGGATGTTCCGATATCCTTAAATCTGGGAATAAAGTGCGTTTTTCAGCTGTGCTGCTCATGTGGCAGGAAAACGAGATGCACACAGCAACCTGTCACACACACACACACACACACACACACACCTACACACACACACACACACACACACACGCCGCTCGTACAATCACACGGGGCGCGTGTACGTAAACGGGGGGAGGCGAGCCGTGACTGTCAGAAGTGACACGTGATGACTGGGTTTGCAAGACACACCATTATCACAGCACCTCGGGCGCGCACGTGCGCGTGCGTGATCACCTTGTGTGCGAGGGAGGGAGGAGGACCGGCGTCATGGGAACAACACTGCTATTACTCCTTCGCTCCGAACTGGTAATTTACCGGAATCCCAGCAGGTGTCACAACCGCGGCAACGCGCTGTTCAAAGGCTGCCACGTTTGTCTCTCAGGTGGAACCACGAGAAGAGGGAGACGCGCTCAGTTGTGAGGGGGGGGGTGTGTGTGTGTGTGTGTGGAGGGGGGGGCGGGGTGCGTCTCCCGGGGCTCCGTGCACGTCGCACCGAGAGGAGAGGATGTCCGACGTGGCGCCTGATTAACGTTGACACTGTCCAGACGTCCTGTGCCAGCGCAAAAACTGCCATCAGTGAGTGTGTGTCTGAGCTCTGGGGAGGTGTGTGTGTGTGTGTGTGGGGGGGCTGTGATTCACACTGCTGATGGAGAGAGAGAGAGAGAGAGAGAGAGCGAGCAAGAGAGAGTCATTACCAAGCATGCTCACCATCACATCACCCCCCACCATCCTTCATTACAGCCCACACCACCCACAGAAATAAGAGCAGATCTGCATTCAGCTACACACACACACACACACACACACACACACACACGCACACACACGCACACAGCAGCGTATAAAAGGAGCGGCCCCCTGCATCAGGGTGTCAGGAGAGCTTATCCGTAATGGCAGAGCAGGCTGCAGCAGTGAATCAAGCACTTATCCTGTGTAACAGAGTCCCCGTTAGAGGAGGCGTTTCTCAGAAAGTGGTTAAAAGCTTCTGCAAATGATCACGTTTCAGCGTCTGAGTCCTGATTCAGATGCAGAGGTCACAGCATCTGATCCCTCCGGCAGAGAGAGACTTGTTCTGCTGGAAATGCGGCACAGCTACCTGCGCCGTGGTCCCAAAGCAGCCCGCCTGCAGCAGCACGGTAGCAGCGGCACGGTAGCAGCGGCACGGTAGCAGCAGCACAGTAGCAGCAGCATGTTAGCAGCAGCACAGTAGCAGCAGCATGTTAGCAGCGGCACGGTAGCAGCGGCACGGTAGCAGCGGCACAGTAGCAGCGGCACAGTAGCAGTGGCACAGTAGCAGCGGCACAGTAGCAGCGGCACAGTAGCAGCGGCACAGTAGCAGCGGCACAGTAACAGCGGCTCAGTAGCAGCGGCACAGTAGCAGCAGCATGTTAGCAGCAGCACAGTAGCAGCAGCATGTTAGCAGCAGCATGTTAGCAGCAGCACAGTAGCAGCAGCATGTTAGCAGCAGCATGTTAGCAGCAGCACAGTAGCAGCAGCACAGTAGCAGCAGCATGTTAGCAGCAGCATGTTAGCAGCAGCACAGTAGCAGCAGCATGTTAGCAGCAGCACAGTAGCAGCAGCATGTTAGCAGCAGCATGTTAGCAGCAGCACAGTAGCAGCAGCTCAGCCTCCACATGCTCCTGAAAGCTTTGGCGTGCAATTACTAAATTAGTCGAGAAATTAATTTCGACCCAGTGAACTGACACAGAAACGCACTGAACTGCTAATCTGGGAGCAGGAGGGCTAAAAATCCTCTGGAATTTAAATTTTAATGGATTAATGATGTCAGGGCTCTCCAGTGGATGGAGCGGGCTGTAGCACAAAGTAACTCCGAAGGAATTAAATTGCTTGCAGGGTGTGTGTGTGTGTGTGTGTGTGTGTGTGTGTGGGGGGGTGCTTCACTGTGGGGCAACCGATGCCGTGTTGTTGCTAACAGCACATACGGTGACACAGCAACCACGTCAGCGGCGGATCAGTCAGCGCACATTGATTAGTGCACAACCAAAATAATTCTGGTCGTGATTCACCCTCCACACACACACACACACACACACACACACACGCACACACACACAGACACACACAGACACACACACACGCCCGAAGGCAGGATGCTCAATTAATCACTTTTGGCAGCAGGAAGTTTAGGATGGATTCCTTTTTTTGTCTTTCAGAGAGACTTTTGTTGGTATCTGAAAGTCCTGAAAGACGAATTATGGCAGAAGCAGCGGAGGACTCCTTCTGAATGACTCTGGGGGAGTTCAAATATGCGTATAAAAGATTGCGGCGATCACTCAGGTTGACTAAAAGAATCGGATTTGCAACAGCGAGATGTAATTATTGTCGTCTTTAATCAGCTTTCAACCAGACTGTGGAAATTCCAAAGGACGGAGGATTAAAATCTATTCGACTGTCAATATAAGAAAAAAAGGGTTTTTAACAGACTTATCAGCAGACATTTGCAGACGTGATGGCTTAAAGTTCCACCGCAGATGCATTGTGGGACGTGAAAACACCGAGGAGGCGTTTACGCCACAGGGTTTTTCAAAATAAGAGCACGGAAACCTTCAGATTAAAAGCACCTGTTTGACTGATTCATCCTCCCCACGCCGGAGTTGAAGGGGACGGCCAAATATAACCTTGCTCACAGGGTGAGCACAGGCGTGCAGTCGACCTGGCCCCCGCCCCCTGCTTTCTCACCTGACACGCGCCTCCCCAGGGGAGGTGACAGAGGTCGGGGGAAGATTCTGGGCCCGATGCAAAAAGCCGAGGCCCCTGGGGAGAAGCTGTGACAAGCAACAACGCCGCCACCGCCATCATCATAATCACCACATCTGCTAAAGGACCCCCATCTCTTCCCATGCGTAACCATGGCGACAGCTGAAGCATGAGGGGAGGGGTGGGCTGACCTTAAGGTCGCTGCAGAGTCCGAGTGGCCTTCAAACCGTCCATAGCTAAAGTTGGTGGTCGCTACAAAGCACGAGCGTATTAAACGCCACCTAGTGGCCGATCCGGATGCACCAAAACACTAATATTACAATTACCACTGACCTGAGGCAACTTGTGCTGGTGGGGCATATCAGCAGGGGTATCAAAAAGGGCTCCAGGATATCGGAATCTCCAGAGCCATATTTACCATATTCACCATGGGGGCCAAACCACGGGTCAAAGTTCAGCAACGTCCTGTGGGCGCGGATCATAAAACTGTTATTAGAATAGGTCGAAGAGGGCACCAATGGGGCGTCGTTCAGATGAGAAAAAGCATTTTTATTTCATGACCGCGCTGCCATTATCCACCATTTCACGCGCCCCCACCGCCGTGTTTTATTCTAATCGTCCACCAATTATTCATAAATGACACCAACTGCCGCCATTAACATTCCATGTTAGCTGCATGCGGGTTGTGCGGTGCGCTGCTGAGCTTGGTGCCCGTCTTCCCGGTGTATTTTAGGGGGGGAAAAGGAGTTGAAGAGAATTAAAAACGAGCGTAAGGGCTCGCGGAAGGTTACCTCTGGCATCTGGGTTGTGACTCATTCATCAGCAGGAGAAAGGTTAGGCTACACGCACGATCACTCTTTCCTGCGGGGCTGAAAGCTGCTGTATTTAGTCAACATGTCACATCTCATCTGCGCCGCGACCGTGCGGGCTTTGCGTGACCCCGCCGACGCGCACTCAATACTGTGCGTCCCTGTCAACGCGGAGGGGTTGCGCGGGAGGGACTAGGACATTATTACCCCTCACACGTCCCGGGATTCGGTCTGAAACGAGCCTCGAACGCGTTTCCGTGACGCATCAGGCAGCAAATCTCAGAGGACAGAGACGCGCACGGGAGAGGAGCGCGCGCAACATCAGGCAGAAGGCTCCCCGGGGGGGTGCTCTTATTCATGTATATGCATCTGCAGCCCGGGGCTGATCAAATGTGGCACGTCTGTTGCGGCTTTTTTGAATGGCTGCTTCGACCCCGCACACGCGGGGGGAGAGTCGGAGCGTGCGCGGCCGATTTGATTCCAAGTGGCTGCCAACATCTTCGCGGTCCCGCGCGCTAAACGGCCCCTGTCAAGACGCCACATCGGCTCAGGCATGACGACGACGCAACGGCCCCCAAATCCCAACTACGAGCGTTTATTGTGGCGTCCGGTGGCGACGGCGGGAGGGAAAAGGAAATGGGACGGAGAAGGAAATGAGCAGTAAGAGACATGAAACGGGCCCGGCGGAGGGGGGGGGCAGATCTGTGACAGACCCGCAAAGCCGTGTTTAATGCGGTCTCAAATGATATCCACAGAACATCAAAGAAGGGCCCCCGCCCCGCAGAAATCTAAGAAAGCGAAGCACCCAGAGGATTATTCTCCTCCAATCGCAAGTACCCGCACACTGGTGGGATCCTGCACCCCCCCCCCCCCCCACACACACACACACACACACAGAAACAAGACAAGACAAGAGCTGGAAGAGAGCAAAAAGCAAACTAATGAGGGAAAAAGGAGGAGGCGTTCAACCTTTGCGGAGACCCGAAGAGGAAGGCCACTTAATGAGCTTTACGCGCATGCACACACACTGGCGCGCGTGTGCAGCGCGTGTTCTGTCGTTGTCCTCACGAGCGTGCAGGTTTACAGAAAAGGTGAAGAGTTAAATGGCTTAATTGACGCACGGAGGTGATTCAGGAGGAGACCTTTAGGGGGCGCTGCTCGGCTAATGAGAGCGTTTAACCCCGCTGCTGATGACCCACACAGGCTCGGTGAGCTGGGATGTTCTCTGCTGCCTGCAGGGTTCCAACGTCCCCCGGGTTTTATTGCTCACAGCGGCCACTCTGACTGGAAACCGGGTCCCTGATCAGATCACTATCCATAGATTTTTAGTGTCTATTTAAACGCAGCATATTAATTAGCGTTTTCATTCATTTAGCGCCGAGACCTTCATATAAATATTAACGAGGTCCTCCTTTACGGCGCTAAAACCTGGCTTGACCATGTCCGAAGGACCTGAATCTCAACGTCGGTGCTCATTAATTTCACCCATCCGCCGTCATCATTTTACAGTGTAACAGCCCTCTGGACCGGAACCACTCGTGGACTCCATCGCGGGAACTTCTCGCCACCAGGGGGCACCAAATCCTACTGTGCAGCAAGTCACGCGTGAGCTTCTACATTTATGCTTCTGTCCCGAACAAAGCTGACGACCTCATCGGGGCCTATTTTTCTTTAAGACGCTCAGGAGACGGCGCGCTGCAGGTTTAAACGCCGGCGAATCAGCACTCGAGAGGCCATTTTGCCAGTGGAAAAATCTCTGCTTTATAGGTTAGCGTGAGAGACAAGAGGAGAGAGAAGGGAAGAAGGAAAAAGAAAAACAGATTTTGACAGCCAGATTACATCAGCGCAGCCAGTTCGTGGAAGAATACACAATCTGTACACAGATAATGCAGCACTTGAATTCCAGGCGATGCAGCTTCGCCTCCCCTTATCTGTTTCCAGGGGACGTAATCCCGGCCACGTGCAAACCCGACACAAATCGAAATAGGTTGAGTGCCCGTCAGCTTATTATTGAGAGCGGTGGGAGATCATTTCTGCCAGGAGTCAAGAGCTTGTCAGGAATCACGCTTGAGAGAGCAGCGAGCAGAGGAGACACCTGTACACTGGCATGAAAACATACAGGCCCAGGGAGAATATTCAGCCCATAAGAGAGCGCAGATAAAGAGAGAGAGCGCGGGGAAAAGAGGATTGCAGCAGTACATTTACAGATAATCTTTGGAATGAGGTACGGGCAAAGAGAAAGATTTCTGTTAGCAGAATGACAGGGGTGGAAAAAGAGCATCAGGCACGCTTATCTCTCAAAGTCTCCTAACCCAGCCGGGTCGGGCGAATAAAGAGGTTTTAACCTAATTTCTCACATCCACCATCACTCTGACCGTGACTGACCACAGCAGGCACTGAGAACAGAAGATGGCCTGAGCCAGGGTAATGGAACAAATCCAGCCCCCCCAACCCCAACCCCCCAACCCCTCCACTCGGGGGAAAAAGAATGAGAAAAAAGCAGCACAACCACAGCATTGATGCTGTTGCACAAACACATCCTACATTCACAGGAAAAAGCCCTTTAAAGATGGAGGTCAGTCTGATTATTTGTTACTTCCTCGGTGGTGGAAGAAGCAAACGAGCGCGTGATTCACAGCCCGTGAACTTATTTACCTCCATCCCGTCTAATGAGTCACCACATGGAAAATAATGGCTGCGGATCAACAAGCATTAATGGTCGCACTGCCCCCTGGTGGAGCCGACAGGAACCGCTACACGAGAGGCCTCTCCCCCAGTGGTCCGTGCCTTTAAATCATCTTAATTAATGAATTCCACAAGTGTCTGTGAACCAACATTTATTTTTGAAGACTGATTTTCCGTGACTGGCCCCAGCTATTTGATGCAATTAGCTAAATGACTCCTAATTTTTCAAGTACAGTACAGAGTCTGATTTGCGTTGCTGTGCAAGGATGTGAAGGTCTGCAGAGAAACTCTGTCCTCACGACAGATTAGGAGTGTTTACACTTGAGAAGGCTTCCATTAAAGTATTGCATCATTTCAGCCTTGTCTATCAAATGAGAGAGGGGGGGGGGGATGTGCAAGAAGCCAAAAGGAGAAAAAGACATTCAACAGATGTGGCCAGATTGTCTGGATTATTTTAATTTGTCTTGTTCCTGCCCCCGTACCTACGGACCAAAGTGCTCTGTTGGGATTATTTTAGAATTTCGCAATACAACATCAGCTGTTTTAGCAAATGACAACCTGTGACGGACGAGCAGAAGAAACAAACGGGAGAGGGAGGCCGACGGGCTCGTCCTACGTTGGAGCTTCATCTCTTCAGAAATAAATAATAACCATCTGCTTTCGGAAGGAGCCGAGGCGGGACCCCCCCTGAATGTCAAACAGGACCCGAGAGGGCGACGTTGACCCCGAACGTGCCGGAGCTTTGCTCCCTGGTCCTCTTCATGATGTCCTCTATGGTGGAGATCTGCAGCAGTTTCCCCTTGTCCTTCTTTGGAGCTTGCAGAAAGTCAATCACGGCACATCCGGGCTTAGGACGCCTGCGTCTGGACGCCCGCTTCTCAGTCCGGCTCTTGGGCGGAGGCACCGAGTCGCAGATCCTGCTGCAGGATGTGGCGATGCCACAGAAGGAGGGGTCGTCCGAGTGGGAAGACCCCTCTGAGCTGCCCTCTGACGGCGAGTCTCTGAACACGGGGGGAAGTAACCTTTTGGTCAGGGGTGCGGGGATTGAGGTGACGGGTACTCCGTTGCACAGAGACCCTCCGTTGCACAGTTTTGGAGCCGCGTGAAAAGACGGCCGCAACGTCTCCACTTTCTCCGTGGGTTTCATCTTACGGCGCCTTTTCTGTGTGAGGGACAATATTAAGGAGACATGTTAGCCACCATAAATAGGCCGCAGCTCGTGAGCATTGATGAAGATAATAACCCCTGATTGCACCTTTCTGTTGGCCGTGCACAGACTCTGCGTGTCCTCCGTGTGCAGCATTTCTGGGCCTGTGAGGCGAAAAGACCATTATCAGTACAGCATCCCAGGACTCCGCTTCAAGCGCCTGATTAGCATAGCGCCGATTAGCGTGCTCGCCTTCAGTCGTGGCTAACTGGAATGACTCCGAGTGGATGAGCGGGTAGGATGCGCTCCTCTTCAAGCCCGGCTCGTCGCAGGATGAGAACTGTCTATTAAGGAAACAATAATGGCCGAGGTTAACGACTGCATGTAGCGCCGTTATTAAGAAATGACTCATGTCTGCCGGAGCGCTTAAGATCCCAGCTGCAATGTTCTTGATGATTAATAGCATCAATATAGTGGCTTTATGAGAAGCAGCCATTTAAGGCACTCACTGGCAGTACCAGTCCATTTGAAGCCTCCTACCTTTCAGGACAGCAGTAGGAGTAGCTCTTGCCTACAGGAGGTTCTGGTTCTGTGCTCGGAGGAGCGGCGGTGATGCGGCAGTGGTTGGCACACAGCAGCAGGCCGACACAGAAGCAGAGCACCAGCGACAGCACCAAGTAGGTCTGCCGCTCCGACACCTGGGACAGACCAACGTTAACAGCGCTTGATCAGGGTCACGTGCGCAATCACAAATCAGACCTTTCTAGTAGCTCGAGCCACACGCGCATCATAGCAGAGCGTCCTCGTGATGTCATGGGCACAGGCTAAATATATGATATGATCGGGGGGGGGGATAACCATCATCCTGACTGGAGATGACAGATTTGTGCCAGGAGCGTTTGTCTCTACCTCAACCTGTAGCTGACTGACTCGATCAGACAGGTTCAGAACCAGCCTGGTCATGTTCTCCAGCTGACCCTGGAGCAGCTGGATGGACTCGGTCTGTCGCTGATCCTGTGGGAGAGAAATGACAAACACGAGTCACGTGAGCGACCGTGCGGGCTATTTTGAGCCGCCGTCTGAAAGGCGCGCTCTGCTCACCTGTTCCTCTGCTATTCTGGAGGTGTTCTGGAGCTTGATGACCGTTTTGTTGAAAGCCTTCTGCATCTCTTCCATTTGCTTTCGATATCTACAATTTAGAGAAGGAAAGGTAACGCCTGAGTATCAGTTTTCAGGGGAGGGGGGGGGGGGCTCACCTCTGACTTAGCTGCTCTAGATAGCGACCACTGAGCGACATGTTCATCTCCAGGGCCTTGATGCGATTGTTGAGCCTCATGAACACGGACTCCTTCTGGCTAGAGCCGTGCACCTGGTTCCCGTTCTGCTCCGTGCCATTGGGGGGGTCTGCATAGATGTCTGAGAGGGACGGTGAGGCAGGTGGGGCAGGCGAGACAGGAGGCGCCGCGGCAGAGGAGGCGGCTACGGAGGCGTCGTCGGGGGCCTCCTCAGTTTTGGTGTCTGTAATAACTGGGTGGCCACTAGAGGGCTCCGGTTCTGAGCCCAGATCTGGAACAAGGCCGGGTCCTTCGGTGGAAACACTATCAGCTTCTTGGAAAATAGGCAGGTCAGGATAAAAAGGGGAGGCGGTGGGACTGAGAATTTGATCTGTTCTATCTGGGGTGTTCACGTCAGGCTGAGAAACGACAGTTTTAAATGTCTCTTCCGCTGAAACCACCGAGGACTCGTCCACCGTGACAGCGGGGTGCGCGTGACTGGACCCACTGGGAGAGACCGAGGGCTCGATGTGCCTCTCCTCAGCCGGCGCATCCTGGTTTTTTTCTGGTTCCCCCGAAGACAGCAGCGGAGTCTCTACACCAGGAGTAGGCTTGGCAGAGGATGAGTCGGGGACACTGTGTTTGGGCAGGTTTGAGGATTGACTGGGCTCCAGCAGGGGAAGTTCCAAAATGGAGTCTTTGTGAGACGCTGCAGTGTTCTCTGGAGGCTGCGGTGCTTCTGAGGGGCTGGCGCTGCTCTCTGGCTCCGGTTCAGCCGCTTGTTCTGTTTCACGGGGCTGATGTTCCTCACTGTGAGGCTGTTGAGGCTCATGCCAGCCAGAGGGGAACAGGGGTCGCTGCCAAGCAGGTGTTTCAATAGATGGGATTGTCTGTTTCTGCCGCACGGCTTGGCACTTTCTCTTTTTGGACAGTGATGCTGAACAGCGCTGATGGAGATACTCCTGGAGCGAAGCGTTGCAGCAGCAGCGGGAGGAAAGTGGAGGAAGTGCTGAACAGTGGTTTGGGATTCCCGGTTGATGCTTGACATAACGCCACTTCCCTTTCCCT
This sequence comes from Takifugu flavidus, assembly GCF_003711565.1. NCBI lineage: Eukaryota > Metazoa > Chordata > Actinopteri > Tetraodontiformes > Tetraodontidae > Takifugu > Takifugu flavidus. The sequence continues at coordinate 2,477,422 of NC_079534.1, read as the reverse complement.
TTCTCTTCGTCCGACTCTTCTTCCTTTTCCAAAAGAGTGATTGTTGAGCTGATTGGCTGTTCCTCATCTTTCTCTGAAGGAAGGGCAGGTTCTTCCTCCACGTGGGGGGCCTCAAGATCGCTCCTATGGGTGGTAGGAGTCTCTGAAGAGGGGGCTATGGTGGTAGGGATGCTAGGATCTGGTAAACTGGTTTCCACTTCAGACTCAGGACTACAGAGGGAGATCAACAGCAGAATATCAAGAGAGGACGTGCAAATGCTTCTCTTTTAACAGCGCTCCTCTCAGCGTGCTTACACTGTAGGAACGTCATCAGGTGGGTTCTGGGCAGCAGGTTCTTTTGGTGACGGCTCAGTCGCGTTTACGTCGTGTGATGAGACGTTGCCTGCAAAGAAATCGGGGAGAAAAACTCTTCAATTTTCATGACTTGCACTAAAAGGGAAAAGAGGTGGGAATGTCGTCACTTTGTTGGTCATACCCTGCATCTCCGCCCCTCCCCCGAGAACGTTGACGGCAATGTTGTTGACCATGTTCAAAATGGCATCTTAAAGAGAGGACGGACACCAGAGGGGCCAGTTAACAGTCAGAGCGGATCAAATGATCCAACCGCGCTCGTCGTCGGGGCCGGTGAACCCACCTTTAGCGGAACCAATCAGATTCTTTGATAACTTGGCTTCAGGTGTATATCCTGGAGGATAATCTGTAGAGAACAGGGCCACAGACTCAAACAGGCTGGCCCGGCCTGCCTCATGATTCTGATGCAGATGGTGGCGATTCTTACCAAAGTCATCATCCAGATCGTCTGGTCTCTCTGGAGGATCAGCGATCTCCTCATACTCCTCCACCATACTGGTGCCAAACACCCTGTGGAATATAAAACACCCATGTGTGAGAGTGCCTCTCCTAACGTGTTAAACGCTCCTTTCTGATCCGGCTCAGTTCCACAATTTGCATTCAAAAAGAGCCGCAGCAACAGCTCAAACGTCTCCACCGGCAGGGATCGGCCACGTGGCAACACGTGCATTCATTCCCACAAAAGATGGGTGAGGGTGAACAGGGGTGAGCTGGACACACGCCAGAACATGGCGTAATCAGCTCCACGCCAGCCAGAATGGATAGGTTATATAACAAGTTCCCATCAGGTAAACATGGAATCTTTGCTGGATTCCTGTTGTTACTACACTGCAAGAATGAGAACTATGGAGAATGAAGTAAAAACACAAATCTGTCCAGAGTCACAGACCTTATGAGGCTGAGGGGACAGAAATGTTCGGACCCAAAATGGGACAGAAGCTCCACCTAAAGAAAGAAAGTCAAAGCAAAGAACAGTTATTCTGGAACAAAATGCTGTTACAATCACCAGCCAATCACCACTTGTGGTTGTGAAATTGTGGATCGGACTGATTGAAACCATGACAACACACATGAGAAGGAGGAACTGCAGACTTAGACGCACGATCGTTGTTTAAATGACAAAACCTGGACGTCAATTCCGAACATAAAACAATCAATCAGATGTTACATCAGTGAAACATAGCAGGAAGCAGAGAGTTAGCTTTCAGAATACTGCATCAATAGAACAAGAGACCCAAAACACACACACACACACACACACACACACACACACACACACACACACACACACACACACACACACACACACCACACACACACACACACACACACACACACACACACACACACATTCCTCCCCCTCGCCATTTATCTCACTTGGACACAGACCTCTAAAGGAAAAGCAGGCTAACCTTTATGTACTTGGCGAACATCTGAAGCAGAAGAGAGACAGGAAGAAGAGGAACAAAATTAAAGTAATATACACATGCAGTCAAAACAGGACAGCGTGGCCGTCCTTTGCTTAAATAAAACACTACAAGCTCTTTATGCTGGGAAGAACAGAGCGCTAACGGGCCGGAACCGCTTCCAGGGTGTAGGTACGAAACAAGTGCTGCTTTAAAGAAGCTTCTGCACTTGTTTCGCACCAAACAGAGACGCTTCTAATGTAAAAAAGGGGAAAGTGAAGACCTGCTGTGCTCACCTTCACATATTTAGCATAGAGGTGTTCATCTAAAGGGAAGCTCTGGACTGTGCGTTCATCCCTGGCGTGAAAGGTGCCCAGCTTCTGCCACTTGTTGGTTGGATATCTGCTCAAGCACACGTACGGTTCAGCGCATATTTCCATCTTATTACGCGATAATAAACACGTCCGGTGACTAGGGGGCTCACCTGTCACTGATGGAGACGATAAAGTCTTTGGGTGTGGAGGAGAACAGCTCAAAGTTAGCAATGTCCAGCTGCTTCACCTGGACGGGCTCACAGAGCTCGATGATGAACCTGAGAGAGGACCAGGAAGGAAAACAAAGAAATGAGAATTCTCTTCCAGAAGGTTTCAGGTTGCATCAGTGAAAAAACGGAAACGGACCAGATTTTGTTGCTACAGGGGTTCAGCATGTACATGTCCATGTTCTCCATCAAAATGGCTGAAGTGCTCTGCAGGGATTAAAGGAACTATCAGTCCATATTTGGCCACCCTGCAAATTCCCCATTCGCGTGGATTATCTTTGGGAACGTGCAGTACCTTTGCTTCTGGGTTAGAACCAAGAATCTTGGCTCCGCACTCTACTGAAGCATAGTTGTTGAAGTTCTTCTGGACCTTCTTCCCCACGTGCGAGGCCCCGCTGTTGGCCGTATGTACAGCCTGAGCTGAAGAGGGGGAACAGAAAGATGACCATTAATAGTGCAACAGCTTGGGTTCATCAGTGTAGCGCACGCCTGCACGGGTGGTTCTGGATCCGTGACCCTGCCTGGTGCAGATGGGTATCTTAGACACCCCAGCACACACGGGAAAGCTGCTAAATCTCCCAGGAAAGAACTCTGACGGGAATGTGCTAATTGACTTGAAGATTTAAAGTGTGAGCCCTCCCTACACTAAGGGTGTCATCTTTGATGCTTTAGGGCCTGTTCCCACTGCTCAGATCTGACCTTGAAGCTTGAGTGTCTGCACGCATTATTGGCGTGATGATGTCAGCAACGCCTCTTCCCGTGGAACCGTGTGTGAACACCGCATCCCCCCCGTGTATGACGGTCGTCCCGTTCTCCACGGGAACGAACCTTTCCCTCCGCCGCGCCTGCTACCGCAGCTGTCAATGCCACTCACTCTTTTCTTTTTCCACCTCCATCATCTTCCGCTTCCACTCATCAAAGGTGGGGATGTCCTCGGGGTCTTTGCAGCTCACGGTGGGATCGGAGTCTGAGGCAACGGGGGAGCTCAAGTCCTGTCAGACACAAGGAGGAAAGTCAGCGCTGGGGGGGCTCCTTCGGGGGAGACCGCTCACGCCATGTGGGGCTGTACGTTGTGGGACGTGTTGGCGTCTCTGTGCTGCGAGCTGGGAGCGGCCGGAGAGCTCGGGGGAGGGTCGGGCTGGCTTTTAGTCCCCGCAGTGTGGACGTTGGAAGTGTTCTCCAGAACAATTGGAGGGCTGCTTTGGGAGCAAGAGGGAGCATTTTCACTCATGTTCAAGACAAAAGCCAAGCAGAGAATTTTAACTCTAGTCCCACCTGTCGCGGTCATATGGGTTTTCCTCTTCACAGTTCGCAGGAGGGGGGTCGGAATCATTGATCTCAGCTCCGGAGGCATCAGACTCCTCGTCGGAAAGGCTGAAATAAAAACAAGTATTTAATATCTAGAGGAGGTTTTAAGGAGGATTAAAATGTTTTCTAGTGTTTGGAGCAGAAAGTGAGCAGATTAAACGGAGGACAGGTCACCTGTTTGGGGTGTCAGGCTGCGGGTCAAAGCTGTTGAGGTTGTCTTGAGCATCAGCAGAGACACGTAGATGAGAAGGGGAGCGGGACGGCGAGTCCTGCTGTGGAGGAGGATCTTCTAAGATCTGTTCTGGTTCTGGCTCAGGTTGCAAAGGTCCTCCGTCCGTCTCTAACTGTGCATTATCAACACTCTCCTCCACTCCAAGAACCTGATGGAGAGAGGAGAGATATCAGAGCTTTGGAGGGAAAGGTTAGTCGGACGGCACGATGACAAAAGGCCTTAAACATATTACAGGGACAATCACTAAACAGCTGTTAGTGATGTAGCTGGGATCCACCTTTAAAGAGGGTTCTTCATCCTCCTCCTCCTCCTCCTCCTGTGTTGCTTGCTCCTCTCTTTGCTGATCCTCTGCTATCAAATGATTATCGTCCGAGGCCTGTAGGGCAGGTGACGCCCAGCTTTCTTCAGCCTACACACATGTAAACGCACAGTTATCACGAGCGTCGACAACACGTACGTCACAGAATCAACAAATCAAATCACCAATGAAAAGGACCGACGGTGGTAAACTGGTGATGCGGATAACAAACCTTTTCCCATGACTCCTCCTGTGGATCGATGTCCTGTGAGGCCTGGGTCCTGTGGGCCTCCTGGTGAGAGGCTGTGCAACCAGCATAGCAACTAAGGCACCTATGAGACACAGGCAGTCCGTCACTCCATTTATTAATGCATCAACACTCCAAGCGTACGGAGTGTTTGATTACAGCGTGACAGTGTTAAAGCCGGTGACCCAGTTTATCTTATCTGCCTGCAGAGATACAGAAGGTTGTCGAGATACGCTCCTCACAATCTTCTGGATTGCTCAACGTGAATCATACCTAGGAAATACTGACAACCCTGCTGTAAAATATAGGCTACTAGTTTGCAGGCCAAAGACATTTGCTTTAGGATGTGTTGTATATTCCAGAGATTGATGTAATAAGTGGATCCTGGCAGGAGGACTACGTCCGGTTCCAGTCTAGGCCACATTCCAAGGATGACTGCAAACTGTCAACATTCCAGGATTCTGGGTCAAGGCCTTGGAAATGGGGATGTTTGTCCAATTGATTTGCACAACTAAAGAGATTTTATTGAAATCCCACACACACTTCCAAACTGAGGCTTGTATCGGGAGCAAGTGCGGTGTGGGTTTTTTCCAACATCTGTGACAGGAATCTCACATGATTGCGCTGCTATATTTATTACTGCCGTATCAAATGTTGCTGCTCGCACAATGCAGTTAGAAAACCAATTCCACCGTGGCTGCTTTCACTCCGAGCAGATGAATGTGGGTCAGCTCAACATCACCGACCTGCTGTACATCTTAATTCCCCATTACATCATGTCCCCTTCTCCAATCCCCCAATATGGTTGTTTTCCTAACCATCAACATAAAGACTACAGCTTATGATCATCCCACATAATCTCTGCAGCCTCCCAGACGAGTGACGTGACTGATGATCTGAGAGCTCTTTAATCCTGTCAGGAGCAGATGAACCAAACCTGGTTAGCTCTGATATTAAGACTCAGCACTTTTAAACTTCCGTGTGCCAAAGGTGCTGCTTCAGCCATCAATCCTCCGGTTCCAGTTTGCAGCACAGCGCAGACAGGTACATCTTATGGTCGAGAAACCTTAAACTGTGCAATCACATGAGAAGCAAGTCGTCTTGAATGGCTATTAAACTTTGCACGGTTTGTTTACTTATTAGCTTCAGCTAACATGCTATCACTTGGCTCCAGCACCACCAGTCACAAGTCACTGGTGCCACATCACAGGAGTCTATCGATGCTAGCAAGCTAACATGCTAATTCCGACGATAACCTAGTTGCCTAGCGTTGGTTGCCGTGGTAATTATGTTTGTTACCTTACACCGTCCACGACTGTCTGTGTCTCTGTAAAGACATGTGTTTTTACTCGGGGGGATTTAAATTTACTTACCAAAAGACTACAGCAACACTTAGCCACACTGACACAACTCGCCATAACAGCGGGGTCATCTTCATCCCTCTCCTGCCGGAACGGACATCATTTCCGTACCCAGAATCGCCTTTTATCCTAATGGCGGAAGAGTCTAATAAACGGCGATGGATGAATTCCACCTGTAGTTTCTTGCGGAGCCAGACAAATGTCGCAGTTCCTCACTGAGGTATGCTAGCCCCGGTCCCCCACGCAACCTGCCACTGTCACCGTGTCGGTGCTCAGCGGACCAATCAGCGGCCAGAGACGCTGTTGCGCAGTTCAAACCCAGAGGGGCGGGGCGAGGAGCGCTCGTTTTATGTATAACGGGTTGGCCCGGGTGGTCGGAGTTAGTCGTCGAATATTGCAGTATGATTATTTGTCTTTCAGTCAGGAAAATAGCAAAAACTTGTGAACTGATCGTATGGTTTTAATGATCATGGACTGAGAGAGATCTAGCTATCTATCTGTCTGTCTGTCTGTCTGTCGTCCATATATACAAAGTGGGAAAATAAACTCCAATACATCTGGCGCTAATTACACCCGGGCATTCGCCTGCTTTTATTCCTCAATATTCATCATTTTAGAAGTAAAAGTACTTTATATTAGTCACTAGAGGGAGACATTGACCGTGTACAACCTTCAGTAATTCCTTTGCCTAATGACAGACGACATTTCACTCAGGTCAAGGCTTAATGAATCCGAAAAAATAAGATTAAAATGTACAATGACGAACACAGGTGGCCCGTCGTGGCACACCACGTGGCCCCATGAGTCACCTAAATGCCACATGGCTGCCTGTGACAAAGGTCAAACCCCGCTTCTCCTTCCACCATGTGGTTGATCGGGGGAATTATTTGTGTGAATATATTTCCAGCAACATTTGGCAAATTAAAAAGAAATGTCACATGTACGGTAAATGCTTAATTTTGTCTAGAGAGGAGAAAATTCACCACATTCCATTTAATGCCTGGTAATAGACATTGTTTAAATGATTATGTCATTTGTTTTTGCATGTTGTCATTTTAAATAGACTTCCCCACAATATGTGTAAGTTACAGTAGAACAGCAGTTTCAGAATATGCAGAAAGAAAAAAATGTTTTGCCGCTCCATTGAGAAATCTGCAAACCAGGCTGCGTCAATGATCGACAATAATAATAATTTTAAAAAGAGGCCAGACAATTAAAGGAGGAAATTTATTCAGGAGCAATACAGACACAGAAAATAACAAACTGATGCAATTTCCCAGCTTAACATGATGCTCTCTGCTAAATAATGCCATCTCACTACAACGGGAACATCACAGGAACCATTTTGTTCTCGGTATTCAGCCGCTTCTTTTTTTTTTCTTTCAACTTTCTGATTCTCTTTCAACATTTAGCTTTGGCAATATAGAATTCATGCCAATAAGGCAGTCTAAATTAGAGAAGAGAGCATTTAGTGAATAGAGACACAAAGAACAGTTAAAGAGCTAGGATCCTTGATGATTTCTATAGTCCACAGGTACAGTATCTCCTTAGTCATTACCTATATACATCAGAACACAGGTTAGGCCCATATACACAATAACAAACTGACAGAAGCACTTGAACATTGATGACAGCACCTTAAGCTCTGACACAGACGCTGACTGACGCCTCCAGGCTGACTGAGGAGAGGAAGTAGGAGGTGAGAGGAGCAGAAGAAGAGAGGCAGAGGGCCCGTTTGGGATGTGCATGGAGTTGCATGTTTCAAACCTGAGAAAAAGGCTAAATGGAAACATGTAAATGCATGTTCTCCTTCGCAAACGAGGGAACCGCTGCGTCCGTTTTCAGCCGAGCCGCAAGGTTCCCTGTCAGCAGTCAGCGGCTGGCTCAGAGCTTGAGGCTGCAAGGGTCACGACTGGACCATTTATACAGCACAGGTGGACACCTATGACCAGGTTAAATGCGGTATTGAGGCGGCTTCCAGAAGACGCTCCTCGGCCTTGCTATGTGTGTACAGTACGGCTGCTACCACAACACAGGAACAACTCACAACAGTCCAACATTAACCGATGGTGGTTCTGTGATTCTGTGACAGCTCGGACCGTGAAAACAAACACAACCGAAAACAGCAACAAACGTGCAGACGGACAGCACATGCACGCGTGGTCTCTCTCACACACACGAGGAACCACAGCCCAACACACACACACACGCACGCGCACACACTAGAGTTCAACTTCTGTTCCTATAAGAGAACACCAAGCTGATCATTAACACTTAATGGGGTATTTTACAATAAATTAATAGTACAATACTAAATTAAACTCGGCCTACATATAGGCAATTAGTCCCACCCCCATACACATACATATACGCACACGCACTGTACATTCACACACTCCCATGCAATAAAAGCAGCTCATGTGCCATGCTGCATTTTGGAATGAGTAGGTCAATACGACTGAGTGTATTTTCAGGTAGAAGCAGCAGATGTGGGTGACCGAGGGGTTATTGCGGTGCGGGTTCCAGGGACAGATGCCGGGTAGTGGATCTGCTAAAGCAAACCTGGACCACGGGCGAGCAACGAGCGCACGTACACATACACCACAAGACAATACTGTACATGGATATAGGAGCATCGTCGCCTGGCAGGAAAGGGAGGGTCAGTGGGGGAGGAGGAGGTGATGGGGCTGCAATGAGGAAAGACCAGGACAGGACAGCCATGGCTAAGAGAGGAGGGCTGGAGAGGGTGAGGATATGAGGAGCTCCTTGATAGATCCTTATGGTGGGACCTGTCGTGTGGGAGATGGCGGGGGTCGCCGGCTTGGGATGGAGAGTAAATAAAAGCGTGAGAGAGAGAGGAGAACGACAAAAGGATACGTTAACTCGCCATTTTATGCAGATGATTGTGACATTTAAGTGGGATGTTTTTACCTAGGGATGCTAGGAGGGGCCCTGTTGGGACGGCTGGGAGCCTGAGGGCTGTCAGCAGTGTTGTTGAAGGGCCCCAGGGGTCCTGGGCGGTTTGGTGGCGGCGGGGCCCCTCGGGGAGCTGGGCGCTGGCCTGAGGACATCCTCCTCGGGGCCGTGGGGCTGGGTGGGGGAGACCTGGGAAGAGGCAGTGATGTCAGTGCTGACTGTGAGAGGATTTACAGATGATATGAAGGATTGAAGTGATTGCAGCACATTTACCTGCGACCGCTGCCTCCTACCCACGAGGTGTCCACAGGCGGAGGCACGGGAACGGTGACGGTGGTGGTGGAGATGTCACCGATGATAGCCAGCGCCTCCTTTAGGGCCTGATGGGTCCTCAGCACCTCGTCCCTCCTCTGGGCCTGCTCCTGGGACTCGTCCATCAGGGAATTCTGGTCACCTGCAGAGTACAGCTGGGCCAAGAGCTCCGCGTTGATGAACTCCTTCACCTGGTGGTCAAAAGAGGAAATGCGGGCTAATGAACGTGTTTGAACAGCTGCAATAATGAACATCGGCGTCATGGTTGTTTACATTGTTGATCATGAGATGCATGATGGTCTTGGGCATTAAGTCCCGGATGCACTTGTTGACAATAGCCATGTAGGAGTCCACCAGGTTGCGGATTGTCTCCACTTTGCGCTCCAGTTGAGGGTCCATGGAGAAGTTATCCGCAGTGGTGGTGCTCTCGCTCTCAACCTGCAGACGCGGGTGCATAACAGTTACCAAAAAGAACTTCACGCTGCCCAACAACATACAGGTTCTGATTTTAAAACTGTTTTGTCTAAAGATGTGGACCCAGATGGTGTAATTTCCAGTGACACACCGAATGTACACAGAACAAATGAGTTTACTAACTGTGACGGTCTTCTCGGGATAGACCCCGGCACGAAGGAGAGATGACTTCCAGCTGTCTACATCATCCTGAGAGTCACAGGCCAGCTCCAGGGTGCGATTATCCTTGTACACGTTCCTGAAGATCACAGAGGACAACAGACATTCGTAGAAACCCACCGACCTCCACGCAAACAAATCAGTGCGGTGGAGGTGAGGTTTTAATCAAATACACGTTTGGGGCTTGATGTTACCAGGCAGGAATGTTTTAAAATGCACACACACACACACACACACACACACACACACACACACACTCAAAACGATGACATCTGGAAGTATTGACAGGATTAGGTTATGTGCTTCCTTCCATGTGGGAAATTTTGTTGTTTAACTTTGTCCGTGTGTGTGTGTGTGTGTGTGTGTGTGTGTGTGTGTGTGTGTGTGTGTGTGCGTGTGCGTGTGTGTGTGTGTGTGTGTGTGTGTTGAGTCAAGCCATCTTTCAAGTGGATGAAGAAACTGAATTACCATAAAAGTTTTTTACAGGACATTCTTCACCAATGACTAAAGGGGATGATTTGAAGAAAAAAAAAAACATTTAACACTGATTCAAATAAAATGTAAACTTCAGTTCGTCCCGGTCCTCCATCAACGACACGTTCGGTGGTTTTTGCCCAGTACACAAAGGGTATTTACAAAAAAAGGAGTGTGAGTTTCTACGTCCCATCTTTTCCTCCCTGCGCCAACATATATTTTGTCCGATTCTTTTTAAAAAACTTCCGACCAACCTGGATTCTGTGTTAAAAATGCAGAATATGTGCTTGCTGGACATGAAGCTCTTTTCCACATCGCGGACCTTCAGGTTGTCCAGGGGGAGCATGTACTTCTTCTCCTTCTCCTGTGAGCGAGGGAAACAGAATGTCTGAATTAGGAGCGCCGCTGTGACTCACTCCTTTCGCCCTGTTTGTAATTTTCTCCTTTACAAGGACGCCGGACAGTCGCGCACGGCGCGGGCGCGCGAGCGAAAGGTGAAATGGAGTTTTGCAACCTTTTTTTTTTTTTCTAAAGGAGAGTATGTGGCGAGCAAAAGAGAAAAAGGGTGACACTGACAGGAGGGAGGAAGAATGGGGGAGACGTGAGAGTGGGAGGCGGGTGGGGGGGGGGGGTGTAGAGGGGGGGGAACACATGTGGAAGACATTACAGTGTGGGTCAAGGCACAGTCGTTGTTCATGGTGCGTTTTGTTAGGGGGAGCCGCTGTAGCTAAAGGCTGAGTAAACCCTCCGGCTGTGGTAAAGATGGAGGATCCGTCCGCCGCCGCTCCAAAAACAACGCTCATCCTCGGAGGCAGAAGCAGCGGCGGCGCCCTCAAAGCGGCCCTGATAACGCCGCCTGTCATTTCACACTCCATCCTGGCCCGCATCTCTCCCAACTATCCGTCTTTGCTCTTTTATCCCTCCCCCTCTATATTTTCTCAATATTTTTTCTTTCCATTCCAGAGGGGCCCACTTCCTGCCTGATTTTTTTTTTTTTTTGAAAGGAGGGAGAGAGAGAGAGATTAAATGACAGCCTGGCGTTAAAACTCAACATCTGGTAGTGCTTAGCAGCACACAGCGAAGCGGGGAAGGAGGGAGACGTTAAAGAGACGGCGGGCAGAAGAGGAGGAAGGAGAAGCCACGCAAAACTGGATTTGCGAAAGATTTGCAGGAGGAAGCCCTCGTCTGAAGGCCCCCGTGAGCAGTGGCGAATGGCCACAGGTAAGGATTGGTGAGTTTAGGGCGACTGTGAAAACTCTGCAAACTCTGCTGTGTTGTAATTCCCAAGGGGTCACCACAGCCCAAATATGGTCACGCGTGTCCCCTCCCTCTTCCTCTCCTTCCCTCACTCCCTCTGTCTCTCTCTTTCCCTCTTTTTTCGTAATATTCCCCTCCCTGGACGCGCAGCCAGTCCGTCCCGGTCATCTGAGCGAATATGCCACGTCAAGGCTGGATACTCTTCGTGGCCGGCGCCGACCGAGATGGACCTCGCGGGGACCCGGGGGCCCAGCCGCCGACCACAACAAATAAACACGGCGAGAGACGAGGCGCGCAGAGAGCAGCGCAGAAGGATGAAGAGCCGTTTTTTGGGGCGATTTTTCAGTAGAAGGGATCCTGGCGACCAAAATGGAGAGGGGGCGAAGGGAGGGCAGAGCGAGGAGCATCTGGAATGGCAGAAAGCAGCACACAAGGCCTGGCTCTTCAACCCTGCTCCGTCCACCCAGTGTTCAGACTACCTGTTCATTGTCATACTGGTGTACAGTAGTCTGCACATTGGTTAGACTGGGCACGGACCCTCATCTGTCAGTCTCTTTCTGTACCGCTCTTTCTCTGTCGCCGTCCTGGCATTTCAGGTCTCTGAAAATGTGCAGCTGTTCCTTCCTCCTCACTGTTTGCTCTTTTTTTTTTTTTTTTTAATCGGTACGAGTTCTCATTTCGCCTGCGTTTGTCTCGAGGACGCTCTAACACCCACCGCTCCTTTCCCTCTCCTCGTCGGAATAAACACACGTCACCGGTTTTCAATTAACGCTAACTGTTGATTTGACAACTTGCTTCACCCGCCCACACACACCAGAAAAGAAAAAAAAAAATCTCCAGAGAATCTAAATTTTTCAGCCAGAGTGAGGAAAGCCGCCCGGGGCCAGTAGACAAAGGTGAAGTGGTGTAATTTATGGCATGAATGAGGCTGCTAGCCTGGTACTCTGATGAAGATGTGGACCTCTGGAAGGGGGTGGAGCGAGTGTGGCTGCAAAGCATCTAACACAGACCAATCAATCAAGCCGAGTTAGAAAATCCAGCCAGACACCACCAGTGAAGTTATTTCAGTGGGTGGCCATAATGGAAGGCTGGAAGCAGAGGGCACCGGGACGACTGCACAAACATCTCTCCCGTGCAGAAGGGCTTCACTTTTCCTCTTTGTGTCACATTTTCAGCTAAAAACTTTGCACCCTTTTTTTTTTTTCCTTCACCATTTCCCTGCATGTGAGGGATCAAACCCCGACTCTGTCCCAAAAGGGCAGCTGGCTGCTGAGGGGAAGGCCAAGGCGCTGACATGGGCGTGGGGTGTTGATTTTTAATAGAGGGGTTTTTCTCTGCCAAAACATCGGAGGTTGATGTTTGGATTAAAAACTTGTGATTTTCCTGCCAGGAATGCGAGGAGTTCCAAAGTAACTGCCAACCGCACCAAGAGAGGGAGGAGGGTGTGTGAACGTGCGTCTGTGCGCGCACACACACACACACACACACACACACACGTGTGGAAGATAGTTCACAGAGTGTAAAACAGAAATATACAAGGCGAAACCTCAAAGTCTATAATTTCCGATATTACCACAGTAGAGTATCAAATGGCGAGCCAATGCCTGCAGGCCCGGGTGGCGTCTGAGTGTGGCGTGTATTTTGGGTGTCTGAGAGCGAACATTTGGTCAAGATTGGGGCTGTTCCAAATTTGCAGAGACAAATGCCTATACTCCCAGTGGAAAGAGGTGGGGAGAGAAGAAAGAGGGGGGGGATGAGAGAAACTTGGAGACAAAGGAAAACGCAAGGACGCAACCACAGTATGTAGCTCTTTCTGACGCGGCGCTAACGCCTGTGAATAATAAAGTTGGGTTTTTTTTTCTTTAAAAAAAACGCCGTTATCGCTTCAAATTGGACTCTGTGGGGCTGCAGAGATGCCGAAGCGACGCCGGCGCGGCAGCGGCTGGCTGGAGGAGTTGCAGTGTGTCTGCCTATCTCCACTTGCTGTGCAGAATATCCTCCAACCTGTACAGCAGGCACAGACAGGCAGATAGACATCAGCCCATCGAGAACGCCAGCAGGACCGGCCAAATGCTGCGCCGGGGGGGGGGGGGGTAGTGTCGCTTTGCTCTGCGGGTCTGTGTATTTCTGGTGTGTTGTGATATGAACTAAAGTCAATAAAAGGTTGGATGAAAGAAAAAGAGGTCTGATGTGTCATTTCAAAAGAGGGACGCTTCTTCTGTTTGATGGGCCCATCCAGCGAGCACAACAGTCGGGTTTGGGTGGAGGTTTAAGCCGTTCTCCACTAAAACACACGCAGAACTACAGAGAATTCAACCCACCTCGTCATCCTTGAACCAGGACAGGCTCTCAGCAGTCAGCACGAACCAGTACTCCTTGGCTCCTCCCTTCATGATGCTGATGTTGTTGATGGTCAGCCAGCCTTTGCGAATGACCTGAGCGAGGGTCAGATGGTTAGAAGCTGCGCGCACACGCGAGGCAAAGGCGCGAGAGTAAAATGAAGCTCCGAAGGCGAGAAGCTTGTAAGTGAAAGCCTGTGAAGTCAGGCGACGCGGTGACCTGACTCGGACGACCGGCGCGTGGCGGCGTGTGGGTGCGGTGTCATGCCAAGAGGAAGAGGCCCGTGTTAGCTTGTTAAGTGACAACTGTGTTACGTGCTTCAATCGCATTAGGGAGAGGCATGTGTGTGTGCTGGAGTTAGTTGTATTGAGCCCACAAGTGCCCGTGGGTGCAGTGCCAAGTGATTAATGGGTTAGATTACTGTCAACCTTGCACCGCCTAAGACTCACTAAGGAGGTTACCCCGAATCATTGTGAAACCTTTCTCCTGCTGTTTTCTGGCAGGATTTTGAAAATACTTGATTCATCTTAGAGTTTCAAACAGGAAACAGCAGCTAAACTGGCAACCCCTTGTAGTCTGTGGACCTCGGTGGGTGGAGGGGGTGTTAGAGAGTAGAGAATCAGGTAGGAAAGTCTTACAATCAGGCCTGAGGCGGGAGGAGAAGAGGCCTGCAACAGGAAGGAACGCGGGGCATTTAGAAACAAAAGGGCAACTTCTCCCGGAGCAACTCTTAAAAAGACGCCCTCGCCCTGATTGAGCTGTCAAACGAGACAGCGACAGGTTCTGAAGCAGAAGAGCGCCCCGCGATGGGCGGAGGTGTTACTGCAGGCACACGTGACATTTGCAAATCAAAACCCGCAATGAGCCATACTCACCAACACACACGCACACGAGTGCGGCTGAGAATCTCGCTAAGGGATGGGGATGAAATGCAAAGTGGCACCTTGATGACACAGGGAGGGGTTCAAACAAAAGGAAACGTCTCAACAAAGATGATGGTGGCATCAAAAAACAGAACCCAAAGTGTGTTTTTTGGGGGTTTTCTTGACCGAATTATACTCATGAAACCCAAAGGAGCAAACAAAAGCATTGTACCAGTGCCTGTATTAGCATGCACGCTAATATGAACACAATAACAACACAACACTACAGTGGGCGTGACCAAAAAACATGTGCAACAGATTTGCTGAAGTCAAAGTGCGATGCGTTCATTTCAGTGGTCGGCTCTCTTTTTAAAAACATATATATCTACGGCGGCCGTCATGTTTCTGGGTGGGGGTCGCCATCTTCCCCCCCGCTTCATGTTTATGCTGTGAGTGTAAGACGCAACAGGAAGTGACAAATGCTCACCTGATTTCCTGCTGAACTCTGGCTCTTATTGGTCTGACTGCTTCTCTGCTGTGCGCTATTGTGCAATAAGAAGGGGGGGTTGGGGGTGGGGGTGGCAGTGGAGAACAGCATGACAGGGTTATGGGTTGTCCAAACATTTACTTTCTGCAAAGCCTGGCGTCCTTAATCATGAATAATTCATCAGAGCAGAGACAAGTTAATAGAGTGTTTACTTGGCGAAGCCAATGAAGTCTTCGTGGTTGGTGTTGATGTAAGAAAGCTGGATGTCTATCAGCAGCAGAACCTGCAAGACGGAACGTTTAAAGGGAAGCAATTGTGGTTATTCACCAGCTGAGACAGAGTAATCTGGGTTCGTTTAGGACAGAGTCATTAGTTCTTCTTGGCTGGGGCTCTGTTAGCATGGCGCTAAGCGGACGAGCTATCATTTCTGTTGTTTTTCTCTAACATTTGTGGTTTAATTCATTGCTATATGTTCAATTTGTGTTTGTCTGTTTATGTTAGCTGTGTAAATAATATATACAGCTGCTGCTTTATTTTGAAGCTTTGTGTTGCTTTAATTTCAATCCTTCCCACCTTAGCTTCTTTTTCCTATCGTGTTCCCATCATTTGTTATTTGGGAAACGCTTTCCACGCTTCCCAAAGCGTACCTGGTCCTTGGCTCGATTCTCCCTGTCCCTGATGTGCGAGGTCACGATCCTCTCGGTCTCCTCACGCAGCCTGGGGAAGCATTCCAGCTGAAAACGCATCGCAGATCTTTGTGAGAAGAACAAACCCAGGCCTTTCTTTTCCCTTATCTCCCACCGAAGCTCCGGTTTCTTCGGAAAGCTCAGCGTAAACAGCGTTTGGCTAACCTTGTTGGAGCACTGGCGCACAGTGTTGATGAGCTCCTGGATGACCATGTCCACGCACTTGACGCAGGGCTCCTTCAGCTTTATGACCTGCTTCTTCACAATGGCTTCGAAGGCCATGTCTGGGGTGAAGAGTCCGGTCCTGGCAGCAGGCAGGAAACAGGTAAACAGCAGCTCTACATGAAATCTTTTGTTTAATCTCAGAAATGTGGCCTGGATGTAACGTTTGCTATTTTGGGGGGCGACAGTTTAGACTGGAATGAAGTTGGGTTTTAAAAGAATTCCTTTTCTTTGGGAGATGAATTATGTTTTATGTTATGGTGGCCTGACCGCAGCCAGGTCAATATAGCAACGCGCAGAGGCCTCACGCTCCTCCCTGCTCCATAAATCTCAACATCACGTCACTATTTTATTGCAGACCTAAATCAAATCTGTATTTTTGTCTCCTTTTCACGATTCGCCCGTCTTTAAAAAGGATTCTGGAGCATAAACAAACGGCACCAAAAGGGCTTTAATGGATGCTGGATCGAAGAGGAGGAGAGCTGGAGCGGTGTCCTCCCGAAGGTGAGCAGAGGATCGGGAGGTCAAAAGGTCAAGCTGAAGAATTTTTAAGAAGCGGTTCCCTCATGATCTCCTTCTGTCGTGTGCGTCAGTGTCGGCATCTTTCTACCTGATTCCGTGGATGTTCTTGATGGCGTAGCTGATCTCGCGGCGCATCTCCTTCTCGTCACACTCCATCTGAGCACAACGGAGAGGAGACGCCGTTGAGAAACTGCCAAAGGCGACGCCGCAAGAGGAGAACGGCCAAGAACATAAAGAGCCGTTTTCCCACAGCCAGCGAGTGTGAGCGCACGCAGATAATAGAGGAGATGGTGCATGAAGCTACTCTAGAGCGCATCAGAGGAGCTGAGAAAACAAGAACTGGCTGATAACAAAGGGGAAATTCCATTTATAGCGAGGATAAAAGACAGAAAATAACTGTGATTATGGGAATAGTTTACAGATATTGTCATTAGTATTCTCTGTGTTGCATCAAATATAAGAGATCTACGTGAAAAAGGGGACATATTTATATATATTTGTCTTCAAAGGACTGATTTCATGGTCCTGGTGATGAGCAGAATACAGCATAATTAGAGTAAAGAACATGACACCAATCTGAAAGGGGCAAAAAGACGACTGTAGATCCAGTAGATCACCTTGACCAGTTCAAAGGGGAAACGCTCGTGAAAGATGCGGTTGATCTTGGCTCCCCCGGACAACTCCACCGTGTCCACCTGGTCTCCGGAGCCCTCGATCCGCTTCTCAAAGTCTACAGAGAACTGCTGCACCATCCTTAAACAAAGAGAGAAGAGGTCAGCGGTGGCATCTGAGCTGGGGGGGTGGGGGGGTGGGGGGGGGGGGGGGGGGGATCTCTGCTGTGGACGAAAACCATGAGAAAACGCGCAGACTGACTGCAGCAGCTGCTTGGTTTTGCGGGACGGGTCATCGGGTCGGTATCCCCGGTATTCCTCTGCCTCCTTGTCCAGAGCCAACAGCTGGGACTGCAGCTTGCTGCGGAACCCGGGCAGGGTGTCCCGGATGTGGTTGGTCAGTTGCTATGGGAGGAAAACGCCAGTTAAAGATTGAAATAAGCAAGGGCGCTGGCACCTCCCCCCCTCCTACCAGCCCAGGCCCCCTCCTGAACCAGAATTGTCCAAGGTCACCTCATTGAGCACTTTCTGGAGCCGCGGCGTGCCCATTTTCTCAGCCAGGTGGCGGTACGACGGGTGGGACAGGAAGAACTTCCTCTCGGCCTCCAGAGCAGCTTTGATGTCCTTCTTACCATCGATGTCCTTCTGGCTGCGATTCACCACCCCGATGTAACCTGAGCAAAATTTCACCAAAATCAGCGGCGAGGAAGAGAAATGGAAGAGTAACCGAGGAAATAGAGCCATCCCACCTCTCCGCAGGGGCAGCAGCTTGTTCTCCAGAACATCTCGGGCGTCTGTGCCCTCATCCATCAGGTCCAGTTTGGTAATCACTCCGATAGTCCTCATACCTAGAAAAGAGGGGAAATGATCACATTATTTTAAATACAGTCAATTGAAACAGAAGGCTGTGGACCAGTATAAAGAGGGTGTGATACTGGAGGTGTTTGAAGCATGTTATGGTCCCTTCTCTGGAAGCTCTGCAGGGGGTCTTTATCTCCGATGATTAATTTTCCCTGCTGGGATATCATGTTGCCAAAAATGTCGCAGGACAAGGTCAGAAGCTGAGCAGCATCCTCGCGGCTAGGCTAGGATGACTTGTTCAGGTCTGCTCAGTCCGCTCCCAGTATTTAGATCTGATATTTCCCTCAGAAATGGCCAAAACTGCAAATTACCCAGGTATTGACCAGTGTTTTAGCATTAATGGTCACATTTGGTCACATGCAGGACTGCTAGAAACGTTAGCTTGGTGTAGATGTGGACACCAGCTGGTCTTTTCTTACCCTGCGGGTCCACGTCCTTGGCCAGTTTGAGAGCGTCCGAATTGGCCAGGTCAGTGTTGGCGGGAGTGACGGCCAGGATCAGACAGCTCTCCCTGGTGATGAACTGCATGATCATGTCTCTGATCTGCTGCTCGATGTCTGCGGGCTGGTCCCCCACCGGCACCTTGGTGATACCCGGCAGGTCAATGAGAGTCAAGTTGAGCACTGCAACAGTGGACGGAGCTCGATGTCAGAGGGGACGACCGGACCGACGCCCTGGCTGAGGCGTCCATTGGCAGATTTTACTCTGATCGCTTGTTTTTCTGCAGACTTGGGCCCCCTTTGGTACTCTCAAGGGAGAGAAAACTCTAAAATTAGAACCTCTTGACTCCACGTTAGCCATAAAATCTATTATAAATGACCATGGAGTGATTAGCGTTATCATAAACACCCTTTCAGGTTTAAATAACTGTTCATTTTACAAGTCAAACGTAAAAAAAACTTCGTTTTTATGTTTTAAAATACTAGAATCCCCCCCAAAAAACCCCAGTAGCATTAGCTCTCATAATTCTCTCAGTACCTAACCATCAGTGGGCTGTAATCCTTCAGATGGTGTCTTTAAAATCCAAATAAACTAGTACACGTTCTGCCAAACAATTCACAGTTCCGGTTCCAGCCGCCTTCAACCGGAAAAGAACCACAGATGGTGGAAAAAACTGGGCTTCTTTTAAATTTGAGTAACAAGGAGGAGGTGGGTTACTTTAAGGGAAAACACCGCGGCCGTTGTCGACTGGCGAGAACTGACCGTGGGGGGAGAACACCCGGAGGTTGATGGGGACGGGAGAGATGCCCTTGTTGGCGCCGGTGACGCGGTCCGTCTCCGCCTCGATCTCTTGGCGCACCTCGTCGAAGTCCGTGAATTTCTTCCCTTTGCAGTGGAGGAATTCGGCCCATTCTGTGCAGAAAAAACGGAAAGGCGGGATTAGCGACGGCTAACAAAGCATTTCAAATTTGGAGGGGGTGATGATGATGATGGTGATGATGATGATGGTGATGATGTGTGGGCGTGCAAATGTGCGCATCCACCTGCAGCAGAGTTGATAAGCTGAAGAACCAGAGGCCTGCGGGTGACGATGCCAGACCCGCGGGGCAGAAAATCCCTTCAAAACAGACAAAGCACATCTGTTAAACCGTGCGCGCGCGCGTGCCGTGCACGCTTTACAAACAGGGCGACGTTTCAGGGCAACTTCAGGGAAGACTTGAACAGATTCCAGCGGCGTGGACGGCTCCTGAGGTTTAAATGTCACTCGAGGCCGTCAGCTGACAGGAGCCATTTTGAAACGGGCTCCTGAAGCCGCTGCTGCTCTGACTGATGTGGGATGATGTGTCCAGGTCAACAGCAGGACAGCGTCCACTTCCCCACACACACACACACACACACACACACACACACACACACACACACACACACACCACACACACACACACACACACACACACACACAGTCTGCTCAGAAGAACCTCATCAACATACATTGACCCGTGGAACTCCCTGAAGTGGGATGTCTTTTTTTTTAAAAAGACAGTCGGGCTCCTTGTCCACTCAGAGGCTGTGCTGGACAGATGGACCGTTACTTAGCAACGTGGGCATCAACGAGGCTGCAGCAGAACAAAATCTATGCATCCATCTGGAGCACCACACATGTACGTGGAGGCTGCAAGAGAAGGAGGTCTGTCTCTTCCAGGCCGGCTGAGCACAAGACGATGGCTCGCGCTCGTGTTCCGCAGCGTTTCCACGTCCCAGTCGTACTGCCGGAGGGAATTATGAGAGACGAAGGGACGGGAATGTCCTGCTCTCGTCTTCGGGACTGTGACGCGATCCCGATGAACATCACAGGCTGTTAACGGTCTCAATGACAGACTGACCTTTACTACTCCTGTTAAATCAGTATTTAATGTGTAGCAGCCGTAACGAGACAGAGATTCCTGTAAATTCATTAGCGGCATCTCTTAATTTCGCCTTATTAGCGTCTGAAACAGGAGTGGGAGCCCTCACTGCCCTATTTCTGGTCCAAACGCCCCTGACTGAGCTGAAAAGTGGCGGGTGTTTCTGGGGCTGCTGGTGGTGCTGGGCCAGCGCTGGGGTCCCACTGGTGCTGCTCTGACCCACATATCTCCTGTTCGGGGGCCTAAACTTCTCATCGTGGGCAGCAACAGCGGCTGAGGTGGTTTGAACTCTGCACAGAGGTCGGCCCCGTAGGCCTCTTATGTCATCGCCAAGGTCGACGGGAGAGGGGATTATCCTATTTGTGGTGGTCACTTTTACCTGCCCACAAAGTTCTCCAGCACGGAGCTTTTCCCTGCGCTCTGGCCGCCGACCACCGCGATCTGCGGCAGGTCCAGGTTGCAGGCCTGGCCGATGGAACTGAAGGCATCCTGCAGCTTGTTGACCAGCGGGATTAGATCTTCCATGCCACGGTTTCCCATGGTGCCTTTAGTCAGAGGGACTTGGGATCAGCGAATGGAGAGAGAGATTGAGCGACGGAGAGAGAGAGAGAGAGAGAGAGAGAGAGAGAGAGAGAAAGAGAGAGGGTGGGAGGGTTGTGGCGCTGCTATATTAGTCCAGGATACCGCGGTGCTTGTTGGTGGAGTGAAGTCATCTAGCCGCGCATCGCCCGGAGCCAAGCGAGGGTCGGAGAGACTGCGGGAGCAAGAGGAGAGAGACGCAGGAAAGCGCGATGTGAACAGACAGGGACAGACAATTGCGCAGTTGCTTACCACAATCACCATCACCCCCCCCCCCCCCACCCCCAACCTCACAAACGCACATCCAACACAACCAGCCGCACGAAGCCTGGACCTTCAAGGACACTCAATGAATCACACAGAACAAACCTCTGCGCCCCAAACGCTCCAACCGCGGCGCCGAGCACGGTTAAACCAGGCTTCGCCCGCTGCGTGCGCGCACACACGCGCCCACTCGCACAATAATATTAAACAATCAAAAGGGGGGGGGGAAAAAAGCCCGCTGCAGGGTAACCCGAGTGTGCAGGACTGCGGTGCGGGCGGCAGCCTACCCCCGTGTCAGGAATCCCTCGGTGGCGTCAGAGCCCGACGGTCGCGGTCGCTGTCCGGTGCTGAAACGACCGCGCGGATCAGGCGGCAAAGACGAGCGGCGGGACCCGGGACGGTTACACAAGCATCACCTGCGCTCGCGCTCTCACTCGGACTCACGCGCGCTCGCCCGCGTGCATCGTCTCTCTTTTGTGGAAGGGCGAATGTCAGCGCGGCCTCATCCCGAACCCAAATTTACCATTGACAGATTAATCATTTCTCGCCCTCTCCTTCGTTCCGCGGTGTGATTGCGGAGCTGCGCACCGCTCTGACACCGTATGGACGCGGCGGCCGACCAATGGCTGGTCGCGGTGCAGGACGGGGGGTCGAAGGAACGCGGCGCCTCATTGGCTCCTGAGGTGCAAGTTAGGTTTACCTGAGCCCGCCTCCTGTTTACATCTCGTGCCATCGCTGCCGTCGTGACTCATGCGGCACGGCTGCAGAGCCGAGGTGGAGATGGCTGCAGTGGGGCAGAAAGCAGCTGCCGCCGCCGCCGCTTGCGTCTTCTCCGGTTCCAGGCACGGTGCTGACACGTTATCGACACAACATCGCGGGTTTTGACATCCGGATGATTTGATTTGACCGCGCGGACAAGCGTGAGGTCTGTCGCAGCAGGCCCGGCTGCCGAACCTCCCCGTCTGGAAACGAAGGCAGCTCTAAATTAAATAAAAAAAACAGACATTCGGGATAAAACAGTGTTGTGCTGACATCACTCCCTCTGCCCGTAGTTAAAATCTTAACGTCTGCCCTTTCCAGTTCTCCCCGGGCATGTTGCAGGAAGACCGGGTGACCGCTAGATGGCAGCAGTGAAACATCCACGCAGCTTTCCCCTTTACTTGAATCGAGACTCGACCTCACTAAAGATACTGTGATGATATTTGCCAGTGCAGTGAGGTGCCAGCAGCCCCGGCGACCCTGTCTGGAGTCCTCTGATGGAGGAAGGTGCGAGCTAGGGTGCATACCTTTCATGCCCTCCCAAGGATCTGCTTTCCTGAGGTATCCTGGGTCCTGGTTTTCAGTTTTAAGGACGGTACGCTTTTGTGGACCTCGGCAGCCACCTCGTGAAGCCCCTGATTTGGGGCCTCAAGGTTGATCAGTGTCCTCAAGGAATTCCTGAAATGTCTTTATTAGGTCAGTAGTTAAAGTGGTTTAAAGGGGGAAACATTCTAAAGTCGCCCCTCGCCTGCACATCTCAGGGGGAAACATCTCAGCTTCCAGTTTTTAATGAAGACTGCCAGCAAGTATTCACGTCACAGGGTTGTTTGCTCTAGAACCGTTTAACGGCAGAAAGGCCCAATAAAACCATTCACAGTTTCAGCAATTCTGTTAAAATTCCCAAAACTTCACCATATAGGCAAACAATTACTAAACATTTAATCAAGATTAAAATAAAAATGCACTATACACCAAACTTATACTGTAGCTGTTTTGCCATATATTGTTTTATACTTGCTAAACTACAACAAAGCAATTCCTTCATCAGTAAATGTGCATCTGTGAGAGGATATATGAGGAAAACACATAGAAAATACATGTTTTTGTGGTCATAACTATACAAAATTTTCTTCTGGTTCATATTCAAACTAAACTGTTCAGTAAAAAAACTCAGAGAGTCTTGAATAGGCAGAATTTTATAATGATCACATATCTGCAATATATGATTGCAAATGTTGTGTTTGTCAGGACAATTTGTGCGTGAGTGCATCTGTGCATGTGTGTGCACGTGCTGGAATGCCAGTGGAAAACAGGTTTTTCTTTTGGGGTCAAGGCAAGGACAGGGAGAGCTGCCATGTTGCTCTCTTTAGCCATTGGCCCAGAGGACTCAGTTACCCATGATTCATAGCAACCCTGGGTTTGGACAGTCAAGATGCCGCCCTTGCCAACCGAGTGACCTTCGCCCGTTCTGTCCAGAGGTGCCAGAACACGATGTGCTGTCAGAAGCTGCGTCATTATTTTCCCTTCTACAAAGCGGAACCTTCATCGGACTATAAAAACGGATCTGGTCTTAAATCTAAACGCACGTGTGGAAAGAATTTAGTTGACTGTCACTCAGTTGGTACTAAAACGAGATGACCAGACCTGTGAGGAGGACGGCAGAGGAATAAACCACCTATTGTTGTTTCAAGAGGAAAACAGGTTTAGTGCTTTCAGTTGGGCCTGTTTTTATGGCATCACTGGTCCTGAGCAGACTCACATTTGCTCAGGTTTCCTTCTTTTTAGCATTTTATTTGGCTGGTTTGTCTTTCAGGGCCAGGGCCCCCCTGTTAAACTGTCATCAATAAGAATGCCTCCATTACGTAACGCACCTTTAAAGGGGGCAGACGTAACACACACGCACACACGCATGTACACAGAAATGTTGTAGAAAAGGAGGAATTTTCTGTTAAATGTGCGTATTAGAAGCGGTGGAATCTGAGTAAACCCATACTTACACTCAGAGATATTACTGGGATTATAAAGGCAGGAATTCCTTCAGTTTTACACTGTGTGTTTAGATGAGGTAATGTCACAAAAGAGGGAGACCGGTCTGTTCTCCGTGGGTGATTCCCATCCGTACTCAAGGACATAATTCACTCTTATCCCAACGGTTGACTGGTGATCTTCGAGACGATCAGCTGATGCTAATCAGTAAACGTTAGCTGCCATCTTGGACTGACGAGAGTTAAGGGAGGTCAGAGGTCATTTGTGATATTTCAGCTAAAAAAAAGAGAGTGATGGCTTTCATTTGAGGTCTCACTCATCTGTAGAAGAAGGCTGTATATGCTAGCGTGCAGCTAGCATGAGCGCGCCCGTTCTTGTCTTTCAACATTGTCTTGGATTTATCGGCGTGGAGGAAATGCCTGCGGATGAGTCTGATTCATTCGCCTGCTCTGTTACGACCATCAGGTCTGTTTTTCCGGTAACGCGACTTCGCATCAAACTCTGGGGAAACTGAGTTCAAGCTGCCGGAGGACAAAGTCTAGCCGGTCGATCTGCCCGCTCGCTGTCTGGAGGCGCCGACGCCTCAGAGGAAGGGAAGCAAACAACAGCAGGACCGCGTCGCATCCGTGGCTTCAGATTCCCCCGGGGCCTGTGGTGCCATGTCTGCATCAGTAATGAGACCCTCCGGTCGCACACCTGTCCGAGAGCAGACAACACCCACCGTGCTGCCGCGAGGCCGCGCTGGCGTGCGCGCTGGCGTGCGATCTCGGTGATTATACCCTCGCAGCAGACAGCGGGCCACTTTTAATGCCGTTCCCAGAAACACCTGACTCAGGCCCATTTACCGAGCAGCGTCTCATTATCGTGCTTCGCCGTCGACGCCGCGCTATAAATCACACAAACGTCTTCATTCTGTCGCTCACAGGTACGTTTGATCCCCTCTGACCCGCACGGTTGGAGAACCTTCAGTGTTTGAATTTAACCAGCTGCATCAGCACTGGGACAGGCTGTACCCAAAAAGGTACTTTTAAACCTAAAAATCACTGCAGCTTTCATTTTCTGGCGTAGAGTTTCCATGTTGATGGCTAAACCTGCCAGACTTTTAGAACTAATAGCTGATCCAACCCATCCCGGCCATGACTCAACACTTATGTTGTAATGTTCCATCGCTGCCCGTCAACAAGTCATGTGGCAACCATGTACACGCGCCTTACGCAACATCCAACACCTGTAAAATGTGCGTCTGCCGGGCCAAAGAAAGTTCGCACCCACCCTGCAGCGGCCTCCGGGAAGCCCTGATTTCACCGTCTAATTGAGTCTGGTGAGAGCAGCGGCCGCTGGTTCCAGCCAAACGTCTCCATAAAAGCCCTGAAATCACCGACCAGCCCGTAAAAGCCGCGGCCAAAACAACAAGCTTCCCCCTCGGAAGACGCGCTGCCCCGCTCGTCCGCTGCTCTCATCGCCGCCTCTGATGTCCCCAGCAGGCCTCCTTAGTTCCTGTTGCGTAACCTCATGCGATTCCCATTGAAAGAAAAGCAGCCCTAAAAGTCCCTGTTGCATATTAAATAGTGGAAATTCTCCACAGCCGAGAACTCCGCACCTCCGATGGGCTTCACTTTGGAATAACTGCCAAAGCGGCTGGAATAACAGCGACATCAAGGTTTCGCCCCTTGTTTTTATATTACTGATCTTCCCATTTGAGGGGAATCCTTCTTATTAAAGACTAATGTGATTTAACTGTAATTGGCCTGTGATTAATATTTCCATGTTGATTAAAAGAGAAATTACATAAATGTAAAATCAGTTACGACTAGCTGTCCAAACTTTAGAACATAGACTTTAAACAAATCTGTAATTCCTGCCGTGATGGCTGCGTGCCTTCACGCCGTGCACGTGATAAGGCAGGAAAAGGAAATTAAACTGGAAGAGGTCGTTCTCGTCTCTGGGTTGTCGTAACGTTACATAAGAACACACATTGGTGGTAAAAAATATATATATTGTAGAATAGTTTCCACGAGCTGTAAAAGCTTCAAGCTAACTGGGCAGCAGCTCCATCCTGCGCGAGTAAACACAGATGTGCATTAAAGTTGCCGTACTGGGCGGACTGGCCCGGTAGTCCTCGTTAGAGGAAGTGGTAAAAGGTCGACCCGTGCAGCCTTCCTACCCGCCGAGGCAGCGTCTGCAGCTGTTGGCGGCGATGCGTTCGCTGTCTCCACGTGAGGAGGCCTGGCACGTCACGTGGAGACAGCTGGCTCGCAGGTGAGTCTGCGGGACGACTTTTCAGACTAAAACAGATTTATGGACAGCGGAGAGCCCAGTCAAATAAAAATAAAACACCTCCAGGATGGGGCTTTTGAACGCACCGGCACGAATCACAAAACGTCCGCCGGTGATTTGATTTGCAGCCCAGAACCGTCGGTTTTGCCCGAAGCCTGGTGGCTTTTTGAAAGATTTGCACCCTCCAGCTCATTTTCATCCTGTAAAAATGAAGCGTTCCGAAAACAAAACCCGACTCTACATCCTGTCACCACCAAACCGCAGACAACAGGCCCCCCCTGGATGGAGCAAACCTGGGTATTTCGACGGTGGCAGCTATGCTGCCGTGTAAGCGTGCATTCCTCCGTTAGTCACCGTTCCTGGTCGGACTCATGCTGAGTCACTGCGTCAGGGGATCCATAGATGAATCCCACACACCCTCACGTGCACGCAAATGTAGAGAAAGTAAACACTGCAGTCATCAAATGGGTAAAGATTTGCCCCCCCCATCCCGCTCCTGTGTCAGACTTCCTGTCCTGCAGTGGGCTCTCAGCTGCTCGGAGGGGAACCAGAATGTTCTTGTAGCTCGACTGGTCCAAGGCTGGCATCCAAATTGCACCCCACACCCAGCATTTACGGTTAATCACCTGCTTTAATAGTGACGGAGGAAGTAAACAGCGCTGCAGGTAGACACATAAAGGGAGGCGGCCCAGTCAAAACAACCCGTGGACACGCACCCACCGCTGCGACCCAATGAAAGAATTCGCCCCAAAAAAAAGCCCTGAAACAAACATCAAATTGTGTAATTTTCCACAGCGATTTGTCACTTTCAGCCTGCTTTGCAAAAACATGTGGCGCTGTTGCTCGCGCAGCACAGCCCCCGGCTATCTCCCTCCTCATCCCCTCCCACTCCCGCAGCAGTTAAACTGTATAAATATCCTACTCTCGACATTGCTGGGATGCAGACGGTGACCTCCGCTGACCAGGGACAGCCAGCCAGCCCCAGAGAGCCGAGCAGAGACGCTACCTTCGCTACCTTCGCTATCTCCCACAAACAGCTGCATCTTTCTTCCAAACCTGACTCCACCTGCAGAATGTGGATCCAGGTGTTGATCCTGTGCCTGTCCTGTTTGTCTCAGAGCGAGCAGCAGAGACCCTCTCCCCGTCGCCCCGGCGACCAGGCTGGCCAATGCCAGTACACCTTCACCGTGAGCGGCCCGGTGGAGGCCAGCTGCTCTGGAGGCGGCGTGAAAGTGGAGCTGGATGGAGTCCTCTCCAGGCTCACTCTGCTGGAAGCCCTGGTCGGCCGGCTGTTGGCGGGAGTGGAAGGGAGCTCCGGCGCCGCGGCGGAGGCCACTGGCGAGGAGGTCCTGCAGGAGGCGTACACCCAGGTCACGCTGGAGAGGAACCAGCTGGAGCAGGAGAAGGAGGGTCTGAACGTGCAAGTGCTGGAGCTGCAGAGGAGGCTGGACGAGCAGGTGAGGGAAGCGGAGAGCCTCAGGCGGAAGCCCTGTCCTCAGACGCACACCTCAGGGGGAAGTCAGCTCCAAGACAGGCCGGCCAGAGGTACGTGCATCACTGAGAAGCTACATGTTAGGAGGAAAATATCATTCTAGATTTGAGGATTTAAAAACTAAAAAAAGCTTAAAAAGGAAGGAGGGGGGGTCCGTGCAGGTCAGCAGGCCGGGTGTCAGTGAGCCCTCCAGGGTTGAGGCAGCAGGTTGGAATTTACAACGCAGAATCTTTCTTTACGGCTTTGGCGCTCATGCCTGTCGGTTTATAAGCGTGCGATCCAGGAGCAGGAAAAGAGGGCCAGGTTCTGGAGAGGACCTGCTGCCTTCCCTGGGAACTTGATACAGCACTTAACTTTGGGTGGATGCGATCAATGAGTAGCGTTGAAGTGAAGCTATCCTCCTCTGTAACCTTTGTTTTTAGAATTGTTGTGTCATTTTGGATTTTCCTAGACCCTGAATATAATTCTGGAAATGGCGCCTACCAGGAAATGAAGGCTGAAGTGACGGAGGTTCCAGCCTCCCATCTCCTTCCCGATGGAAATCAGACCTTTACCGGTAAAGTTGGGCTTTTATTCAAACCGGGGCATCCGATCAACGCGTAAAGACGCGAGTTTGAATCTCTTGTCTCGGTCCAGGCTGCGGAGAACTGGTGTCGGTGGGGGATCCTGTGATGCACCAGAAGGCTGACAGCATCACAGGCAAGTACGGAGTGTGGCTGAAGGATCCAGAGCCCCGGAGCTCTCCGTACTCTAACGAGACCGTGTGGCGGGTCGACGCCGTGGGGAAGGAAGTCCTCCAGCTGTTCGCATATAAAGACTTGGATCAGTTCGCCCAGGGCTTCCCCATGAAGGTCCTGGTCCTGCCCGAGCCCTTAGAGAGCACGGGGGCCACCGTTTACCGCGGCTCCCTCTACTACCAGCGCAAGCGCAGCCGCACCCTGATACGTTACGACCTGGCCTCTGAGAGCCTGGCGGCCCGTCTGGACCTGCCCCACGCCGGTTTCCACGGGCAGCACCCCTACTCCTGGGGTGGCTACACCGACATCGACCTGGCCGTGGACGAACAGGGTCTGTGGGTCATTTACAGCACCAGCAAAGCGCGGGGCGCCATCGTGATCTCGCAGCTGGACCCCGAGAGCCTGGAGGTGAAGAAGACCTGGGACACCAAAATCCGGAAGAGCACCGTGGCCAACGCGTTCATGATATGTGGACGCCTGTACACGGTCGCCAGCTACACCGCAGCCAACACCACCATCAACTACATGTTCGACACGGCGTCCAGGCTGGGGCGGGCCATTTCTGTGCCCTTTAAGAACAAGTACCATTACAACAGCATGGTGGACTACAACCACGCCGAGAGGAAGCTGTACGCCTGGGACAACTTCCACATGGTCACCTATGACGTCACGCTGGGCAGCGCCGCCCACAGAAGCAGCTAAACGCTCGGCGTATAAGACTGAACTGAACGAGAACATAAAATACACGTTGTGATTCAC
The DNA here is from genome assembly GCF_003711565.1 of Takifugu flavidus. Lineage (NCBI taxonomy): Eukaryota > Metazoa > Chordata > Actinopteri > Tetraodontiformes > Tetraodontidae > Takifugu > Takifugu flavidus. Next base: position 2,448,296 of record NC_079534.1, on the reverse strand, counting down.
TGTAGTTGCCTCTTATGTATCATTAAAGGTTTTTTTCTTGATCGCTGTTGTAAATAAGATACATTATGCTTGCAGAAAAGATGTATTATAAACCCATTAACAGATGGAGTCTGTGTTGATTTCAGTGATTTGAATCAGTTTAAAAAAAATAAAAAAACTCAGTACATTTTCTTTTTATTTAAACTCTCAATAAAACCTTTTTATTACTACATGCTTTCTGGTTTCTGCACATCATTAATAATAACAAATAAAAGTGACAACACTTTCCCTATTGTGTCTCTCTATGACCTCTGGTTTCCTCCCCAATTAGGACTAAGCATCATTATATATGTAAACACTCCACATCATGGAAAAAGTCCCAACGTCTGTAGTTACACAACACAAATCATTTGATAGACTTTGTTGTCCTTCCGTTCTTGTTGCTGCTTCATAAATCTATAATTGTGTTCCCGACTCCTTCAAATAAAACCAGTAAAACCTCCACGTTTAAACTGGTGGCTGGTTGCGCGGCGCCCTCTAGTGGTGCCCGATAACACCTGCACCGTGCGTCCATCCAATCTGTTGGCGCTTTCAGGGTGAAAAAGCTCATCCTTTTAATATCAGGTGAGAGTTTGAGAAGACTCAACTCATCACAAGATTATTTTCTAGGACCAAAACAAAGAAGCCACCCTGTAACGCCCCTACCGCCCCAGTCACTCAAATTAAAAGGGCTCGCTTGCTTTTTGGTTTATCGCTTTAAAGGTAAAAAATACATCCAGGTCTTCACTGCATGGATCAGCTTAGACTGTTCACGGTGGCCAGCAGCATAGTTTAATGACATTGTAACAGGAGATGGGAAGTATTATAATGACAGTCAGGAGACTCAGCAGCAGCAGCTGATGGAAACTTGGGTGAGTGGGATCTGACCCCCCCCCCCACCAGTGTCACACAAATACATTAAAGGCAGGTCATCAGAAAGCCACAGTGGACTTTGCACCACCACATACTTGCACAAAAGCTGCTTTTCCCAGATAACTGTGTGGCAGCATCATCCTGCTTGAACGTTCCATCGTCCGCCACCAATGTGATGCACAGATAATGGATAGAACTGTTGTTTATTCTCCTGTTAAAATCAGTTTTGGTTCGTAAGTTGGTGCTCATGCATTAATATTAGTTTCCAAACAAGCTGCATGGGACCGTCTGAGCCACCCAGTTCAATGGATTCCCAAATAATAACGTAGAACAAGTAAAGATAAAGGAAAAGTGAAGGGAGCGTCGCCTCTTGGAGCAGCAGGGAATTTCAAAATGGCACACACACTCAACAAATATTCCCCACCCACGCTTCCAACAGTCAGTGTTTAAAATCGGCCATCCAGAGTCCACTGTACGCCCTGTTGAGTCTCTCGCTCAGTCGCAGCAGCAGCAGGTCCTGCAGGCAGTCCCGGGTCACCCATAACCTTTCCACGAGGCTGTACTGGCAGTAACCCATGACCAGACCAAAGCCCACATCAGTCACATACTGCCTGGCCAGCAGCAGCCGGGAGAGGCTCACCAGAGAGGCCCAGCCCACCACCAGGACCCTCATGGAGGCCGTGTCCACCAGCCGGGCCAGGAGGAACCGGGCGCAAAGCGCCGCCCGCGTGGCGTGGCCCGAGGGGAAGGAGTAACGCTCCACGAAGAAGGTGGAGAAGATGTCGGAGCGGTTCTGAGCAGGTCTGCGGCGTTTGACCGCGGTCTTCACGACTCTGACCAAGAGCAGGTCCAGCAGCAGAGCTGTGAGAGGGAAACAGAGGCGGTTGCAGTTGATCACAGGAGCAGCTCGAACTCAGAATTTACAACACCGAGAAAGGTCACGATCGATAAGAACTCATTGGAAAACCTTAAAATAAAACATCTGGCAACCTTCAGAGGGTGTTCACACCTCCTATTGCCTCCGATCGGAACCAGGAATCCGTTTTTATTACAATGCGTCCTCAGCATTTCCACAACCTATTGGACAGGAATAGCTCAGCTATTCCGGGCCGGAACGATCCGGTGGATCGGAGCGACCGTCTGTCATCGCACATAATCTGCACGTGCAAATAAAGCGTCGGCCACGACGCGTGCGCGTCTCAGTGGCGAGGAAAAAACTTTCCATCGCTGTTGCGTCGCCACCGCCGCCGCCTTGGCACGGTGGGGCGCGCACACGGATACCAGCCCTTCCACGGGCGTCGTTTGAGAATTTCCCCCGAGTATTATTCATTTTATTTCTAGGAGTTTGGCATCAGTTTCTTTTACGGAACGCAAACATTCGTGTTTGGGGTGTTCAAAGAGGTGACTGGAGTCGTGCGCAACACTTAGGCACCGATTAAAGAAGTTTAGATCTTCAAGACAGTGTGAAAACTGCAGTTTGGGATTTTAAGCTTTTAAGTTGTGATTGTACACACACACACACACACACACACACACACACACACACACACACACACACACACAATCCCCTAAATGCGTTATGTTAAAAATAAATAAAATAAATTTGGAGAACGTGTGTCGCCAAATGCGTAAAAGTGTTGGGAATTATCTGTTTAAATCCTTAAACCGGTTTATATGAATCATCTGCTGCTGATTTAAGATGATGACTGTTAATACTGGAATCTAAAAGCAGTGCAGCTTTCTGGAACCACGGCGGTGTTGAAAGTCACACTTTTGTCCATAACTCACCCAGTGCCAGATTCAGCATGACCTCCTGCTCCTCTGCGCTCCCTCCGCGCAGCAGCGTGTACACGGTGCCGATGAGCCACGGGACGACATGGCCGGAGAACTCCACCAGGCGCACCAGAGGCCGAATCCCGCCCCACGGCGAGTCCTCGCAGGCGCACACTCCGAGCCGCTTGGACAGCCACAGATCGATCGCCAACAGAAACCGGAGAGTGATGGTGAATATGGGCTGACTGAGACTGACGGGAAACTCTTCATTTTGACCTCCGGAGGAGAAATAACTACAGCTGGAGCTCCGGCGACGGACGCTGCAGTCTGATAACGATGCGCGGGTTCCGCACCCACCTCCACGGCAGCTGCTCCTCCGCGACGTTGGTGAGGACATGTCTTCCTGTCAAAGTGTTCACAGTCCCCCTTTTTTAATCCACTCGGTCTTCTTCTTCTTCACTCTCAAAACTCTTTAATCCTGCTGTGGCCGTTTGCTTCTCATCCTGCACACTGGAGTCCCGGGGTCACCGGTTCAGAACTGGACTCCTCTGGTCACGTGGTTGCAGCATCTTAAAATAGTAGGGCAATTATTAGCGTGTAACATGTAAATCACCCACTGCAATAAAACTCAATTTCCAGTCAACAGCATGATGAACTGGCCGTTCCGCGGCAGTTCAGAGAACTTCAATCGATCATAACGCAGCACGCAGGCGCAGAATTGGAGCGGCACACGGTGACGGCTGATATCTGGAGACATGATCTGCACATTCAGAGGGAAACTTCCGCGTCTTTTCTGTCTGAAGCCGCTGCAGAACCTCTCACGGTCGCGCTGAAGATGCCGGGGCTGCTGCTCGGACAAGTGTTTCCTGACTTCGAGGCTGAAACCACAACTGGCACAATCAGGTTTCACGAATTTCTCGGCGATTCGTAAGTTGCGTTTTTTTTTGGGGGGGGGGGGTTCATTGGTTAAGATTCCTGAAACCGGTGCCAAGATAGATGCACCGAGCTGCAGTCTGCTTTGGAACTTTGGGCAGCTATTGTTAGTCTGAGCAAGCGCGCTAAAGCGGAGCCTGACGCGCAGAATGATAATATGATCTACCGTTACTCGGTGTTAAAAGACGCCTAAAGTCAGGAAGAAGAGTTGATTAAAAGCAGGGGCGGAGCAGACAGCAGCATGAAGGGAGCGGGGCCGTTGCCCCGGCAGACTTGGCCCCCGCCATAAAGCTTCACTCTGATTTTAAAATGTTGAGAAAGTGAAAGACACCCGAATTTTACTCGGGTTAAAGTGTTACCACATCTGTAGATGAGGCTAGCTTTAAGAAAAAGAAGAACTTGTGGCCATGTTTACGAGCATTACCATTTAGAAGTCGGTTTAGATCAAAAAACCAGACAAAACCTGCTGACCTCAGTGAGTGTCCTCATTTTTGATTCGGCACAAGCTGGCTACATCCTGTCAGCTTTGTGTGAAACTCAAAGCGCTTCGCCCACTCTCAACCACAACTATAACGAGTTTGTCCCCTTTTTATTTTAAATGTGTCAGCATGAAACCTCCGTCTGACCTGAGACGCAGCCTCCCTTATTCTCTCTATTGTAGGTGGGGGATCCTGTTCTCCCACCCCAGAGACTACACTCCTGTCTGCACCACAGAGTTGGGCCGAGCAGCGAGACTGGGCGGCGAGTTCAGCAAACGGCAGGTCAAAATGATCGCCCTCTCCATCGACGGCGTGGAGGAGCACCGCGGCTGGACCAAGGTGACGTAGCTGCATCTAAATATAAAGGCGCTGTAAACCTGCAGGCGCATCCGTGTAAAATTAGACTGAGCATATTGGGGCTAAAACATCTCTATGCTAACCAGGACATCCTGGCGTACAACTGTGACGAGAGCGAGAGCTGCGAGCTGCCCTTTCCCATCATAGCGGACAGCAGACGGGAGCTGGCAGTGGCCCTGGGCATGCTGGACCCCGATGAGAAGGACAAGGACGGCATGCCGCTCACAGCCCGCTGTGCAAGTGCCCCAAAATGAAACCCCAGCTTTGGTTTTTAGGGATTCCTTGCAGAGTTCCACGCCGCTAAAAGCTGCACCTAATCCATCCCTGCTGTGTGTTTAGGTGTTCATTATTGGCCCCGACAAAAGGCTGAAGCTGTCGCTGCTCTATCCCGCCACCACCGGCCGCAACTTTGACGAGATCTTACGAGCGGTGGACTCTCTGCAGCTCACAGCCAGCAAGCGAGTGGCCACCCCAGCAGACTGGAAGGTACGTCCCACCTTCGAAAGGCTTCGGTTTTACCCAACTAGCACCCGGCTTTGATTCCCCCCCCCCTAACATCTGTCTGCTCCCAGCCTGGAGACTGCGTCATGGTTCCTCCGAGCATGTCCGAGGAGGAAGCATCCGCCATGTTCCCTGAAGGCATCTACACCAAAGACCTGCCCTCGGGCAGGAAGTACCTGCGCTACACACCCCAGCAGTGATCGTAGATGGCGCCCAAGAGCCTTTAGATGTCATCCAAGCAAGACAATCAAGTCAGTGTGCCTTTTACTCAGAAAATTTAAATATTAAACACCTCTAAATATTTAATTCTCTGACCTATTTTCTACAAAAAGATGTGTGCGATCAAGAAAGCATGGTTTTATCCCGGTTAAAAATGTTTTGGAATATAAATGTGCCGTTTTAACCTGTGCGGGACAATAAAAGCCTTTAAAAGTGCAGTAATGAAATGACTTTTGGAAACACGGTTGGGAATGAGGGACGGATATTCACTCAGCTGTGGAGGATTTGGCGTCCCCCCCCTCCTCCTCCATGGGTCGGCAGCATCAATGGAGGGCTTATCAACCCTGATCCAGGGAATATGTAACAACAGATTCCTCGGCGTGAGGGTGGCGGACGCGTCAACAGGAAGAAATGGAAAAACAGGAGTACACGTGTGGCGTGAGGGAGAGTGCAGACAGTTTTAGCTTTCAGCTGTTTATTAGAAACATTTTTGATGGTTTCAATACTTGATGGGGAAATTGCTACATTCCCCATCGTGCACCGTCCCCTTCATGCTGCTGTAGCTGTTTTCACCCATTAAAAGATGCAACTATCCATGAGGTATTCTGTGATTTGTCATAAAATAATCCCGACATTGAGCAGCCAAGAGGGCTTCTTTCAATTCCGGTGAATTACACGGCTCAAACTCCAGTCCAAGATTTAGGGTTCTTTGTTCTTCTCCTCATCAGTCGTCCCCCACTGGTGACGTCATCTGGGGTTCATGAGGTCCTGGTACTCCCTCTGGTGGGCAAGCATCCGCAGGAACACCTTGTATTTCCTCTCATAGAAGCTGGAAAAAGCGCAAAACGGGAGCGAAAAAAACGTGAAGCACGCGGAGGTTTCCATTTGAGAACACCTTGAAGGGTTTCCCTGCCATAATGGAGACCAGTTCATGCCATGGACCCCACCAGGACGACCCCTGGTGCACAAAGGAGACAGACTTTCTCTCACCTCTGGAGTTCCCCCTCAGGATGAACAACTTTTCCCACTTTAGCCATTTTCTCCATGGCCTCCTGCATCAAAGAGAGCGAGAGAGAAGCATCGCTCAATGAATCATGCCGTGCACATTCGGTCTGACCCAGTTACGGCGTCAACGCGAGGTGAGAGCACCATTTTTTTTGGGGGGGGGGGCAACTGAGTTTATGACTAATGCAGCGTGGGGCCCCTCTGCTGTCAAAACCGGGAAAATCCAGCCAGTGGGCTGCAGGCACCTCTGAGGATCAGACACAACGGCCTGTTATGTTACGCTGAGAATGGCCTGACAGGTGCAGCCCCGGCCCAACAATAATGCCTTATTTTTAGTACATCTGGCTTAAGGGCTTGCCGTGTTCTTGTGTGTCGAGCTCTGGTGCTGAGATACCCAAGGATGAGGTTTAAGTTTTCCTTAAATTGAACACAAGTTGTGGACAAACCGGCCGTGGCTGAAACCAGCAGATGGAGACGTCGAGTCGGCGACGACCTGGACCGCGTTTGGCTCCCTTTAAAAGCTTTTGAGGTCAGGTTTATTGGATGGCGCAAGAGGACTTTTGGTCTGCAAAGTAGTTAATATGTTGCAGCAGATGAACGGGAGATCTTCTTCAAACACGCATCGAGGTTTTGCTTCGCTTAATTAACGACATTAGTGTGAACTCCTGGCTTTTAAGCGGCTTTATAATTATTACTTTTTATGAAGGTTTCTCAGCCTGTAAACAGTAATTACTCTAAAGGTATGTGCCCTGAAAGTGGAGAGACTAGAGAATGGCATGAAAACCCTAACCGGTTCCTGTTTGTGTGCACACTGGGCCCGGTCGGAGATCTCAGGCTCTTACGCAACCTTCAGGGAGTCTGTTTCTAAAGGTTTGGGCAGAAGGGTTTGGGCCCTCCAGTTCCTCTACCGGCCCCCTCCACCACTGCTGGCGTACTAGCCCTTCTCCTGGTGTCTGGGGCCACCACCTCCTCTCTAATCGTCTCTCCTTTTCCACCAAGCCCGTCATTTTAGGTGGACCCAGATTTTGATACTGCATTAGATGAATTATAGAATGACGGTCCAGTGGCGTGTCGACAGGACAACAGGCCTGCAGGGGTCTGAGAAGAGTAGTTTAACGGCGTAACAGTGGGCAGGAGGATGATCTCATGGATGATGTCATAGGGTGAAGCTGCTAGGGTGACATCATCGTGGTTGTGGATTCTAAAAGGTGCAAAAGGTTTGGGCAAGATGAAGAAGCAGGGGGTAAAAACTGAAATCTTCTGTATGCAATGTGAGTGGCTGGTGTATGGACAGGTGGGGGGGGGTATAAGCATGGGTGACGCATCATGTATCAGAACCTTTCTGGAATTGCTGGTGAACAGCTCCCAGGTGTCTTTTTGTGGACAATAAAACCCCACCGACTCCCAGCGCACCTCGGAACACTGAGATGAGTAAGAGGTGAAGAAATGCAGGAAGGATGGACTTTTTGTGTCATTCACCTGTATGCTGCTGTAGTCCTGCGACCCGCATGCACCCAGAACCGCTGCGCCCAGCAACACAGCCTCCGTCTGGTCGGGCAGCACCACAGGCAGCCCTGTGAGGGAAAAGCATTGGAACAGCTGACGACGGGAAGAGTTTGGTAGGAATAATCACCAAATGAATGAATTTAATTAACTCTGTTGGCATGAATAACAACCAGGTGGCGATTCATGTTATTTCCTACCTGTAGCGTTGGCGTGGATCTGGACAAACAGGGGATTTTTGCTCAAACCGCCACAGAAGAAGAGAGTTCTGATGTCGTGACCCGCCTCTCTCATCGCCTCCAGAATGTGAAGAGTGCCGAGCTGAATCCAGAGCAGAAGAAAGGAGACGAATCCGGTCACGAGAGGCAAGCGTAGCGACTGCGGCGACTGTCTGAGGTCGCCTGAGGTCACCTTCCGCTGTGTAACGAGTGAAACAGTGACTCACAGCCAAGGCTTGTACGGTGGCCAGGTAGAGCAACGCCAAGTCATCCAAACTCTGAGACAGCGATAATCCCGTCACCTACAAGCAGAATGTGGAGCCCACATTAAACCGACAGAAGGATCTTTAGAAAGAAAATGATCGAAATGTCTGTTTTTGCTCTGTCGTGCTTGAGTTTAGACCGAAGAGAAGATCTGAATGTGAAGGTTCACAAAGCAACAAAGCTTGGGCTGATCTTGGCTCACCATGCCCTTCAAGGTGGGGTCGGCCAGGGGCGACCTGTTTCCGTGGAAGTCGGGCCACACGTGCAGACTGGAACCCAGCAGGTCCACAGCAGAGAGGGAGCCGGCCATGGAGCGCAGGTGGTTGTTCAGGTAGCTGTAGGTGTGGTCGCCCGGGAAGGGAAATCTAGATGGAACATGGAAAAGTTGAGCTCCTTTTAAATTCAGGAAGAAATGTAGAAACTTGTTCTGTTGTGTGAGTTTAAATGTCCATAAAACCGCTGCTAACAGAGTATAAAGAGCCATACGTGAACTTGAGCATCACACAGGATCGACTTTGTGCTAATAATTTGTTAAGAAGGTCATTATTGATCGAATCCACCCACCTCTGCTGTGCTTGAGCCTGGACTTGGTTATGGGCGGGGTGGTTCTGCACCATGTGATCTATCTGGCACACGAGAGGCAGCAACACAAGTACACAGATCACAGGAGGCTTGTGAAGTGAGTAAACACAGAACCTGGAGATTGTTTCATTCAAAATGCAAAACTCAGTAGCAGTTCCCTGACTGAGGAATGCTGCCTGCAGCCTGCGTGCAAGGAGCAGCACTGCCAGAAACCCAAAAAAGAACCCGGAAAAGGGTCACAAAAGTGCACGTCTCTGGATCAGTGTGTCAACTAGAGGGATCCTGAGTGCTCTCAGGTACCCAGATGAGACCCTCAGATCCTATGCTGGTGCATTGGGCCTGGGTTCCTACGTTAGCGTGACATGACCCCCTCTCATGTGACTGGAGTGGGTTAGCAGCTTTCGGCTGACAAAAACATCGATGCTGTTGACCAGTTCTGCAAGTTCCCAAGACCTGAGTACAACTGGGCGCCTCTGGGACATCAGGCATCAACAGCTGCCACATCACAATGTGGACCGTGGAGGAGCCGAGTGATGCCCTAATCCAGGGGTGGGAGGAGCTCCCCAGAAGACCACCCATTGTTGTGGGAGTGCCTACACGCATCACAAGTTTTCTTATGCAGAAGCCTGTTCAGCCCGTGAGCTAATTTTGCCCTTCGACTTGGAGCAACCAAGTAAATCTGGGACGTGTGAGCGTTTCATGAAAGAGGTGAAAAGAAGCATGCTTTTGGAACACACACCAGCCTTCCTGTGGCGCTCTGGCCTCCCTCGTTGAGCCACATGCCAGGTACCATGGCAGACAGGCAGGGACCCCACACTCCTGGTACAAAGAGCGGCTGCTGGCTAATCTGGAGCAAAAGAGGAATGTATTTAATAGTAATCCAGGACTAATGTCACAAAAGTGTGACATTAATAAAGTCTTATTACTGGCGTAGCATGATGGGCACGGCTTACGCACACGCGCACAGCGAGTCTCACAGTCTCCCCTCAAAAATGTCTCACGAAAGTGTGAAAAGGTCAAGAGAAAGCCGATGGAATTCCACATTTATATATCATATGCAGGCCACTCACAGCCATGTGGCAGGTAGACGTCCCACAGATCATTGCCATGCGTGCAGTGATGGGCTGGTCCTCACAAGGCAGATTAAACCCTTTCACATCTGCCCCTAGAACTCCTGCAAAGACCAAAAAAAAATGCAGATATTAATCACAATAATCTGTATTTTCCGGAAGATAAAAGGCTCCCTGGCCCAGCAGTGACAGTCAAAAGCAATCAGGAATAATGTTTGTAAAGCTGGTTTGAGTTAAAAGTGAACATTTCAGCATGAGTATGGGGGGGGGGGCACATCACCCTGACACGCATGACAACTAAAACGTCGACGTGCTTTAACCTCTGATAGGTTCAACAGTGTGGGCCCAGAAGAGGTTACAGCCTGGGGTCAGAGACCAGAGTTCATGAGCAGTTTGTCTCCCAGAACAAAACCAGATGCTCAGGATTTCTGAATCAGACCAGAGCTCTGCCGCTGCCTCCGGGCAAACGCAGCACTCGTGGTTACAGTGAGCCGTGCCGGAAAACCGCTTTCTGTCGGACTTACAGAGCCTCGGCAGGATTGAAGTATAAGTAAAGCTTAATACGAAAGCCTGCCTTAGCTGTATCGGTGTTTATTGTTTAAAAATGAGCTCATCATAGCTACATTTGGGATTTAATAAAAGAAAACTGTTCCACTGTTACTATTTGAGCAGATTGTTGGCAGATAAATGTTTGACAGGTAAAATAAACGGGTTTCTGGTGTCTTACCGAGGCCTCCGGCATGAGCGTCGATGAGTGAAGCGCCGACGGCGGTTCCCACGTTCAGACCCAGACCTGCCGCGGCCTCCTGGGTGAGGCCGTCCCCCACAGGGGTCCCTGGAGGACACGTCACGCTGCCTGGACCGCAGAAAACGCGGTTTTATTTCAAGGTGAGGAGCTTCAGGGGTCGCGTCTATGACCTTGGAAGATCTGCACAAGCTTGATACACCTATTACCTATTTTGGAAAAGTTGTTTTCAACTAGATCCTCGAGTCCAATGCTAATCCAAAAACTAGGATCCCATCCCTCTGGAGGGCAGTAGGTCCACTTACACACCAGGGTGCATAAAGACCTGTGAAACATTGCCGACTGTGACTGATCTTATAAAGTGCAGCACAATGTCAGAGATACAGTTAGTTCCATTTAGTGAACGGGCTGTGCGGAAGAGGACGACCCTGTTCTTTCTTTAAAGCCTATATTTGGTCCAAGGACAACGTAAACAAGGCCCACCGTGTCAGAGAGCCAGTTGCTTTCCAAGACAGGAAGTCTGGAAGGTCAAAAAAGTGCGCAGCTGTGTTCCAGCAGCTCTCTTTCAAATTCTAACGAAAAAGAAAAACAAATGAGAGGTGAGGATGTCCATGCATGTCGTAAAAGCACCGGAAAATCCCTGTCGGATCTGTTCTGGAGAGCGAGGTCAAATCAGGCCGGTGCTGCTAAATCAATAGTGAAAATGAAGCAGACAGAGAGCAGTGGAGCCGCCGTGACCTCGCTCACCTCTCACCTCTTTGAGCCACAGCAGTTTAGGGGGCTGCAGCTCTGGTGACATGACCCCCCCGACCCTGTTCAGGACCCCGTGGCTCGTTTGTGTGATGCGAGCGGCCTGCCCTTCAGCACGGTGGTCCATCCACATCACCACGTTCTTGTGTCTGTCACCTGCCACCACAGAGCATCAGCACAACACATATGAGTGGATAATAGTGAACCAGCTTTCCCGATTATTCCGTTTATTCTGATTTTCCGTCCAGTAACTCCTAGGCTACCGCTCCGGATCCGACCCCGAGCCTTGACCTGCTGCAGACCAGGGGGTGTTACCCTCAGAATCAATAAAGGCTCCGATTACAATCCACCAAAACATGCGATACTCGTCATCTGGAAGGTTTCGTGGTTTCAAAATACCAACTAAAATCTATCACAGCTCACTGTTATCACCCAAACATTTTAGGAAAACAGCTTGATCATGCTTGTATAGGAATATTTCTATTTCTTTTTACCGTCTTGAGTGACAGACACAGGCTGGAAACTCTGGTCCAGCACCACTAGCGAACAAGTAGCGTCAAAGCCGACGCCTCGTACCCGACTCCTATCCACACCTCGCACGACCCTCTGAAGGACAGAGAACACAGACAAAAAAGCAAAGTACGGTCAGATTTACAGGAAGATAATATGTTTTGACATTAAATTATTTCACTCGTTATATTAAGTGATTCATTGACTGGGTCTTATTTGTGTTATAAATCAACAGCATCCACTGTAACCATGGAGCAGATGTTAAACATTTTCACCTGTGCTTACAATGTAATGTACATTTCATTCTCCAATGGATCATTTTAAGGTTGACTATGTAAAAACCTGCACTTTTATTGTTTTGGGAGTTTTTTCCCCCAAGAAACGTAGCGAGGGATTTACAAACTGTGAGATCTGTGGCGTTTTTGTGCATCTTTACACTTGTGATTTGGCCTCACCTTGACAACCGTGCAGCACTTCTCCCAGATCTCAGTGGAGGACTGGACATAGTGGTCAGCCTGTGGCTCCCATATGCTGATGGGCTCCTGTGCAATGCTCTTCAGCTGTCCTGATCTGCTCACCAGGGCTGCCCTCACGCTGGCGGTGCCCACATCCACTCCAACATAGTAAACTTCTCCCATACCGATCTGGAAAGAGGAAATAAAACAGCTAATAATTATTAACACAGATAAACTCCATGACCAAAGACCAATGTTTTTTCTGATCTTACAGCAGCAGGAACACCTCAGTGCAACGACACAAATGTCATGATTTAATACAAAATTACGCCACCTACGCGATCGGGTACATAAAGTAAGGAGAGCGCTTCCTCAGAAGTAAGCCCCCCACGGATAAAAATTCTTATTTTGTGCAGCAAAAATCACTTTTACACTGTTCTCGACGGACTTTGAGCTAAAGGAGATGCCTGCGACGGAAAGCGAAAGCAGCCAAAAAGGACGAAGTCGCAGACTTTATCAGAGCGCACATTCACACCCGACTTTCTTGGCATCTTTTGAAGGTTTTTGAAAATTACCCGATAAAGTTGTACTTAACATGTCAATCATGTATTTGTTTACAGCATTATGTTACTCTCGATAGCCGTAAAGTTGTGTTTGTTTCCCAAAATGCAAACGTATGACTGAGATTATTATTATTAATGACCATATGCTTTAATCCATGTAGGCATTTTAGATTAAATAGCACAGAACTCTTTGCCTAGCTGACTTTAGACTTTAGACTTTTATGTCAAACTAGCTATCCAAAGGGATTCATTTTGCAAAGGCCTTTTGTATTAGCTTCTGCATTGAGAGGGAGATCATATGTATTTATACGTAAAATTTAAAAATATTGTGTGTGTGTGTGTGGTGTGTGTGTGTGTGTGTGTGTGGTGTGTGTGTGTGTGTGTGTGTGTGTGTGTGTGTGTGTGTGTGTGTATAGAGAGATTTTATTTATTTATTTATTTTCAGGCAATATTTAGGTCTTGGTGTTTAACCATAGTCTGATGAACTCATTGAAAGATTGAGTCTGTCTCTTTTCCTGGACATAATGTCAAAATCTTTTAATCTCCCAGCAACATGGGACACATCAAACTTTTGTCTAGACTTCAGCCTGCTGAGTTTCCTTATTGCCGTGTTTTCTTAGAGATCAACAGCTGTGTATTGGTGTGTTTGGACCAGGAAAGGTCTGCGGAGATGGAGCACACCAAGCAGCAGGACAGGAAGAAACAGATGGTGTTCAACAAACACTGGACGGGCCGTGCAAGAAAGCTCTCACGGGGTTCAGTTTGTGTGTCCATGTTCAACGAAAATCTCAAATAACAGCATCGTTTCCACGCATGTGCGTTGTTCCACCTCTGTACAAGAACAACTGTGGTGTTACAGGAGGTTGCCAGGATTGTCTGCTGGTTGAACCACGTGCAGTGGAAACAGCTGGGCTGGACAGAGAGGAGGAAAGAACGCTGTTATCTGAAAAAGCACCTCCGCCAGGGTGGTGGAGGGGGAAAGCTAACAGAGAAACAGGAAGTGTGGCTGGAGAGCAGCAGCTTTGATTGGAAAATATTGCTCAGCGGGGCTTTCAGGTGTGCTGACAGAAGGAGCCTGAAAAAAAGCAGAGAGGAAGAAATCCAAATACTACATAAATGGAGCTGCTCGTTGTGTCCTTTCAAGTTTGGGTTTGGCAGCTGGTGGTTCACTCTGGCTGTCTGAGGCTGTTGACTTATTTATCGCAGGCTTGAGGAGGACATGCTGAATAATGCAATTTGTGAGAGGAGTCAATTCGGAGTGTGTCTGCGTGGAGCCTCCGGGCACAGATGCAGAGTAACGTTTCACATTTAGGACCTGGGCGAGTGGCTCTCACCACGGATGCGTGGCCGTCACACACTAAGGGAGGTTGGCGAGATCAAGAGGGAAACACACCAGTGTGCATGAAATGATTCTTCTGAAATCTTTAACCAGATTAAGCAATTTGATTTGAGAATGGAGGAAGTGAAAATATATTATTAAGGAAATGTAAGTAGCAACAATAATGTGATTTGGTAAGTGCACACCTCTGTTCTTCAGTCTCTTATTTTACCTAAGAACTGCAATCAAGAGAAGAAACCACGTTATACTGGAAGAATACAGTGATAAGACAATAATAATCTTGATTACACGTGGTTAAACAGTTATAATTTCATTCTGAAACTGAAATTATGGGACTCTATTAAATGATGAACTCTAATTTTTCGAAAACATTGTTTTTATAAAGCCATTCACATAACGTTTTGGTTGTTATGTAGTATTGATGAGAAGTGTGTGTTCGATCCATGCGTGACCCAAAACAACCACCTTTGCTGCATTACATTTCGCTATTAACGCCTATTGCACCTCATGTGACCCAACATTTCTTAGAATTTTAATCGCGATTTATTAGACGTTCTTTTCTTTACAACGCCGATCGTTAAACCGGGATGGGTAACTAATAAATGAGCGGGTAACTAAAAATTCAAAAAGAATACGTAATCCTGGAGTACATTGCTCCACTCTTCGCATTACCTAATCCCATAAACCATCGCGGGGGGGCGGGGACATGGCCAGTTGTCAGAGCAACCTGCATGTTATTAGACCTAAGCCCGCCCACCCAGCGCCCCCAGCCAATCAGAGGCGGTAGAAATGACATCATTGTTATTTTCAGTAGAGCAGCAGCTTAGAGGTGGATAAAGTTCGTCTCCACGTTGGAAGTAATAGAAAGAATTATCCGTATTCGGAGTTTGGGTTTGCGGGGATGAGAATAGATGATTCAAGAGTGAAAACAAAGAGGACCGGCGCGGGGGAACTACGTTTTTTTGTTGTTGTGTGTCGAGAGGTGAGAAGAAACAAAAGTTTTCTCCGGACGCGAAGTTGTCAAGTGAGTTGAACTTTGACAATAGACGAGCTCCACAACCAGGACCAGGGATCCACGGAGCATATGTATCGGACCCATTTTGGACTTTTACAACGGTAACGGGTTTTCCTCGACGCGGTCGAAACTTCATGTCCAAAAAAATGGAAGCGACTTTCTACGACGAAGCCGTGAACGCTTCCAACTCTCAGCACGACGGGGCGACGGTGTACGGTTTCAACCCCAAAACTCTCAAACAGTCCATGACTCTGAATCTGAATGACCCAAAAAACTTTAAACCCCAGCTGAGCTCAAAGGCGCTGGATATCCTCACGTCGCCCGATGTCGGTTTGCTGAAGTTGGCCTCGCCCGAACTGGAAAGGCTGATCATCCAGTCGTGCACCGGGCTGACGACTCCCACTCCCACACAGTTCATCTGTCCCAAGAACATCTCCGACGAGCAGGAAGGCTTCGCCGAGGGCTTCGCCAGAGCGCTGGCGGAGATGCACTACCAACAGCAGGACACAGCCGTCCACCCGGACGCGCAGGCCGGGGCAGGCAACAGCATGGCCCCCGGAGGTGCAGCCGCGGAGATCGGCAGGATTCCCAACAGCTGCTCCGTGCGCAGCGACCCTCCAGAGTACACAAATCTGGGATCTTTCAACCGGCCAGTGGGCTCCGCGTCCGCGCCTGCCGGCGACAGGCACCCGCTTATGAGTTACCCGCAACCGCCCCACAACCACATGGAGCCCCAGGTGGCGGCAGCGCAGCACCAGCGGCTACACGCCTTCAAGGAGGAGCCGCAGACGGTGCCCGAGATGTCCGGCGACACCCCGCCGCTCTCCCCCATCGACATGGAGGACCAAGAGCGCATCAAAGCCGAGCGGAAGCGCATGAGGAACAGGGTGGCCGCGTCCAAATGCCGGAAAAGGAAGCTGGAAAGAATCGCCCGGTTAGAGGACAGGGTCAAAAACCTTAAGAGCCAAAACACGGAGTTGGTTTCCTCCGCCAACGTCCTCCGGGACGAGCTGGCTCTGCTCAAACAAAAAGTCATGGACCACGTGAACAGTGGCTGTCAGCTCATTTTGACGCAGCAGCTCCAAGCGTTCTAGACTACCAAGGGACAATACTTTGGGACCAAATGCATCTTAAAACTGGCTCTTTCAGCCATGCAGACTATGGGGGAGGGGGGGAGGGAGGGAGGGAGGAGGGGTATCCACCGAATTATCCACTCAGGCTGTGGCGCGCATGTTCAGGGGTCAATGCAAAACCGCCTGTATTAATGATAATAATAATATTGATAATAATACACAACGTCAGGTAATTTATAGAGCCTGTTTGGATCAGACGACCTTTTACCGACACAGTAGCAAACACAGAGCAACCTGCAGCATGTCCAGAGCAACACTAACCCAAACTCCCCTCACACCTTTTTTTACGCAGCGACTTTTCTCGGCGTGTGTAGCGTTTACTGACAGAAACTGCCTTACTTTCTATCCCCTAACCTTCCTACAAGCTTGTGATAGTGTAATCCATGTTAGACCTGAAACAACACTAATATTTGTACGCTGTATTTTTGAGCACTTCGGAATTGTACATACAAAAAGAAATAATAAAAAAAAGTTGGACACGAAGTGATGGAGCGTTTCTTGGATGCGGTCTTCCAGCGCGTATTGTTTGTTATTGAAGAACTGGGACAGACGGGATATTGACTCATCGGTGCGGCGTGTACGCGGGTGCGTGCGTGTGCGGCGCGCCCGCCTATTGGACAGAGAGGTGTCGGAAATGAGGCGCACGCAGCCAAATATGGCGAAAGGGGTCCCGAGTGCGCGCCGGGACGGGTGTGTACGCATGAGTCATCGCCGTCCCGCTCCAGCCGGTGACTCCTAATGGATCAGCTCTGTTTACGCGCATCAACGGCGCGCTCAGCCACACACACACACAAAAAAACCCCACTTTATTGGAAGAATCATCACAAGTACTGCCAGAGTCCTGTATAAAAATATTTATTCCCGACATAAATGCCTGTAATGTACATTAAACGAGCCCCTCGCATAAAACTGGTGTTTCTTTATACGCTTCGACTAAACACAAATGTTTTACGACCACATATTTGGGAGCTCTGAGAAATTTAAACTCCAGCGAACAGCTTATGGGAACACTTGTGTGACACTCGTCTTTACACCGTGTGGACTGCAAGAGTGTCTGAAATCAGACTTAGCACTTAGACAGGCCAATACGGCCTAATGCACAGATCTACATCTCCCCATCATTTTAGGCTGCCAAATGACTGGAAATATAACAGTTTGACAGGCGGCCGGACACCCACCACCTCGGTATGTGTCGGCTTTGTTTCATCCTCCATGTTTTATCTTTATGTGCAACGGCAAAGACATTTTTCCAGACAGTTAAAAAAAAGAAGAAGAAGGAACTGAGTCGTGCCGCGCGGACTGTTGGCCATAAAAGTCTCTACGGTTAATATTCAGTCCTAACTTGGACAGTCTCAGCTGACGAGCACGCCGTCTTTCGCAGCGATGCGCTGTCGGTGCACGCGGTCCTGCTCCAGTTCTTCGTGGCTCGGGTGCCAAATCCGACACAGGATGCGCTCCATGTTCAAGGCGTACATCGTGTGGGAAGGCATCACGCCGTGGTGAACCTGCATCACACAGAGACAGATATGGGACCATGCAGACCTCAGATAGTTGAGCGAATACGGCTCCTGATTACAAAGTAAAATGATTATACAAAGTAAAATGATTAAAAAAAATACTGGTGCTGCAGTCACGTCTCAGCACAAATTTAATGTCTGTTTTCTGTTTTGTTCAGGTCAAAGTTCAGAGAACACAGACTAGGAAAGTCACGTTCATCGTTGTGTTTATTTTAGCACGAGCTAGAGCTAAAGCTACATTCAAATGTGATGTTTGCCTATTGCCTGCAGCAATTGTCACACACCTGTAAGGCCTCCAGGAGATCAAACATGCTTATCGGAGGGAGGGGAGCCGGGAGCTTGTCGGCGGAACACGCCAATAAGTGAACAGCTTGTTGCTCGGCTTCATCGGGGAAAATCTGAGGTGGCGGACCAGCAGGGAGAGAAGCGCTTGGAGGTGGACTGGAGAAATCGAAGAATGACATCAGCATAGGGAGTAAGGAGGAAGATCGCCTCGAACAAAAGTGAAAACTAAACCGTTACTGTGCCTACAAGTGGGAATCAGAGGAACCGTCACCCTTACCACTCGATAACGCTGTGGTAGGCGGCGAGGCTGTTCTTTAGATACGGCTGGGGTGTAACGTCGCTGCCAAAGGCGTACGGGAAGTGACCGTCTCGTAACCGATACGCCTTCCTCCGGGTGATTACAGAAGTCAGGACATCTTTCAAATGATGCTGTAACAGACCCACAGAATAATAACGATGAAATTGTTAACTCGAACCATAAAAAGTTCAACGCCTTCTTGTAAACAGTATCAGTCAAAGTAGGAAATGATACCGATATTTTCACAGGCAAAATTATGCAAATTAGCAGCACTTTGAGTATAGATGCTACAAACCTCAACAGCATGGACCATGGTGCTGACAGCGTCATCCGTGATGTTATCCAGGCCCAACTCAAAGGCCGTCACCATCATCCGGGCCTCCAGCTGGCCCCGCGTGGGTAGGAGTAAAGTGTGGGCACTAAGACGCAACTCTTCTTCCTCACCTCCCACCTCCCGTGGGCTAAAAGGCTGAGCTGCACTTAAAGGATTCTGAGGCTGGAAACGATGCTGGAGGAGGCATAAAAATATTCAAATTATGCACTTTGTGCCACCTTTATACCGGGTTTGATAGAGGATGCTCATTTGAGAAATAAAGCCTCTGTAGAAAAGTCTAAGAACACATTCTTACATCAAATTTCTGTCTAGAAGAACATTTCTTCTTCCCTTTTGGTTTGCCAGGCTTTGAAGCTGGACCCCCTTGCCCTGTGCCATCTAGAGCACAAAAAAGGTGCATATATACAACATTGTAAAAGAATTAATAATGGAGATCTAAAACATCTTTTTAATTAAACATTTAACATCAAAATTATTACACAAACACATTACAAGAATAATAATATACTGCATTTCTGTCCGGGATGCATATCTATATGGTTAGAAATGGTTGTAAGGCAGCATAAAAATACAGAAATAAACAAGTTTAACAATATACCTGGTGTGGAAACGATGATCTGGCAGCGTGTTAAAATGGCCAGCAGAAAATCATTATGGACGTGAACTGAAGAGAAAGAAAGGAGTAAATTAAATAAGATGCTTGCTTTCAGCTTTTTCATTTATTTATGGGTACTGACCGTTTTCCTGAGACAATAGGCGACGAGCTTCGATGTCAAACTCCTCTTTGCTGATCTTTTGTTTGAACCAAAGTTTCAAATTTGCCCAGTAACTGAATGAAGACAAACCACAAAGATGACATCATTTGTCATGCACTTGCAACACGCACGAACGATCTGTAATCATGTTAACATGGTTAACTTATTAGTATCAAAATGTGTGGCATTATGACTACATCTGCTTTTAGATGCAGTAAATGTTGCAGCAGTTTAAAAAAAACAAAACAAGAATAAATGAATGCTAAAACTAAATGCTACAAACATTAGCAAATGTTGACAGGCTGACGATTAGCACCAACTAATAGAAAAACACTCTGTGCCTCCACCAACAAAAGAAGAAAGAGAAATTAAAACGCCAGAAAGACAAAGCACATATATAACTCACTGCTTGACATTATCACCGATAGCATCAGTTAAATTTTTCTTTGCAATCTCAAGCTCGCTAGCATGAGCCGCCATGGCGCCGTCTGAAAAGTATCGACGTGACGCCATCACTCTGCGACACGGAGGTCTCTTTCTATGACTTCTTTTTTTACCACCGCTAGATGGCGCAGTACCTCACGTGTTTGGCACGTCGCTCATGCTCAAGTCGTTTTGGGGTTTAATAATCATCAAAACGGGAGCATTTTAATTAAACTATCCGGTATTTACAAACCACGAAAGGTCAAATACCCTATAGTTTACGTGTTCATTAACAAACGTACATAGATAGGTAAAAGCACCAAAGCACCCCTGTAGGTGTGTGTGTGTGTGTGTGTGTGTGTGTGTGTGTGTAGTGCAGTACATGTAGTTGTTTATTTTTAATTTTTTCAGTCATTTTTATTCATGTTCTGCTTAACATGACATGAGCTGATATTTACCTAATATGCCCTCTATGACTTCACATTTGTTGTGCTGGTTTCATTTACGTATATCACAGGTTCAAAATGAAAAATTACACAATGTTTTTATTTTTTTTATTGTTTATTTTGAAGCAGAGCTCTATACATGGCCCAGAGTGGGTTCTCAGTCAGCTCCAATGATCAACTTCACAGCTAAAATGAGCTTTTTTCCATGTTATTTAATAAATGCACACATAATACTTTTAACGATCTCAGTGAAGTTTTCCAAATCAGTTTCCAACAAGTGACCATCCCAACCCCCATCCAGCTCCTCCAGAACGCACAAACTGAAAGGGCTACCACTTCTAAATGAAGAGATCAGACAGAAAATTTCCTGTCTCACATTCCAAAGTTCAGAAAGGGCAGAAAAATGGGGCTAATCACACTGAGAGCACATTCAGGGCTGGCTCTTGGATCCAGCTTGATTTCAGTTTTGGGCTTCATTCCGTTTGCGACATAATTTTTCCCCCCAAAGAACATAGACAAAATCCTGTGTGTTTCCTTTTTTTTGTATCTTTTCTACTTTTTATTAGACGGTGAAAGTATTGGTGTTGCTGATGTAAGTGTTGCTTCAGAGCTCCGATGTAAAACATTCCTGCGGTTCCATCTGTCGGCGTTTGTCTCTCATGAGGATGGAGGTTTAGTTTTTGTTTTTTCACTGTTTAGGAACATTCGAGCAGCCGGGAAGATGTCTCCTCTGGCGCTGTCTCACCAGGCAGACGGGGAGCCTCAAACAGCCCCCCCCCCCCCCGCATTAATCACGCTGTGAAATCGTGTATCACGTTTAAATCTGCTGACCGTTACTGATGACTCTGCTTCCCCAGCATTCTCACAAAAAAGCATTACTTGATAAAATAAACAACCTTTTTCATGCCAGCTGCTCCTCTTGACTATGTGGTCGCCGCAAGTTCAATATCTGGAGAGAATATGAGCACATTTCTCAAACGTCCCCTTGTTTGTTTTTCCCCTAAATACGAGTTGGAGCGCGCCGACATTTTTCCTATCGCTAAACTCCTTAAAATAAATCTTATTGCACAATCTCAACACTTGACTTGTATGGTTGCGACTAATAAGGGAATAGTGGAAAGTGGAGCTGGGGGCCGAGTCTCCCCAGACCCTCTAAATGAAGATCCATGTTAAACAAGTGTCTGCTGGGCTTTAAATCAAAAGGGCACCGAGCAACGGGCTTAGCTACAGACTCCTGCAACTGTCACATTTGGGGCAGAGTTTAATCACGGTGCTTATTTTCAAAGAAAACGTCTCCACATCCTGCCCGTTAATTGGCTGGTTGATTCGGCTAATGAGTCACTCTCACGGACACTCGCCCAAACAGCGGATGTCTTTCACCAAACAGCAGTTGAGTCAGCTCCACTTCGACTAATCCCTGTCGGTGACTCTC
The DNA here is from genome assembly GCF_003711565.1 of Takifugu flavidus. Classification (NCBI taxonomy): domain Eukaryota; kingdom Metazoa; phylum Chordata; class Actinopteri; order Tetraodontiformes; family Tetraodontidae; genus Takifugu; species Takifugu flavidus. The sequence goes on along the minus strand of NC_079534.1, from coordinate 2,426,501 downwards.
AGCTCCGCCGTGCAACAAAGGAGGCTTTGACTCCTGGAAACCCACAGCGGCGCCCAGGGGACCGAACCCCGGCGGCGCTCGGGCATCCTCAGTGTGCTCCCTGTGTATTTTAAGGCCTGTGTGGTCCGTCCAGCTCTGCCGTCGATGTCACCTACTCGAATGGTGCAGAAACCAGTCGTTTGTGGGCTAATCACAAATATCCGTACAAGTGCGACGCTGTGCTGGGAAATGTGAAGGTTCAGTGTGGGTGCTGGAGTTCCTGGAAGGCCTGGAAGGCCTGGAGCTCTTGCGGTGATTGCTGGTGAGGCTCGCAGCGTCAGATGCAGCAGGCTGGTGACAGGCGGGTGGTGCTGTCATAAAAGTGCCGGATTTAAAGAAAAACATAAAAGTTAAGACGCCATGTGTTCATAAATGGGATTTAACAAGGATGCTGACTTTTTTTTATTGCTTCATGCGTGTGAGAGCCCTTGTGGACACTAAGTACTAAAGAAAAATGTGAGTTTGAAGGTTTTATTTGAGTTTCAGACACCAGAAGTCTGTTGCATTGTTTGAGCAAACCCACCACATCTAAGCCTGTATCCCCCAAAAGTCGCCACTTTTCCCTCCATGCTGACCATTACAGAGGGCAGGCAAGCGTGACCGTCAATTAGGTATATTTTAATGAAAAACATGGGGCTGAGGAGCTTTTGCATGGAAAGAATGTAAATTTCTCTAAAAGGGAAAGGGGCGGGGGGGGGGTTCGGAAATTTGGAACAGCTCCATCCGAAGTTCATCCTGCTCCCTCCTCCCCCTCCATCCCGTCTGGCTTTTCCAGTAATGTGTTTCTCGTTGTCTGCCCGGCTGCCTGAGTGACTGTCCGCACACTTAGTCAGCATATTTCTGCCACTCGAAAACCGCTCAGAACTAAAAAGAAATTCAATCTCACGTTTTCTTTTTTGCTGTTTTTAACCTCAAACAATCTCTCGTGAATCTCGATGTCGTGCTGAAATGTAATCAACGACCAAACGAGGAAAACATACACGCATGAGAGCAATTTTAAAATGTGCAAGCCCACTTTGACAATGATTGTCATAAATATGATGGAGGAAATGACTTCTACTCTCTGTAGGATCATTTACCCTCCCCACAGGGACACCTGGCCCCTTTTACTGTTATGATAAGTTAATTGTATATATAAATTATCATTTCTGCTCTGGGTCAGTCTATTTCGACGTACAGTACCGAGGTCAAAGTATACAAAATTAGAAAATATGCATTAGCGGCCTTAACTCAATGTGTTTTCCAGCTCAAGTTAAAAACCATTAAAGTTTGTTTTATACATTTATGTTGTTATAAGAATGAACACGAGAGCGGTGAAGATGAGGCGGCTCCAACGTGCATTGTTGATGCTCATTTTTGGTTGATACTTTTAAAAAAAAATACGTTCCCAAACTCCATTTGGTGCAACTGTGGGGGGAACTTCCAACTTTGAGTCCTTCTCCGATCGGCGCTGCTGTAGTTCTGTGATGAATCACCGCTTGCTCGTACGTTTAGTCACAATCTAGAATGAGGGTCAGCTTTGCTCCGGCCTCCATAGGTGCCCCTGGACCAGCCTGGATTCAGTATCTCTTCAGTCTATTGGCCTGATGAGCACTCTGACACCCTTCATGGAGTAGAAGCCGCCGCCGTAGTCGGCCCAGAAAATCCCATCCTGGAATTTGCTGCGGTATACGCCTCCCGCGTACCACACGCCATTCAGGTTGGACTGGCCGCAAGCGTTGTACCACCAGCCTCCTTTGTGGAAATGGGCGCAGTTGCCTGAAACGGGAATCGGGTGACGATTACGTGTCTGTACAGGTCACAGGAGCTTCAGAATATCTGAAGATGGCGCGTGTTCGGGTACCTATGAAGGCGTCCTTGTCTCGATCCAGGGTGGTGAACTGCTTGCCGTTGTGGCTGCTGAGCGAGTCCCCGGCGTTGCCCTGGTAGGTCCCCAGTCGCAGCCGGAAGCCCTCGCTCTCGGGCTCCAGATGGAAGCTGCTGTACTGAGCGTAGACTTTCTTGTTCATCCAGTCCTCCAGCTCCACCAGCAGCTTGTAGTCCCCCTGCCTCCCCAGCTTGTAGATGCCCTCCAGGCCGAGCCAGTACTCCCCATCCACGTTGCCAAAGCCACTCTGAGTCAAAGGGGGGTTAAAAAGAGAGGTTACACAAAAGAACAAGAGAAAACTGCGCACATTGGTTTTTCATGTGGTTGCCTGAGCAGTTTAGAAACATGAGAACTGTTTATGGGTGCAAACCCTCCTGTTGTAACGGGAAACAAATAAGAAATTCCTTCTGATGATGTTTTGCGGTAAACTTGGAAACTTCAAACAATGCGGCGAAAGGAAAGTCACACTGTGTTTGAAAAGTCTTCTAAAAACATCCACTGCGAAGGGCCCATGCAGGGAAAATCTCCTCGGTCCTCAAAACCCCACAGATTTCTTGGATTGCAGCTAACGGCGCCGCAGCCCCCAGAGCTCGTGAGCAAGAACCACGAAGGCTTCGCATCTGGCCGTGGAGACGGTTGGGGTTTGGGAATGAGGATTAACGGAGGGATCCAGGAGATGATGAACGATGTACGGTTTCATTTAGCGGCCGTTTATGCGCAGACGCAAATCAACTTTGGAGATGGCAATTTAGAGCAAGCCTGGGCAAGCTTCATGGAACACCGGATGGCTGACGAGGCTGCCAGGAGAGAAACAAACCCCATCGGTCCCTCGGAGCCGCCACCAGAAGGTCCGCACGGCGAGTGTGTGAGGCCGGAGGAGGCACGGGGAGGTTTTGGAGAGGATCCCCTGCAGGCTGAGCTGCTGAACATATACTGGGCTGTCTCTCCTTTCATAATGGAAATCTCAAACCACAGTCTTAGACAAACACTGGCGCTGACAGGGTGTTATATTTTACAGCAATAAAAACAGGATCATGGCCAGGGATGGAGTCCAAAAGGACCCAGATGGTGGATGAGGTGCGTAATCGCGTCCCTGTTGTTGTTGCTACGGTGCCAAAGACAGCTAGACAGACAGTGCGGGTCAAAGGTCACTGTCATCACCTTGTAGTTCTCCCAGTTTCTAAAGAAGTTAACGGATCCGTCTCTTCTGGTCTGGATGACGGTCCAGCCCCCACCGTCTATCCCCTGCTCGCACCACACCTGCAGGGGCCTCTCGCTTTCATCTGGTTTGATGAGGTACATGCCGCTGGTGGCGTGGCCGGCGTCCTGCGCGGCGAGGCAGTCTCTAAACGGGCCTGATGGAAAGAATAATAAGAAAGAGAGATGGGTGGTAAGAGAGCGGAAAATATGCAGTGACAGGCTGCCACTCACTGCCTTAGGAAAGCGCCTTTCCTATAAATGTAGCAGGATATTGTCAATTCACAGAGCCACTGCGGTTCAGACGGACAAGGCTGGAGGAGACACCAACAGAGCTTCTTCTCTCCTAATTATGGTTTATATATAGACCAGCATATGTACGCCTGTCAGCAGCGGTATTCTGATTTATTAAACATCCTGGATGCATGTGCATTAGCGACTAAGAGCTTAGACTTTAGGGCACTTCATGGACTGAAGAAGCCTTTCAGATGAGAGGGGAAACATGCATATTTTCAGTGTTTAAGCAGCAGTTTAGCTCCATTTCACATCAAGGTCAAGGCTCTAGGTGACCTGTAGCCAACTGTACAGCCAGCGCTAAAAGGAATTCCAGGAAAGGTCCACAAAGTTGAAGTTGGTCTTCCAAGGGCAGCAGAGGAGAATTAAGGAAAATTGGTTACTTTAATAAAATACCTGTCCTGTTCTAATGACAGTATTTTTAGTATTTTTTTAACCAAACAGCAAATGTTTGTTTAAAGGCTGATGCTCGCTCTGCAGGAGCCATCATCATCATCATTTCAGCCCGAGTTCTGTCCGTGCCTCAGAGCAAATGGAACAACCTTGTAAATTTTCATACACCGCTGTAGTGAAACGCACACCTTGTTATTCTTGGAGGAGGTCGTTCTAAAGCATGGAGAATGTATGTTGATGAGCAAACGCAGCCTGGTCGGTTTTTGCTTTGCTTCCTGGACTTTGTCTCCCAGGTGTTCCAGCTGAAGCTGCAAATCCTTAACCTCTGAAAATATGGTTTTAACCATGGCCGTTCTGCACCCACACAGCGGATGTGTGTGTTGCCGGGTTGAAGGACACCTGGATACTTTCTGTTCACTCACCTTCTGCGCTGAAGTTGCTCTGTGGAGGTTTCTGTACTTCCAGGCTGCCAGTGGTGGGCGATGGCCCCGAGCGAGACCCCCTGTCGCGGGCAAACCCTCGAGTGTTGTCCCTCTGGATCTCGTTAGTGAAGCGTGGCACATGCACGGGAATGTTCTCGGGCACCACCTGCACAAGTGGAGGTCCCACGGGTGGCTGCTCATACCTCTGACTGTATACCTGCATGCAGCGCTCCTCCAGCATCCCAATCACGACCGACTGGTTGTTGACTATTGCAGACAAGGCGGCGTATTTAGCCTCCAGTTCCCTGTACCTGGAGGCCAAGCGCAGAGACTCCGTAGTGGCGTTGAGAACGCGCGTCTCCAGCTGAGCGAGCTCCAGCGAGTTGTCCCGCTTCCTGATGATCTCGTGCAGCAGCTGCATGTAGAGCTGCGTCACCCTGGAGTTCATGTTCCTGCTCTCCTTCCTTAAAAGCTTCATTTCATTCACCATGTTCCCATCTACATCCACCACCAGTTTCAGAGTTTCCATTTCCCTGCGCTGCTTCGACAGGAGGTCGCGGACCGCAGCCACATCCAGGCGCGTCACCCGGTCCTTGTCGGGGACCTGACCACGCGCGGCACAGATGGGCCCTGTGATCTTCTGCTCAGGGACCAGGAAGGTGTAGGAGCACTTTCTGGTTTCCCCACTTGCCTCTGGAGCTCTTCGGATGCGGGAGAGGAGGGTGTTCTTGGTCAGAGCTTGACTGTTGCCCCAGAAGGACAGAGCGACCAGAACAAATATACTCCATGCTCTTATCCCCATGGTTCCTATTGTCTTTATCGCTCCAAAACGACGGATCTATTAATAGAACAGAACAAGGGTTGTGATTCTTGTATGGTTTCAACTCCCAAACAAGGGAGCATTCATGCTCATCTCACATTTATTTGATTCCCGCTGAAGAAACTTAATTAGCTGATCTTAGTTTTATACCTAATTTGTGACTTTTGAGCAACTTTCCAAGGGTGAGAAAGAAAAAAAAAACAGCCATGATATCATCATCAATTTGCTCCAAACGCGTATGAAAACGTTTCCCATTCGGCACCGCACATTTTTCTACTTTCTGTCCAGTTTCCAGCCGCATGTTTTCTTTTCTGCTCTAATTTAATACCATCTAATATGAACCCACTTGGCACACAAGCGTGAAAGCGTCCGGGAGCATCTGTTGGAGCGATCCAGGGGAGCCGAGGCTCAACAGAGTCCAGCTCAATCACCGAGTCAGCGTAAAAGTGAAAATGAAGCCGGCATTAAAGTGAAAGCTGACGCTCTGTGGCAGAGGCGCGGCTGGTTCCACACACGGCTGCAGACAGCCCTGCCACCGGTGAGAGGTGATTGCTGCTATGCCTGTGGTGCATCGCGCACGGTGGCACCCACCCACCCACCGCAGATCCGCTATCATAACTCATAGTTTCAAAGCACCCTCTGTCATTACAGCTGCTGACACATCTGTATCAGGTGTCTGGGCGTGAGGTTTACCAGCCTCTGGAGCTCGTAGAGAGCCGTCCCATACCTTTTAAATCAACCTAAAGCCCAGAATGAAAACAACATAGTTGGAACGAATGTCATGATTGTGCTGAGGATGAAATCCGTGTGGTGATCTGGATATCAGCAGGGGCAGAGGAATCCTTGTTTCCACTGTATTTACAGTCTTTTGGAAGAGAAAGCGTACGTTAATCGGTTTTGACGGCAGACCAAATGGATCTTGGGTTCCAAGGTGTATACAAAGTGAATAATGGTTCTTATTCAGCCATGATGATCGGATCTGGAACTTTACTAAAAGACCAATCAACTTTGGCATTATTCTGGCACGCCAGGCTCAGTCAGGGGCTGTCTGGTGGATATGGAGAATGAGGAGGCAATTTTATTTGAATACATCTGACAGGCTCCACTTCACAGCATTTCACAGATTTTCTGAAGCCAGCGAAGGAGAATGAAATCAACCGTAGGAAGAGACAAGATCATTTTTGTGGTCTTCTGACGTCTAGCTGCTCTGAAGAGTCCTGACCATAATTAGTGGGACAAATCTCTCAGAATTACCTAAAATCAAGCTGCTGCATGAGAACAAGAGTTCTTTTTTAAAATCTTTTTGTTGCATGAATGCATCATGCTTCCCCTTTATGGAAACATACAGGAGCATCAGGTTTCTGAAGACACGGCAGCTTAGTGATTGAAAGAAGTGCCTGATCCAGTTGGGGGCAAAGGAAAAAGGCATTTCTAGGAAAACGGGCCACGTGTCAGTGCTCAGAAACACCTTGGCACAGTCAGCCGCTTATTATTATTATCCAGAGGGGAATTTTCCCCCATCTTTCCGTGATCACACAATAGCTCAGTCTCAGCAACTGGCTCGTCTGCAAGTCTCTAACCTCACAATGTGAAGCTCGCAGGCGCTGACCCGAGAGAAGTGACAATGTTTTCATAGAGGCTCCTCGGGTAGAGCCGCGAATGACGGCTACCGCCGCCAAGTTTCTCTGTCACTCCCAGCTCGCTGGTCTTCATTAAGTCAGCCATCACAGCCCACATGTCCCTGTTGAATCATGGAAGTCTCTGAACATCTCAAAATCCAGCCGACGACTCGCAGCTTTGCAGCTTTGCTGACCAGACTCACTATGGTATGTGAGGTCGGATTCTTGCAGATTTAATGTTCAAATACACCACAATACACCATTTCAGTATTTCACGATGCATTTTGCTGCATTCAGGATGTTTTGTGAAGTAAAATACCTGTGTGGGTGGACCAGGAGGCGCGAGTCAGTCCCAGCTTGGTGTCTCAGTTGTGTCTTCTCTCTAGGTTCATGCTGTCCATTCTCCTGTGCTTCTCTCCCGTCTCTCACCGAGTCCACTGGTCCTGCTCGCAGCGGTGGCACAAGCAGACTCGGCCCACGAGGTGAATGGCAGAGGGGAGCTCACACACAGAGGAGAGGGAGGCCGACGATGGGACTTTGGAGAGAGGAGGCTTGGCCCTGCCTTCTTCCTCTGATGTCACGTGGAGCTCGGGAAGAAATCTAAGGTTTCACCACAAACAAAAAAAAGTTCAGAGTAAGAACGCCTGGGCGTCCCAGTGAGGAGTGAGTGTCAAAAAGTCCACAATCTGAATTGGCAAGGTTCTACAATCCCCCCACCGTTCATCCAGCCTTGCGTGTCATCCTGCTCGATGTGCTGCTTCCTATCTGCTCATCTGCTGACTGATCGATTCGGTAGCTCCACACGGTCTGCTCTCTCCTCGGTTTAAGGGATGCGTGCGTCTCCTAGAGCTATCGGCAGCTGTGTTTATTTGGTTATGAGGACAATATGCGGAGGGGATGTGCAGCACAATGAACGCCCCTCGGCTGAGTGTTTTGGACTGAGGAGGAAGCCGGGCCTTTGATGCGCGGGCCTTCTCTATGTGGGGAGAAATCCCTCAGCGTGTGGGTGGAGAGATTTGTGAGTAATCTAGACAGATCATTCATGTGTAAGCAAGGATGTGCTGCATGCGTGCATGTGCATGTGAGCTTTGTTTATCCTTTTTTGAGGGTTTTATGGTGTTTGGAGTGAGATGTATACAGCAGTCCTCAGTCAGCTTGACAAAACCTCTGCCTGTCTCACATCAACTGTACGCATAAATAATTCTGATTAGCTTTTGAGGCTCATTAGGTTGTTTCTTTTCATCTGTTCCACCATTTAAAAAAATGACATCAGAGCAGACTCAGTTTCAGGCCTGATGGACAGACTGAGAACTCGTCCAACTTTAATTTTAAACCTGACAACTTTATAGTAAAACAAAACTAAAACAAAAGCCTGAATAAATATTCATTAATACTCCATTTAAAATATGAAAAGGAAGAAAAACGGCTTGGCACAAGATAAATAAACAAACAATTGAAGATAACGGGAATAAACACACATACCCACGTGTAAGATGACGTCACGAGCACGGGCCAATAGGAAGCGTGCGTGTGTGACCGACTGGTGACACCGGAGACGGTCCACAACACCGACAATATTCGAATTTTGAGAAACATTACGAGCCTCTTATGCAGAATGACGTAACCGGACATCCTGAACGCCCTGTCAACTTTGTTTGTTTATTGGTTTATTTTCTGACACATCTCATCATGGTGAGTCTGACCCTGTGACGTCGGTCCGTGTTGTCGTTTTTTCCCTTTCTCGATTTAGGTTGGGTTTTCTTTTTGAAATGATCGTTTCTGCGAACACTGTCGCTGTGAAATAACGCAGAATTCCGTTAATTTTGCAGTCGCGCTCGTGCGCCGAGCGGCCGGATTAGCTGATTTAAGCCTCCGCTTGTGCCTGAGCGGATAAAATTAGACAGCGAGGCTGGAGATCCTGTGTCAAGCGCGCAGCCGTCAGAAGGAGAAGCCTGGCAGAAGTCAGCACCGTGCTGATGTCATTTGATCCGGATCTATTCTATTCTCTCTTCTGCGTTGCAGGAGTGCGAGGGCCCGCAGACTCTGTGTGATCTCTGCTTGTCTCGGGTCTGCTGCAGCCTCCCGGCCCTGTGCAGGGGCCGAACAGACGGCTCCATGTGCTTCAGCTGGGCCCCTGTGTTCCCACAGGAGGTGGCCGACCAGCTAATGCATACGATGGCAGCTAAAGGTGGGTCAGGAGAACAGAAAAGGCTCACATCGGGGGCGAGGGCAGTCTGTGGCCACAGAGTGCTGAGAACCCTGTAGAAGAGTCCAGCAAAGGCAAACCGCAACATGTCTGAATTACTTATGACATAAAGTTGGTCAGGCTCTCCCACCACACACGGTTAGCTATAAACTACAGTGGAGAAGACCATAATCTAGCACCCTGTGATTTATTAGCTCAGTGGTTTGTGCCAGGTTGAACTGGTGGGAAAACTACTCCACAAACAGAAATGTGGCTAAACTGATGCTACTTTTCCATCAACGTCCCTCTGTTTGCCTCTCCCCACAAGGACTACTGAATGACACAACTGTTGGGATTTTCCGAGACGGCGGAACACTTCGCCTGCGTCGGGCCACCGTCCGCCGCTGTCCACTGTCTCCAAACGCCTTTCTGCTGGCTCTCTGCCCTCATCGGCTCCAGGAACTAGACGCTTCCTGGGCCTCTGGAGGCCTCACTGGGGCTGCCATTGTTTCAGGCCTGGCCTCCAACCCGGAGTGCCGATCCAGCCTGCAGAGGTTGTCCCTTGATGGGCTACGTCTGGACTGGGAGTCCCTGGTGGAAGACGCGGGGACTCGGGTTGGATTCAGCTCGCTGCGGGGCTTAAGGACCCTTAAGCTGGCCAACACAGACCTGTCCGACGCAGCCCTGGCAGATGTTTGCTCTCTTCCCCACCTCGAGAGTCTGGATATCTCCTGCAGTGGTGTCTCAAATCTCAGCCCCCTCCTGGACTGCAAGAACACCCTGAGGCACCTGATCGCCCACCGCCTGCAGCGCCTCCACATGCCGCCGTCGGGGTTGACGTTTGTCCTCCGTCAGCTCGACGCTCTCAGGCATCTCGACTTTTCAGAGGACCACGTCGCCGAGGACGACGGCAGCGGAGAAGACGTGAACGAGGCCGTGCGGCAGCTTCTGGAGGGGGGTCCCGATCTGCTGCCGTCGCTGGTTTCTTTAGATATCTCCGGACAGAAGAAGATCTCTGAGGCGGCGGTGAGGACGTTTGTTGAGACGAGGGGCGGGCTGGTCTTCTTGGGCCTGCTGGCCACCGGAACCAGCACCTGCGACATCCTGAGCACAAAGAAAAACTTGAAGGTAAGTCTCGGTGACTTGAGGCTCGGGTTGTATATGCGTATGCTAAATATGCTCATTGCATTTCCTGTACTGATCCGCGCACCATCAGGTAACTGGAGCAGCTAATGAGGACCAGGTGTGTGAGGCCCTGCGACGCTACCGAGACCGCCAGTGCTTCGTACGAGAGGCCCTGGTCCATCTCTACAATCTGATCGCCGACACTGACAAACCGAGGCCGGACATCCTGAAGGTGATTTATCCCAACGGCCGTCCCGTTTCTGCCTTCGCTCCCCAGAAGTGGCCGTAACGTGGATTTTTTTAATTTCTGAAACGCTGTCTTGAAGCCTAAAATGTCGCTTCCTTGCACAAGGGAACCGGGGAGGAAGTGGGTCAGGAAGCCACAATTTATGCTTCAAATCAGACCTGGTAATTTTCCTGTTGACCTTCTCTCTTTAATGTTTTCCATGCGAACTTTCTTAACCTGGGGGGTTTATTAGGAACCTCTGTGATCTTCTAAATGCTCACGTCCTTTTTACCCCCCAACAACTCTTTTGTACCCCTCCTCTCACAGATGTCAGCCATTACCTTCTTACGTCCAGTACGATGCGTTTTAAATAGCGGGCCACAAGTATGATAATGAGACCGCATCGTAAGAATCTGGAATGATAGTAAAATAAACAAACCTGTCCTTGGGTTCTAAACGCTCTCTAGCTGGTTCTGGCTGCCATGCAGAGCCACCGCTCTTCCCTCCATGTCCACGTGATCGCCACCGCCTGCGTGTTCAGCCTGACCACTCAGGACCTGGCCGAGGCCATGCCACTGAGCCTGCTGGGCGCCGCCGTCGCCCAGCTGCTGCACGCCATGAAGACCTTCCCCAACCACCAGCAGGTCAGCCACCGGTGGTGCTTCTGCCAGCAGATGCTGCTCTCCTGTTTGGAGCATCTGTTTTAGCTCCTATTCCGCCACCTTCAGGCGGCTTTCACACACTGAAATTCCCCTCTTTATTTCTGCTTCTGCCTTTCCAGGTGCAGAAGAACTGTCTGCTGGCGCTCTGTAGTGAACACATCCTTCAGGAAGTTCCCTTTGACAAGTCAGTTTGCTTTTTCCCCATTTCCAATCTTACAAATGAGGCGAGATCATCATCTTCCATCATTCTCTCATGATTCCATCCATTCTCCTGAAGCACAATTCCAAAGACTCACTCTAGATCCAAATCACACACATGAACCCTCTATTTTGAGTTCACCATCCTTGGTGCCTTTGTGTGACGCCTTCCTTCCAACTGTGGTCACCATTCAGGTACTCTGCAGCCACACTCGTGATTAACTGGCTCAGCAGTCACGAAGACGCCACCCTCCAGAGGATGGCCGTTGCCGTCATCTGCCTGCTGGTGTCAAAGGTCACCGCTCACTTCTTTCCTCTATTTTACCGTGCTTCGGGGCCCGCTCTGCACTGCCGGGGCGTTAGTTTCTCTGTGCGGCCACGTAGTCCCCGACTGTGAGCGAAAGCGTGAGAGTTGTGCGAAGAAATGATCTGTGTGTGATTCATGCGCAGCTGTCGGCGGAGGAGACCGCTCAGTTCAGCGGCGACGTCTCCATCATGAAGGTGCGTTACCGCTTTCACAATATTTAGTTTCCAATTTACACGAGGTCTGCTCAGCACATGATATATTGGAGAGCATTGGCGGCTCTTTTTCTCCCCCCCGGTCCCAGTTTCTTTCCATTACCTCCTCATTTACTCGTCAGCCCATTTTTCCACTCGCACATCTCTGTTTATTATTACTCCATAATTCACTCACATCCATATTTCTCTGTGTATGCAATCAGGCCTCTCTGCACTTCAATTATTGTAGTTTAGGTTGTGTCTGCTGGTGTTTATTAGCGCCTAAACAGCCTCTCTGCGTTTACCTCATCGGCGGCTGCTCCCTCCTCATCCTCGCTCCTCTGTTTCACAGCAGCTGCTGGCGATTGTGCAGCAGAAAGCCATGGTGGGGGCGCTGGACTCCTCTCTCAAGTTCGCCCTGACGGCTCTGTGGAACCTGACGGATGAGATGCCCAGCGCCGGGCGCAGTTTCATCGAGTGCCGGGGCCTGGAGCTGTACCAGGAGGTCCTGGAGGTGCGGGAGCAGGCTGACGAACGCAACTCGGAATAGCACATTTTCCCTCACGGTGGCACGTTTTTGTGTTTTTACAGTCGTATTACGGCGAACCTTCGATCCAGCAGAAAATTCTGGGCCTCCTGGTGAGTTCTGTGTCCGTGTGGAAACATCCCGTGCACAGTTAAAGGGTGTTGAGGTGTCTGAAAGCCCCTCAGCTGTGATGTCACATGTTACTGCAGAACAATTTAGCAGAGGTTCAAGAGTTACAGCCAGACCTGCTGGATGAGGACCTCCTGGAACACGTCCTGAGTCTGCTGCAGGACACTCAGTTGGACATGGAGGTGCGTTACTTTGCAGGGGGGATTCTGGCCCAGCTCGCCTCCAGACCACAAGCCTGGACCCTGAGTGACGAGCTCCTCAGCACCATACTGGGACAGCTGGTGCGTGCGTGTGTGTGTTTCTTTTTAGGCAGGTCCAGACTGGTTCACCTTTGGTTTATTTTCATGCCCTCCTGCCCTCGCAGCATGCCGCAATTCCAACCTGGACCCCGATCGGGAGAGAAATGGTCTCTTACAGGTGAGAAATGAGGGAAGGAGTTTGGTTTTACTGGTTTTACTCATTTTATCAGCCACACACAAACAAGCTCGCACCAAAATGCTATTTAAAATCTAGAAATCTCAACACGCTGTTGATGTTTCAGGTCATTCCAGCCATTTTGCCCTCTGCTTCAGTCCTCTCAACCTCCGGGGGTGCAGCTATGGGCAGTCTGGGCCATACACCTGGTCTGCAGTCACAACAGTAAGAGGCAGAATAAGCGATCAAATACCGTTTTCCCTTGCTCACCATCAACTCCTTTCCCAGACTGGGAGCCATCTCTAAATGTGAATTGTCTGTATTGCAGCGTCGCACTACTGCATCATGCTGGAGACGGAGGGTGTGGCTGAGCTTCTCAAGTCTTTATCTGCAGGCCCAGACACACACCCTGACACTAAAGGACTAGCAGACAGCATCCTGCGTATGCTAGATGAACACCAGAGTCGTTCAAGGACCTTCAGCAGACAACCGGAGCCCCGAAACTCTTGAACAAACGCACCACATTTGATTTAATGTCCTGGAGATGAGATAGCTGGGATAGGAGCTGGATTGTGTCAATAAAGGTCCTTTTTTATGGCACGATAATTAAAAGCTGTCACTAGATGGTGCTTCGGTACTGTAGCTTTAGGCTCGTTGGACCTTTAAGCGCCATTTGTGTAAAATACTTTGTTGTGTGATGATTTGAAACATATAGGATCAAGCATGAAATAATAAAATGCCTGACCTCTGCAACACATCCTCATAATGAAGCAGCCCAGCTTTTCTCCCTGGTAACGCAGAGGCTGAATTCATTACGTTTTATGTAACACAGCTTGAAGTCAGGGCCGCTCGCAGGCATCGACAGCGTCTATTCTTAGTGGGCCTATTAATAATTCCTTTTGAAATGTGGATTAGCAACATTGCCTTTAAATTTGACTTGTGCCACCACGTTCGGCTTCTAAGTGTCGAATCCTCTCGACTTATCTGTCCAAATCTTTCAAGTGAGACGTGGCCTCGTGTGCTGGTGATTCAAGCAGGTTCGTCATCTTTTTATTTTCCCCTCGGTGGTTCGGTCAGTGTCTAATGTCCCCCCCCCCTCGATTATTACTCAGTGGCAGCCTGAGCACCAAGGTCAGCAAGGTCAAGTGTCCTTTAGTGAATGTGCTGTTCCGCTGTGTCGTGAGAAAATAGGAGAAATGTAACAGGTTAGCGGAACAAACTTCTCTTTCTCAGCTCCTCCTGTACTTGGTGACCAGTATCCGCTGCTCCCAGTAGCTGTTTTTCCCAGTGGTCACTGCTCCCAGTAGCTGTTTTTCCCATTGGTCGCTGCTCCCAGTAGCTGTTTTTCCCATTGGCCGCTGCTCCCAGTAGCTGTTTTTCCCATTGGTCGCTGCTCCCAGTAGCTGTTTTTCCCAGTGGTCACTGCTCCCAGTAGCTGTTTTTCCCATTGGTCGCTGCTCCCAGTAGCTGTTTTTCCCAGTGGTCACTGCTCCCAGTAGCTGTTTTTCCCATTGGTCGCTGCTCCCAGTAGCTGTTTTTCCCAGTGGTCACTGCTCCCAGTAGCTGTTTTTCCCAGTGGTCGCTGCTCCCAGTAGCTGTTTTTCCCAGTAGCTGCTGCTCCCAGTAGCTGTTTTTCCCAGTAGCTGCTGCTCCCAGTAGCTGTTTTTCCCAGTGCTCCCAGTCACCATAGCCTGTTGCCATGGAGCTTGTCAGCTCTGTAGCCCCCTGCTGAAAGTTCCCAAACTTACACCAAAAATTATTTTTGGAAAAAAAAAAGGTCTCATGAGGGAATTTCGAACGTGTAAATGAACTCTCCCTCTTTAGCCTCTTAGCTAAGCTAAAGCTGCCTGTGGTCCAATTTCCTTCACACTTATCAACCTCTCCCATCATCGCTGTAAATAAGGACTCGGTCCAGTTCAGTGACGCGGCGGCGGCGTGGATGTCTGTCGCCAAACTGACGGGTCCAAAAATAAAACCCGCGCTTCACAATATCCTTTAATAAGGCAAGTTCGGCCTGACGACCGGCTGGACATGAGACGTCTGTGAATATGTCATTTTAAATAGCCTACGAGCCTCTTTGTATCTTTTTATCTCAATTTTGCAGCCGGCTCCACTGGCTTAGCTAACAGGGAACCAGTCTGGGACACACTCGTATGCAGGGCAGCTCATCTCCAAGCATGTGCACACATGCACGATGACACTTGCGCATCCCCGTGAGGCCTCCTCTTGCCTCAGATGTTAATTAGACCCCGGTTAAGCGTTAAAACACATGGAAAGCGAGAGCGCGTTGAGAGAGACGGGCGACGAGACAAAGCGCCGCGTCCTTCTCCAGGCGGAGCTGTGACGCAGAAGAGGACACAACGTCTCCTCTCAAATGACCTTTCTGCGGCTGGGGAAGGATACAGAGCTGTCAGGCCCTTGAGCCTGTGCGCGGATGTGTAACGGCGGCGTGCTCGCCTCCTCTCTGCCAAGCTGACAGGCGGAGTTTACGCCACCGTCAATCAATAGCTGCTTTCATGAGACGTAATAAGAGACGAGAATACGAGCTGATGATGCGGGAGGGATTGATAGAACCGTGCCGTGATGCTGATGAGGAAGCTCTGTGGGAACAATACGGATATTTACAGTAATCTCCTCACTAACACTTGGAATTCATATCACTTAATAAAGTTCCCCCCGCCCCGGCGTGTTAGCATTCATCTGACGGCGATTTGCCCTCCACGTGGTGACGAGCAATGATGAAAGTTTGTTGAAAGAAATGGAATGCTTGAACCACCACTCTCCGGAAATATCTCCTTCATCTCTGACCTCCGCCGCTCTGTGGCTAAAGAATTCCCACCCCGTTCCGCGTGTTTCTGTGAGCAGACGCGCCAGGAGGCTGTTGGGGCCAGTTAGAGCCACTCTTGATGCCACGTCGCTCATCTGCTGCAGACCCACATGTTCCCTGGACCACAGAAGCTAGCACACAAGAAGGGCCCCACGCTAATTAGCTTAGCTCAAACTCTGCCCCCATCAGAAATCAATGTACAAACTTTTCCCGAAACTCCAAAGGTTTAATGAACATTTAATGCTCCGCAGCTCTCCCAGACTGTCATTCAGGTCGAACAAAATTTAAGGACAAACAAGCTTCAGGGACTTGCATCTTTATCCATGTGCTGTCAAAAAGAATACAAATTGCTATCAAGTACCTTTTTTAGTTTTAATGCTAGGCTAGGACAACCATGGCAGTTATAATAACAGTATAAATAAATAGTCTCATCCACCGTCTCATCAAAAATACAAGCTAGTTCCTCATGAAATTTCAGATTTCAGAGGCGTTTCTCTAAATTCAGAGCGTTCTGTTCTGAGGATGTAGCATCAGTGGTAATCTTAAGTGGAGCACAGTGTTCTCGGAGACGATTTGAGATGGAGATGAACCGCAGAACAGAGGGGTTTTTTTTGTATCGGCGGGTGTTATGCATATGCATGTGTGCGCGGGGACTTTTGCAGTCTGGGGGTGTAAAAAGCACAGAATAACGACTCAATTCTTCTGCTTTTTGTGTGTCCTCGGAGAGCAGCTTACGTTGTCTGAACTCCCTCCATCCCAGCAAAAAAAAACACCTCCAAAAAACGAAAGAGAGGCTTTGAAGGATCAGCTGGGCTCCAGAATAGCGGAGGAACGTATGGAAAGTTAAACACGTGGTTAACGGCCTGCCCGCGTCACCGTGCTGACATCAATTAGCGTAGCGGCTCTGCTATTTCCAGGCCCTTCCACGGCTTCGCGTGGTCTAATCGGGAGAATGTAACACACACTCGCAGCTGAGACACACACACGCATGTAGATGTGTGACAGCTCACTGCGCGGACCTCAACAGACGTGCGCATTAGTCTGTTAGGAAGCCGAGCAGATATTCCACCCTGATGTATTCCCAGGCATCCCAGCATTCAGTGCCATGCTAGATGCTCCAGTTTGAAGACGCTGGTGTGCGTTATTATTATTATTATTATTATTATTATTATTATTATTATATTATTATTATTATTATTATTATTATTATTATTATTATTATACGCTTTGGTACGTCGATAAGCTGGAGTCACGCTGGCCAATCAGGAATTTAGGAGGAACCCAAGCAGGCTTTATACAGTAGTGTGAAAGAGACGTGTCGGTGGTCTGCAACCCAAAAATACACCACCACGATTACACGGAGGCAGTCAGAATCGGTCTCTATTCTTAGTTATTTGCATTTTGGACCAGTTGTCTACTGGAAAAACCTGTAAATGTTGCAGAACTTCGGCCCAGTTTAAATCAGTAAATCTCGCCTCATTAACCTTCACCAGAGTTTTATGAAAGAAATCACTTGATTCAGCTGAAACTATTCCCACCGGAGTTGGTAGAACAGGCATTTATCACAATAGATGAGATGAAACCTGTTTGGACAGATATAAATATTAACGTTGGCTAATTATTCAAGTGTCCAAAACTCTCTTGTATAACGCTGAAAACGAGCCGGCTGTATTAGCACCATTGCTACGCCTGTGCCTTTCACTTCCTGTAATATATGTATTTATTCTGGGGAATAAGGATGTTTAGATTGTCTTTCCATTGACATTGTTTTACTTTTCTCTTTCCTTAATCAGACGATACCAGTAAAACACAGTTTCTCTCTCTCTCAGACACACATGGGGCGTTTTGGAGCCGCTAGTTTGGTGAATTTGATATTCCAGCATGTTCTTTTCTCATATTAACAGTCAATGTCAGAGTGAACTGAACATAAAATGAGTCCATTCCCACACCGAGCAGGTCTGGACTCTCTTATGTGTGGCTGTAAAATTGCTACTAATGTTGATTTGTTTTATGATTGCAGCTATAATCTTCTGTAGTGATGCAAAGTAAAGATGTACCATAATGTCTTCCATAATTTAGTCTGCTGCAGTAAATCCTGTTGGGTTTTTTGGGGGGGGTTTGGACCAACAGAGAATGTGCAGAGCTTGTTGTGCCTTTAGGAGCAGCAACAGTACAACGGGAACAAATGGAGCAAATCACTCAGAGAGAGGACGGAGATGAAATCGATTATCACACTGTTGTTGACGTGCAAAGCAGCGGCACCTGATGCCAAACAGCCTTCGCAGGCTCAAACTTCCACAAACACTGAGTGATGCACTTTTGTTTCTGAAGACATCAAAGCTGTAAGATGAAGACGTGTTTATAAAGCAGCCTCATATGAGACCGCAGCACTTTTGTTGGTCATTTGATGTGTACGTTGCCATCGTGGAGGTCCTCTGGGCAGGAATGACAGGACTGTTGAAGTAGGATTGATGCATACCCAAAAGGACAACATGCTAGCTAACATCTCATATTCTATGTCTTCCTGGGCAACTGGCAGCTAGGAAACAGCTGGTTGGGCTCAGGAAGCTCACCAATTAATCTAAATCATAGGTGTGGGTGTGCTTAGTTAAGCACTTCACAACAACATCCCTGTGTTAGCCACCTCGCTGTCACCTGTCATCACGCTAACGTGAACTCTGGCTCAGGAGTGGAAGCTCTTGAGGAGCAGGCGGAGGTTCTGCTGGAGCTGCTGAGGCTTCCTTGTCACCCTGCGTAACAGATGGGGAGCTAAATCAGTAGATGCTGGCTTTACCCAGGGACAGCGGACCTCCACGATGGCAGCTTGGATGCCCATGACATCATCTGAAACTACAGCGAAAAGAACAAAAAACCCACAGAAGTGTTCATCTCTGTGGAACCCGCTCACTTCTCTCTCCAAGCAGAGCTCTCAAACGGACTCATTATGGCTGAAGTGTCATCAGGCTGCAGACGGTTCTGGAAAATGACAGGAGGCACTGCGAGAATCCGATGGTGTGCAGAGTGGGTCTAAATCATTTAAACTGTATGTGACATTTTCAAATCCCCGTTGCCATGGTCACTCCTGGCCCGGGAAGAGCGTCCTGTCTCGGCGCCGTCCTCCTCCTCCTCGTCCGCGTCCAGGTTCTCGTCTTTCTTTTTGATGTAGCGCTCGTAGAGCACCATGACGACGCCCATCATCCAGGCCGACACCGTGCCGGCGGCGAAGATGACGAAGCCGATGACGACGAAGAAGAGGTAGTCCAAGGAGCCCAGGGTCTGGTGGCACAACGTCCGCAGCTGGATGCCCACCTCACCCAGGCGGCGGCCCTGCATGTCGGCCGGGGAGCCGCACACCGTCTGGCCCTCGTCTGTCACCGGGTCACACAGAAAAAGAGTTTTAACCACACGTGTTTTGTAAATAAGAAACTCACGCGTGTCACTGTGCAAACATGATGTAATTTTCATGAAATGTAAACGATCCTTTGATGTGGGAAGAAGCTTAGCGGGGATGTTTCCTCCACGGCGAGGAACCTTCGTGAGCTTAAACTGCTGAAATATGCAGGATCAGGATCGAGCAGCCATTATCGCCACAGTGGTTAAAACTGCGAGTGCGTCGGGAGCCTCGCTGCAGAATTGAATTACATAAAAACGCATGAATTATTCAGAACGCTGCTTCACCGCAAGATTAGAAACTGACTTGGGCCTTTGTGTCTGTCTGCGTGAAGCTTCAGATCACGTCATCTTGAAACTCCACTCCTCTGCCCAAACGCTACGGAGACTAAAAGGATGCAGAACAACAACATGGCCTCCTTTACAGACCCAACCAAAGTTTTCCAGCCTTGGTTTTAACGGCCTTCTGCTTTCTTTAAGAGCTTTATGTCCCCCCCACGGTGCCTTCAGGAGCCCTAAACCTTTGAACCCGACCACTTTCCAGCAACACTTCCATGATCCCACCTTGGCGGGACTTGACCTCCGGCTGCATCACCTGACAGGTCGGTTTCAGCAGAATTGTTTCCTCTCTGCATGAGTCTCTGTTTTTGCCCTCGGGGGGGATCCTCCGTGGCTCGGGGAGGATCTGAAAGCCAGTGTGGGGTTGAAGAACAGGAGAGTCGGTTTCTCTAAGCTCCACCAGCGAGATTTCAAATCCTGCGCACTGATCCTCTGAAAGGCTGCTCTCGTGTTGTGCTCCACAAAGACACACGTTCATACAAGTGCACACGTGCACGGCCCCTTTTCACGTACGTGCGCAAGCCCCAATTCTCTGTCTCTGTAGAGCCCACTCATGTCTGTGTGCAAGCGCAGGCGTCCCTGACTGCCTGTGCCTGACAGCTAGGAAGGAAAACCCTTCTGGCTTCAACCCCCCCCCCAAAAGGGACTGCATCAAAGAAGAGGGCTTTCCCCTCCCTCCTTCCCTCACCCCGACTCTGCTCTATTTCGAGATGCTTTTCTTATATAACAGCGAAGCAAGTGCTAATCTGGCCAGGGAGGCGAGACGGAGGAGAATCTGTTGGTTCCTCCCGCGTGCCTCCTCGCTCCCCCACCAGTGATGCGTTCCCTAAGCTGAGGAGACAAGCAAGTCGCGTTGCAGGAACCAGGTGGATCCCAGCGAAGGCAGGAGCAAGGCTGTGGAACCAGGGAACGCAGCTGCAGCACGACGTTGCCCTTCTGCTGCCCTTCCTCGAGCTGCCTCTCCGTGTGCACATATATGCGTCCATAATTCAATAATGTTATATTTATATATTCATCTCCACGTGCACTTCCCGAAATGGGCGGAACGTGAGGGCGCCTACATCCAATCAAAGTGGTATTGTGGATCTATACGTCCGCCGTCTCCCTTGCTAGCAGCTGTCGCTGGAAAGGGCTTCGCTCCAGTTTAAGCTTGACTCAAGGCGATAGGCAGCTCCAAAATGGGACAGCTACTCGTTTGGAGGCGCTTTAAGCTGCGCAGGGAGCAGGGTGGACTGCATTTTGTCATACGTGCACGCATGAGCACGCGTGAGGAAAGGCGAGGTGCCTGGGTATCACTACGGCGTTGGAATTATGGCTGGATTTTCACACTATAAATAGCAGCTGCCCTTTTGACTATAGACACATCCTGGTAATAAAGTTTGCTGAATATCTGCAGCATCTATCAACCCAATATCTGATGCATCAGCTGCCATCCGCCCGCCATATTGGCAGCAAGGTAGCCACAAACAACTTGGTTGTTATTCCCGCCGAACAGCTGAAGGGAATTTAGGAACGCCCCGGTGGTGAGAGGGGAAGTCCAAAGGCGCCCCTTCCTCTGATCCTCCTTCTGCCTCTCTTATTTGGTGGCTTAATGCGGTCACACTCGGCTGCTGTCACCTGCGCCCCCTCCCCCGCGAAGGCTGAGACAGAGGTGAACTCAGCATATGCCGCGTGGTTTATGCCGCGTGGTTTATGCGCAGATGTGCGGGAGCAACAGGGAACTCCAGCAGGAGCTGATCGTGGCTTCTGAGGGGAGACCTTCACTGTCGCTGCTGCTCTCTGAAATGCAACTGTTTCTTTTTTTCTTTATTTGTACCAGCGGATGCTGTCCAATAACAATTAAATCTCATATTAATAGTTCACTAAACACTGGATGATGTCATGCCGGAACGATGGTAACAGTAATGACCCAATTAGGTTGGTATTATATTATATTTGTGATGTATGATGTGTACAAGACTATTACATATATAATCCAAATGCATGACAGAGCTTTATCATCCAAAACTAGTTGTCTGGTTTCACATTCATAAATAATGCTGCCTATAATCTATAATAATGAATCTTTTATCACATGCGGGTAGTTAATTTGAAGCAATTAGGCAAAATATCAGGGGTTCACACTGCTGGTGCTATTTAGCAGTGAGTCTCTAGGTCTCATTATTAAGGCGATTCATTGTCAGCTCGTAATCAAATCAATGATAGAAACCTTGGAACTTGAAGCCCTCCAGGTGGATCCACAGACACAGGTCTTCGTTGTCGCACTCGCAGCTCCAGGGGTTCCCGCTGAGCCCCACTGAGCGCAGAGCCGGCAGCGCCATCAGAGAGGTGATGTTCAGGACCGTCAGATTGTTCCGACTCACATCCAACACCTGAAGGGCCGAGTTTTCCGCGAAGGCGTCCGGGTGAATTTCCGAGAGTCCCGGGTTGTCGGTCATCCTGAGCATGACCAGACTGGCCAGGGGGCCAAAGGTCCTGTCCTCGATGCGACTCAGGGTGTTGAAGGAGAGATCCAGGTAGGCCAGCTTCCGCAGATTCCCAAAGGTGGACTCGGAGATCTCTGTCAGGGAGTTGTTGCTGCAGTCCAGGTACACCAGGTCGGAGAGGTAGTTGAGCGCCAGCGGCGGCAGCTCCGCGATGCGGTTGTTGGAGATGATCAGCTGCCGCGTGGCCAGAGGCAAGTTGACCGGAAACGTGGTCAGATGCTGCCCGGCGCATTGAACCACCAGCTGATCGTCGCACACGCACCTGTCCGGGCACCCCGACGACAGGACCGGGGAAGCGTTCGCCCCCGCGGTGAGGAGAAGCGCGACTAGGAGCTGCAAGGGTTGCGCGCTTGGCTGCGGGGCAAGACGCATGACACCACCGAGGGCTTCATCCACCCCGTTGGGAAAGATTCCGGCGCGCTCACATCCTTCATTGATCAGCTCCTTTTCCCTCAAACGTTTCCCACAAAGGTCAGTCCCAACGCCCGCCCCGGGCAACCTCTCGAGCGTAATGTCTCAGTTCATCCTGTCGCTGGCTCCGGATTGTGCGCGCATCCACCGCGTCCACTTGGCAACCGCGCATCCATGCGGGATCAAATTACTCACACAGTTAGTGGAGGACGGATCATTTAAAATGGATCCGTTTGGGCAGCGGCGCGTTTCTCTCCGCCTGGCTTCCGAAACTAGACGCAAATGAGTGAAGCGCGCGCTGAGCTGCGCGGAGGGTGGGGGTGTTGAGGACCGGTTTGGGGCTTTGGAGCGAGTGAAGACTCACTGGGCTGTGGAGGAAGAGGGAAACGTAAACAGTGCCTTTATTGACATGCGAACGGGCCACTTGTGATGTCAACACATGGATGAAGTTAATGATTCGTGTGTGTGTGTGTGTGTGTGCAGAACAAAAGGCATGCACCTGACACCATCGTACCGTATGACATCGGATCACACGAGGTTTTGGAAAAACAAGGTGTGACACCACCCCGTCACGTCCCTCCCAGGGCCCCCGACCCCCACAGCTCAAGGATGGGACGAGATGTGATGGGACAAGGTGGTCCTGCCCAGGCAGCAGTTGTTTCTCTCTCCTCTCCAGTGTCAGCAGGAGCCCCGAGTCTATTCCTGGTTCTGCGTGTAGGTGTTGAAATGCTGAATCAGACTCGACATGATGGAGGAGGAGGACAGATATGCTGCTGACACACCAGGGAGGAATAAAAAAAACCCACCCTGGGTCGACATCAGTCAACAACCTACCGCGCAACTCCTGCGCACGCACGTCCCAGAAAACTTCGAAAGGTTTTTTTGTTTTTTTCTACTCCTTCGTTTGTACTCCTGGGTGTTAAAATAGATCAAGAGGCCTGTAATCATGTGCATCCAAGTGCTCTTTCACACTTGCCCCCCGGCGGACTGAACTAATCCACACAGCTGTTTAGTGTCGGATATTCAGCGACTTTATGAGGACCTCTAGTGGTGAATACGCGCCATTGTTTTAGCACTTTTTGGACCGATATTCGCCTCAGAAACAACTCGGATATATTTTAATTCTTACATACTCTAATAAGAACGAAAATTCTGAATTCCTGTCTAAAACATTACATTTAAAAGTGCTTAAATGTGAAACTGAAGAGCATTTTTTATTAGCATCAATGAGAAAATGAGCTCCAAACATGAAGCCACCAGAAGCAGATTTAGTATTGCTCAACGGTTGATGTTTACTCAGCTTCTCGTGGCACTCCTTTTTTTTTGCTGTGTCATTCTACCTCGTCGGGCTTCTTTTGTGAAATGAAATCAAAACGAAAAGGTCAAAAGTGTTTATTTGTTTTTGAGACTCAGTGGCTTAAGAGAAAAGGCCCATCTGGGTGGGTCGGGTCTTCAGGCTGTGGCTAATCTAATATTGGTTACACACAATTTCCACTAAAGTGCAGCGGCATCTGATTTGATTGAGATTTCAGGCCCGTGTCTGCAGCTCGTGTGGCAGACACGGCGTCTGTTGACCTCCACATGACCAGTTATTTGACACTGGAGACCCAGGCCCGGTTTCCAGGCCTGTCAGCAGCTGTGTCTGTTTTGCAGTGAGGTTTCGCAGGACCAGGTTCCTGCAGGAGGAAAGGCAGGAACGGGAAAGGCAGGAATGGGAAAGGCAGGAGTAAACTCTAAGAATGTAGCCCGATGGCCTCAGAAGGTTAAAGTGTTTGTTTTGTTTTGTTTGCTGAGAGTTTTGGCCAGTGTGACCACAGAGATTCAATATTCTATCAAACTCAAATGAAGTTAAATGTGCAGATGTGCAGTCATCATCCTCAAAGAGGACTTTTCATGCTGTCCAAGAGCAGCTTGAACCACGGATGACCTGATTCAAATTTAGTGCCCTGGGGTCAAAGGTCAATTTAATGGTGACTTATTAAACCAGGTGCAGGCTCCAACTCACTAATCATAATTAAAATGACACCAGTTGCAGTTTGGAAAGTCAATTTACTTGAAAATACACACATAAATGCTTTATTTACCATTGTCATATGCTAGCCTTTTCTTTTTCGCAGTGTCCTTTTAAAAAAAACGTAGCTTTGTTTGCGTTTAAGAACATCCCCCAGCTGTCTAGGTCGGGGACTATTTTTCCGAGAAAAGGTCGCCGCGGATGGAGCTGATAAGTGCAGCTTCAATTTAGTGGGGACAAACGGGCATCCCGATAACATCTAGTAGGTTACTAATCAATCAATAAATCGATCGAGTAAATCATTTTCTGACCGATAGTCTTTATTGGCGTGCGCGTCCCCCGTTCACGCCCACGCTGCGTGTCTTACGTAAGGGTGCGGAAACAGGAAGGCGCTGCAGCGTCTTTGTCACCTTGTCTAACTTTTAAAGAGCAGCTTTCCTCTGCAGCTCCAGGTACGGTCCAATCTTCTGAATTTTCATTGCATGTGAAATGATCTGACCTGCGCCACAACCTAACTCAAACTGTGCTGGAACCTTTAAATGATCGTTCCTGTTTAAGGGCGGCCATAGAGGTTTAGTCGGGGGGGGTTTCTGGTTTGTTTTTTGGGAGATTACCTGGTCGATGTATGAAATATTTAACATAGTGAATGGGTGCACGCAGGTCTAAAATATTGTGCATCCAGTTGTAAGAAATGCTCATTTTATGTTAAGGTCATTTGCAGGCAAATTAGGCATGTAATTGGATTATTTTGCTCTGCGGTCATCATGGGCCGCGAAACAAGCAGGCTTAGATATTAATTTAAATGGGCTCAACTGCGTCCAAATGCACCATTTTTATTTATTTATTCGACTTCTTTCTAGCGTCACGATGGTTGTGCTGTCCAAGGAGTATGGATACGTGGTCCTGACTGGCGTTGCCAGTATGGTCATGATCGGACATCTGGCCGTTAAAGTTGCCAAAGCCCGCAAGAAGTTTAAAGTGCCGGTGAGCAGCAAATAAACATAAATGTTCATTCTGTCCATTTTCATTTTCATTTCCATTCTGCGCCTGGGCATTCCGTGGCGTCTTTCAGCCAGCTCAGAAAACCACATCAACGACAAAAGACCACCTAATTCTCATTTTTGAAGAAAATAAAGGTGTAATATAAGTGGTTTACAAATATCCACGCGTTATGTGTAGGATTGGAGCTGAAAACGAAACCAAGAAAAATCAGCGGGACGAGGGGCATGGCTAAAAACGACTCTATAAAGTTCTGCATCACGCCTTTAGACGGGGCGATACTTCTGTTACTAGACGCCCTGAATGTTTTGATCGCCATGCACACCTTAAGATTTGGTAGCGATTATGTTGAGATTGTTGTTAAGTATGCATGAAGCCAAATTACAAGGTTAGGAAAAAACATGTGTCCCCCTACGGGACATCTTAGTTCCATAATGTTCCTTTGTGTTCAATGTATAAACGTCTTTGAAGGTGCCTCACCTTTTTTTTTTTTTTTTTTTTTTAATTTTAGATATGTTTGGGTAATACTATTCATTTACGACTAATTATTTCCTTGATATAGAGTGGTTTTAATCTTTGGGGTGTAGTTCCAATTTACACCACTAGTGGCGCTGTGTCGAGTGTTCACGTAACATAGCAGAAGAAGAATACTTCATTCTTCTTCTCTATTATATATTTACTGTTAGCGAACATTACTACAAAATATACATTTGACTTCCGTAGAAGTCGAATTTGAAGAAATTTGTCTAACACGATACGTTTATTGGAAAAGGTGGAAAAATTTCATGTTACAGCATAAATAGAGGCCATCCATACATCTTATTTTGTTAATAGGTGATGTGATGTATTTTTCTTGGGCTGGTGTCAATAGCTTCCAAATCCACATGATCAAGTGGCTCCATCACACTATTTTTCTGGCTCTTTGGATGATAACATTTTTATTTTCAATTGTTTTACAGTACCCTCAGATGTACAGCGATGATCCCGAGACCGGGCCAATTTTCAACTGCATCCAGCGTGCGCACCAACAGACGTATGTTTCTGCAAAAACAATGCTTCATATTCTCAGAAATCCTGAGGTTGAAAGATTGAACATGTTTATCCTCTCCAGCCTGGAGATCTACCCCATCTATCTCTTCTGCCTTGCTATTGGTGGTCTGAATTGTCCTGTAAGTAGTTGTTATTTTGTAATACCTCCAGCGTACTTGGGAATTAATCCCGATCTTCTGTGTTCCTTTTTGGGTAACCAAAGCGTGCCGCCAGCGGACTTGGCTTGGTGTGGATCATTGGCAGAGAGGTGTTTGCCCATGGCTACTCCACAGGAGGTGAGATGATGCTCACGGCTTTGTTTGCACGTTCAGATTTTTACAATTGATCCACACCTTTCAGACCCGGAAAAAAGAAAACGGGGAAGATTCGGGAACCTGGCCTTGATCGGGCTGATGCTGACCACAGCTAACTTTGGGCGCCAGCTGCTTGGCTTTCCTTGTCCACGGATGGGTCAATTCCGTCCAATTAAAGCGTGATTCTGAAGACAAACTTTCCAAAGATTTGCCTTAAATTCGCTCTCCACAACATTTTCACATTGCTGACATTAACCTCTGACCAAATTTCTAGGTCAAGTCAGTAAAAACTCAAATTATCAAGTGACCTGACTGGTTAGTCAAGAACGGAAAGGCCTCTCCAGTGACTGGTTTGTCCACTGGCCGGCACACCTAGCATGTAAAAGACATGTCAGTTTGTTTTTTCAAGTCTGCCCTTGAACACTAGACTACTTTAAGTGAGATATTTCAGAAATGAGCAAATGTTTGTGACATGAGCCTTTAATGTTGACTCTACCAAATGAAGATACTACCTGGTTCATGCCGTTGGACACGCTAGCACTTAACGCTTTATTTGTTTTTCTGAAAAGTCGGGTTTTATATCAATAAACGAATCGAAAAGGATCCTCTTTGTCCTTCGTTTCCAGACATATCTTTGCTCCTCGTACCAGCTAAAGTTACCATCCCGGTCCTTTAATGGACGGTTTGTGTATTTAAGGGAGTGTCTGTTATCAGGAAGGTAATCGTGCAAAGTCCACATCACCTGTCTGGACAGGTGCTTTGCAGAACTAGCAAGGGAATGTTCAAGAAACAACGCCCTCAATAATGAATGCGTGAAACACTCCATTACACTGGTTAAAGATAAGATTTTATTTAAAAAAAACAAAACAAAACAGGAAATCCTCAAGCTTAACAGCACATTATTGGAAAATCTAACGATAAAAGTAGGGGTGGTTCCAGCACAATTACGATACTCCAGCTTGTGCCACTACCACCCACAGACGTATCACAATATACAGAAGCATTTTTTTTACAGCGTTTAATCTTTAAGTGTGCATTAGGTGTAAAAAGCTCCTGCTGTGCCTTGGTAAAGTGATCATAAAATAGCAAAAATTCAGGTGTTTTCTGTCCGGAAGGTGCAACACCACATATAACACTACATCCTGTTAAAATTAGAACAATTTAATAGTGAGAGAAGTGTCTGCATAAGCTACGAAACTGAAAAATCACTTGTTGGTAATGCGTATGCGTGTCCTGCCGCCTCTCAGTTTAAGACAAACTGGCAATTCACTGTGAAAGTGCACTTCAGCATTTGGTCATCCTGCAGATTTAAATGTATCTGAATAATTTTAGGCGAGTTCCTATTTTTCTCTGGTTAACCTGAGTTTAGAAGATACACTACAAGACTTCACATGACCTTGATCTACATGACCTAACTTCGCCCCTAGGGGGCACTGTGAGCTCAGATTTCTAAAGTGCGGTGCATCCAGGAGGACGAGCCAAAGGTGCAAAGTTAACGTCACCTCACCGGGAGATCAACAGCAACACTACGAATCTCCTGAAACCAAAAAGGGCCTAAAGTTAAAGAATGTTTAATTTTCTAATGGAGCTATTTCACAGCCAAAATCCAGGAGATGGTTTTACAGGGAGCTTTTTCCGATTCCCCATTGGTCTTCTTTGAGTTTGGACGGCCAGGATGTTTCTCTCAGTAGGTGTATCTGGAGAGCGGCGTGTCCTCCATCAGATCATCCTGGAATCGAGGGGAAACGCAACATTTCGGCGTTAACAACGGGTGTTTAAATAGGTTCGTATTTGAGCCAAATAAAAATCCCTTTATTATCAACCCACCATGGGTAAATCCTGCAGCCGATGGAACTCTGGATGGTTGGTGCGCTGGCGGAACCTGAAGAAGAGGGTGATGAAGACGATAGCTGTGGTGACAATGAACACTGACAGCAGCCCAGCCAGCAGGGGGTCCAGAGGGGAACTCGAGCGGTAGCGTGGTTTGATGTCTACAAATCAAGAAAGCGGTGATTTCATTGAATCCCAGCTAGCAGGAGGTCTAATCTGACCGGGTTTTCTCACCTTCATCTCCTACATTGAGCTGAGCCGGGGCCTCCCGGTGTGTCGGACCCGCGGGGCCTCGACCTGTTGCCGAGGTCAGAGGACCCTCGGTGGTGGTCGGCTGCGATGGGACCGTGGTCGGTAATCCAGGCTGCGACAGGATGGCGGAGGTTGTGACGTGCGCGTCCTGCTCCGTGTGCACAGGCGGAGATGAGAAGGTGGCGAGGGGGTCTGGGGTCAGCTGTGGAGGAGTGGATGGCTCTAATGTCAGCGTGGATGAAAGGGCGTCTGCAGAAGCTGCAATGGGGAGAAGCGAGGGGTCAAATCGAGGATCCGGCCCTCCAGACACGCACAGCACATCAGTAAGAAGGTTTTGGGCTTTTCATCCCATTTATCCAAGCTACACCGGCAAGAAACCAGCAAAAAAAACACCTCCAAACTCGCTCTTCATTAAGATTAAAATGAGGATTATCACACGTTTTCTGCCAGCATGAGAAGAATCTTTGATATTTCTGTTGAAGGGCAGCTGAGGATGGACGAGGGTGTGTTCTATAACATCAGACTTGCTTCATTTGCATGATGCAAGGGTTTGCACGATGCTTGTGGCCCAGGAAAGCTCCTACAGCACATTCATCAGGTTGTTTTTAAGTTTCTTGTCTGTGTTTTTTGTCTTTTTGTTGCACTCTTCTATTTATTTTCTTTTATAAAAACTGTCCAATCAATGACTCTGTTTTCATTCACACGCATCTATTAACATTATATAGAATAAATTAGATCTTTAAATAGCTGATTGTCAGGAATAAATGTTCTAAATCTGGTAATGCGCTGCTCTGATTAATGAGGCAGCCGTTGGAAAAGGAGCCGCTGAATGAGGCAACGTGACGTCAGTGGAAGGTGAATTAATATATCAGCCGACTACGACGTTTATTCTCAGCACAGTCATGTGGGCAAGGTGTGTGTGTGTGTGTGGGGGGGGGGGGGGGTGTCGCGGGAAACACTGCCGGCAATGGAGCTGTGTTTGAAAACAGCTTTGGGCGATGCCAGAAGTCTATTTTAAGAAATTAAGCGAGGACGAAGATGGACGATGGTTCAATATCCAGTTTTAGTCGTTATAAACGGCAGGTGCGTGGATGTTTCGGGTACCTGAGGACGTCTGGGGGCCGGGCAGCGCGCTCATGATGTTTGTGGGTGGAGGGGGAACCGCTGCAGAGGTCGTGGTCGCGGAGCTGGAAGCGGCATTTCTCTCTGACTCAGGAGTCTCTTTGGTAATGGAGGCGGCTCCAGGCGAGGTTTCATTCCTGAGTGCGGGGTGATGCGTCTGCTCTGAAGCCTCAGGCCAGGAAGCATTAGAGCGAGGAGCTGGTGATCCTCCAGCGTGACTCTGCAGGGCGGCCAGGGTGAGAGCGGGCGATGGAGGACTGGTCTGACCTGTGGAGAAATCAACACGCACCTTCATCACAAAGTGCTGAGTTTTGTTTGTTAATTCTAAAGAATCTACAACCGAGATATTGAAATATTCAGATGCCTGTGCACAAATATGTGGGGTTTTTATTTAAAAAATGATTGAAAATTATGTAATTATCCGATTGGAGTATCCTGAAATTGTGATCAATTCGTTTTGGCTCAGTATCATTTTGCAGGAAAACGTGTGGATAGAAGATTGACATCAGCTCTGAGTGTTTATTGATTTTGTTGGGTGGAAAAAAAATCAATAAAAATGACAATTTTAAGTGTAAATAATCGGGGATGTAGGAAAAAAGACCGTTGCTAAAAAAAAAAAAAACCAAAATAATCGTCGCACACGTTGATCGTCGGATTTAAGTTAATAAATGAACTTATTTAACAAAGATCAGATGTGCTCATAAGATCCCTTTGTTTTGGCGATCTGCCGAGCGCACCAGAAGAGAGATCTCCGCATCTTACCTCTTATTTGCGACGAGCCGGTGAGAACCGCAAGCAAACCAAGGAGCAGGCGAATTTCCAATATCATCTCACTGTCGGCTTCAAAATGACAGAAAAGCATCAAACGGATCTGAACGGCGGATCTGCTCTGTGGCTCTGATGTTGTTTCCGTTACGTGAGCTGACAGCGCACATCATCGGCGCTAAAAATATCCGGAGGGAGTGGGGCAGAACAGGAGCAGGGGTGGGGCCGCGTGGGGGCGCGCACGGGAGACCATCTTTCTTTGTCTTTGTCTTTTTTATTTTTTTTGGCTCTAACAAAACTCCAGATTCGCTGCGCGCTTCCTGTGATTCACCGTGCGTGTTTTTGGTCTGAAAATTTCCGCATCCATTCCTCCGAAAGAGCACGGGCGGGCAGCAGCTGTTGCCGCGTTGCGCCAATCAGAAGTCGGTGCGTCAGACGCGCAGCCGCGTGCGTCAGGGGCGCCGTTTGTGGAGCGCTCAACCTGGCGGTCGCTAACACGCTGCGCCACTCAAATCCAACCCTGCAGCAGCGTTTAAGGAGCTGGGAGTGAGTAGGCGTCGGTGTCAATATCAGACAATAACTTTTCAGCCCCCCCCGCAGAGGTCAGTGTGTCGTTACGCCTGCGAGCACTGCCCACATGTCTACTGTATGGACAGCTGAAGGACCCACCGCGTCCTCTGCTTGCCTTCACTCACTTTAGAGGACAGTCTGCTGCTCCTCCGCACCGGTTCGGCTCTGACGGATACCTACAAACCGCGCATTTACGCAGATGGAGCCTCCAGCCCATCCGGGGGACGGCCCGGTAGAGTTGGAGTTCACGGTGGAGAATCTGGAGTCGGTGAGTTCCTGTTGCTGTCATGGAGCTGCTGTTATGCCCCCTCGAAACGTCGGGAAAGTTGAGAAAGTTCTTTGCGCTGTTAACACGGTAAAACGATGCAGTTTGGCCCAAACGTGAGAGCAAAAATGATGCGTGCGTAACCTGACACCCACTATAAGCATATGCTGTCCTAATAATAACTAACACCGTGCGCTCCGGATTAGTTGCTATGGCAACACATAGTCTTTACATTATTCAAATATCTGCTTTTGTGCCACTGGTGATTATAAATCCCCGTTTGACTCATTTTAAAGGCGGCTGCACTTGATGGAATGAAAATGTGGACATGCCGATTGTCCTTTTTTACAACCAACATAATCTGACTGGATTCCCTCTCCTCCGCCCAGGCTCTCTACCAGCTGTACTTTGACCCAGACATGGAACACAAGACCTTCGCCCAGAAGTGGCTGAACCGGGCCCAGGCGTCTGCACGGGCCTGGCAGTTCTGCTGGGCGCTGCTCGGCCCTGACAAGGTCTGTTGTTGCCGGGGTTGGCTTGTGCACTGGGACATGCTGAAAAGGGCCCTTTGTCAGCTTCTGGTGCCTCCTGCTTGTAGCCACCATGTAGCTGGTACCACTGACCCTATTTACCCCCGCCCCTGCTGGAAGCATCATTCAACGTTAGTTATCCTTTGTTCAAATCCATTAAGAAAATGCCCTTTTTGTCCCCTTGCAGCTCCCGGAGGTGCAGTTTTTCGGCGCCACCACCCTCCACATCAACATCTTGCATCACTGGAGCAGCCTTCCCACAGACCAGCACGAGAGCCTGAGGATGCAGCTGCTCGCCCACATCCTTCGCTTCTCCTCAGGGCCCAAAATGGTGCTGACCAGACTGTGTGTAGCCTTGGCCGCTATGGCGCTCAACCTGATCCCGCAGGTTTGGTCTCAGCCCGTGGCAGATATGGTGAGGGCCTTCCAGCCTCAAGAGCCCGAGTGTGAAGGTGGTTCAGGGGCCGCTCAGGACCCCCAGTTGCACTGCCTTGCTCTGTTGGAGCTCCTCACTGTCCTTCCAGAGGAGTTCCAGAGCAGCCGGTTGGCTCAGCCTCGCCGCAGCCAGCTGAGGGAGGCTCTGGCCGGGGAGTGGGGTGTGGTGTGTTCCATGCTGCGTCAGCTTCTCCAAAGCCAGGACTCCTCCATTCAGGTGAAGGAGAAGGTGCTCCGCTGCCTTTCCAGCTGGGTGGGCGTGGATGTGCCTTTAGGGGAGAGTCACGAGCTGGTCCAGGACTGCTTCGGCGCCCTGTCGAAGCCGGAGCTGTTCGACACCGCCGTGGAGACGATAGTCACCGCCATCTCGCAGCCTGACTGCCAGAGGTGAGGACAAACACGGGATCGATTCCGTGTCGGTTTACCTGTGTGTGAATAAGAACCTGTGTGAGCAGATATACCGAGGCTCTGGTGAACTTGGTGCCTCTGGTGCTGGGACTCCACGATCAGCTGAAGAAGGCGGTGCAGGACAACGACATGGAAACCTCTCACGGGATCTGTCGTATCGCCGTTGCCATGGGGGAAACCCACTCCAGGTACGCACAGACAGACAGCCAGGCAGGCAGACAGGCAGGCAGACAGACAGACAGGCAGATGGTACGTAGCCTCAGTGATCTGTGATTGTGCTTGTGTTTAAGGGTTCTGTTGGAACAGGTGGAACACTGGCAAGAGTTTCTGGCTTTGGTTAACATGATTCTGTTCTGCACGGCCGTCCCCGGACACTACCCGGTCAACGAGACCACCAGCTCTCTGACCCTCACCTTCTGGTACACCCTACAGGTCCGAAAGGTGTTTGGGATCAATGCACATCCCTTTCCGCTTCACTGACCAAACCTTCTGATTTTTGGACCTTCAGGATGACATCCTGTCATTCGAGGAGGAGAAGCAGGCGGTTTACCTGCAGGTCTACCGGCCCGTTTACTTCCAGCTGGTGGACGTGCTTCTGTATAAATCTCACTACCCCCCTGAGGGGGATTACTCCTCCTGGTCTTCTGATGACAAGGAGCAGTTCAGAATATACAGGCGAGGACAGAAACACGGGAAGAAAAACCTGGTCCAGGACTTTTGCGTGAAGTTTCTGTGTGTTCTGCCTTTCAGAGTGGACATTTCCGACACTTTAATGTACGTGTACGAAATGCTGGGCGCGGAGCTGCTCAGTAACCTGTACGACAGACTCGGGCGGCAGCTCATGGACCCCCAGCTGTCAGCGGTGTGGCAGGTAACGTCTTTGCCTATTGACCCCTGTGTAACGCGTGAAAATCAATGAGGTTATTCAACAACAAATAAGGCTGTTTCCACGCAGTCTGGTTGATCCCAGTCCAGGACGGAGCCCCGCACGGTTTCGCCTAACGTCTCATCATGTTGTTCATCATCTCTAGGACACAGAAGCGCTGTTATTCGGCTTTCAGTCCATAGCCGAGACCATAGATGTGAACTACTCGGATGTTATTCCAGGTCTCATCGGTCTGATCCCCAGAATCAACATCAGCAACGTCATGCTGGCCGATACCGTCATGTACACCATCGGTACCCGGCCTCCAGAACTATTAACGGACGTCTGATACTACCTAACCTTGACTTGTAACTCACCGCCGTCCCCTCCAGGATCGTTGGCCGAGTGGCTTGCCGACCACCCTGTCATGCTGGCTGGAATATTACCCATGGTGCTCGAGGGCCTGATGAAGGCAGAGCTGTCCGTGTCCAGCGTGTCCACCCTGAAGAGGATCTGCAGGGAATGCAAATACGACCTCGGCTCCTACGCCCACGACATCCTCGGCGCGTCGCAGGTCAGATTTGTCCGCATCTATTTAACCATCATCATGGCAACCGGGATGAATTCACCCTCACTTCCCTCTGCAGGATGCACTGGCGAAAGAGGTCCATAAGGTGAGCAGACAATTAGGAGGATGAGACGTGGGTCCACACGGATGCGACCGCTGTCATGTATGATGCGTGCTGTTCCCGTGCGTGTGCAGAGCAGCCAGTGCATGTGGCTGATGCAGGCTCTTGGTTTCCTCCTCTCCGCCCTGCCAGAAGACCAGGTCCTGGTCAGACTCCACTCGCTCATATCTCCTCACGTCCAGCAGCTGGATACTCTGAGCACAGAGGAGGTAACAGGGGACACGCACCAACAACCTTTGAGCATTGACTCCTCACTCTCACCTCGACTCCTTTCGACAGCCTAATCCCACCAATAAACAGTCCATCGTCCACATCCTGGGGATGCTGTCCAGCCTCTTCACCACTCTGGACGTCACCAGACAAGCGGACACTTTTGAGGGAGCGTCCTGCCAGACCGCCGCCCCCTCCCAGTGCACACAGAATCCAGTAGGTGCAGCAGGGACGCTTCCCGCTTGGCGGGGGACATGTGGAATATCCGTGTAAATGATTTGCTTTCAGGTGGTCGTTGTGCTGCAGCAAGTGTTCCCCTTGATCCAGACCCTCCTCAGCAGGTGGCTTGAGGACTCGGAGGTGGTCGAGGTACAGCGGGAGGGCGGCGAGTTCAGATGTTTCTGCTCTGGATGCTGTATTTAACCGCCAGCTCCCCTCCCTCCCCCTCTCCCCACCAGGCGGTGTGCACAGTGTTCGATAAGTCCGTCCGAACCCTCTTGCAGGACTTTGGGCCCGTGGTGGCCCAGCTGAGCGGGATGCTCGGTCAGATCTACAGCAGCTGCCCTCAGGCCTCGACTCTTGACCTGGCCCGGCAGGTAGACCGCCCCCCCTCACACACACACACACACACACAATCAGAAATTGTCTGAGAGGGAGTTTTCTCTGTTCTGATCAGATAATTCACATATTTGCCGGGGAGGAGCAGCACATCTCCGACATCCAGAGCCTGACCGAGGTGCTGACGTCCTCCACGCTGGCTATGTTCCAGCGAGGTGATAACGCGCCCAAAGACTCTGCCTCCAGTTTGCTGGGTCTTTTTTCTGATCTTTTATTGATCTGGCAGGACCGCGGGATCATCCTGACATTGCAGAATCCTTTATGCACCTTCACGCCCAGGTGGGTCGAACTCGTCCAGCCACGTGCACGTCTGCAACACGCCTCATTTCTTCTCTCCTGTAGATTCTGAAGAGGAAACCTAATCTGTACGCGCCAGACCGCGTCGACCTTAAAGCCCTGTTTCACTCCGGTGAGTTTGGGAGGTTTGTGGAGAAAGAAAACCTCGTGTTAACATTTATCCTGCCTCGTTAGACGGAAGAGTTTGCTTTTTGTAAAACAAATCAATCAAAATGTTTGCTGCCGTCTTTCTTCCAGGTGTTATTTCCCTCAAGTTTCCAGAGACGCCGACGGTGAAAGCTGCCAGTCTCTTCTTTGTGAGTCGATATGAGAGCAGCTCATAGTTTTCCCAGCCCTCGTTCCACCTGTTCAATATTCATCCCTGCAGGCGGAGCTGTTGCCCCGGTGGAAGGACGTGCCTCTGCTGGCCGAGGTGCTGCAGGCTGATGGGAAGCTCCTGACAGAGACCGTCCTGCAGGTGATTGACATCAACCAATCGCGACACTCGTAGACGGTGACGCCGCACAGACTCCCCCCCTGTCTCCTATCTGCTGTCTCAGGCGGTCGGAGGCGGCGCCCCCCGCAGCCTGATGGAGCATTTCTCCGAGGTGCTGCTGGGTCTGAACAGGCACTGCCCGGCTCTGTTATCCCAGTGGTTGGGAGAGACGCTGCAGACGCCGGGATTTCCCTCCGCTCAGGTCTCCACGGAGCAGAAGCACACGTTCAGCCAGCAGCTTCTCAGGTGACGGCGAAGCGGAACACAACTGAAAACACAAGCTGCAAACTCTGATTAAGTTCTGAAAATTCCTGAAGAATCCGAGAAATGTTGCCAATTTCGCGGCTAATTTAATCTTTTTCTGTTCCAGGGAGCAAACCAACAAGCGGCGTGTGAAGGAGATTGTGAAAGAGTTCTCTTTGCTGTGCCGCGGCC
This sequence comes from Takifugu flavidus, assembly GCF_003711565.1. Lineage (NCBI taxonomy): Eukaryota > Metazoa > Chordata > Actinopteri > Tetraodontiformes > Tetraodontidae > Takifugu > Takifugu flavidus. Next base: position 2,390,315 of record NC_079534.1, on the reverse strand, counting down.
TGCAGGGGTCGGGATATTAGGCCTTTTTTACGCTTCATTCCCGGTTAGAGACGGATATATTTGCACTGAAGAGCAAAAACAACACATCAGGTGTGCCTTTATTTGGAGGAATGGGTCCTCTGTGCAACATGATTTAATAAAAGACCTTCGTACCTTCCAAAGGAAGCAGGAAGGAATAAAGTGTCTTTTCTTCTGCTCCGGGTGTGAACGTACAACATTTCACTTCAAAACATGATGAAAAGCTCTCAGCTGTTTTAGCAAGTGCGTCTTATTATTTATTGGTTCCGTTCAGTCATAAGCTACTCTTGAACGCCACATTATCAAAATATAGAAACCCCCACCCCATCCGAGTCGGCCTTCTCTCTATCCCCAAAGGAGGGCTTGTTAAAAACGCGACGTCGTGACGGGACTTAGCTCAGAACTCTTGCACGTGTATAATTCTGCTAATACGTAATAAAACAATCTGGATCACAACGGACAAAAAGACCCCATCTGTCCTGTAACTAGTGAAGGATGGCAGTTGAAATCCCGTTGAAAGAGCTGTCAAAGTGGCAGTTGGGGCATTTGCAGCGGGCTCCAGAACCAGTCCTGAGCCGGGCCGCTCACTACCGTATCCTGGTGAACAGGTTCAGCACGGACTTGGATTCCTGCGGACAAACGGGACGAGTCGTAACATTTGAATCGCGTTTCGCTCGGACGCCCAAAGACTGACAGGGCGACCCCACCTTGGTGCAGCGTGTCTTACTGAAGACGTTCCAGAAACGCAGCGTCTCGTCGCCGGCTCCCGTGACGATGGCCTCCCCATCTGGAGACACAGCCTGGGCACAAAAAAGAGGATCGATGGTGTCTGAGTAGCAGGAAGTGGACGTCAAACGTGCTGCGGGTTTATGGAAAATGTTAAAACAGCCCATTATGCTATGCTAGGATGCTAAATGCTGCGGCTATGACAACAGAAGATTGTTGTTCTAGGGCAGGCATGGGCAAACCAAGGCCCGGGGGCCACACGCGGCCCGTTAAACGTTTTAATCCGGCCCGCCAAACTTGAAAAATTAAATGAATAAACCTTGTTAATGTTAAATTTTCACTGCAATTCTGGTGTTTTCCCACTAGAAAAAAGACAGTCAGGAGGAGAGTGATGGTGATATCCTGAAGGATAACAGAACTTTCAGTGCTTTAAAATAGAAATGGTTATTAATTTTTTTTAAAAAGGCACATTTTATTCATTTGATTTTAAGTGTTTTAAGACTCATTCCAAAGTCAGATATTTTGTTGTAATGCTTCTCTTCATTTTCATTTGAAATTAAAGCACATGTTTTCTCCATATCCCAAGATGTGTATTTTTTCTCCAATGAGGTGAGGTTACCAAAGCACTCCATCCATCCATCTGCTCCTGGTCCGGCCCCTTTGTCAAATGTTAGAACCCATTGTGGCCCACGAATCAAAATGTTTGCCCACCCCTGTTCTAGGGTGTCTCACCAGATACAGAACTCTGTAGGAGTGACCAGTTAATTTGGCCACCTGAGTGAGCGATGGATACTTCCACACAAGGATCTGGTTCTGGGAGTAGCCGTGAGTGCTCACCTGTGGACAGAAAACATGTGAAGCCACAGTTGTGCAGAAAAAAGAAAACATTTCGGATGCAAATCGTATTGTTACGCTGAGTCTCGGCGTCCCCTCACCAGCTCGTTGGCGTGTTTGGACCAGGCCAGGTTGCAGACCTGAGAGCCCGTGTCGGTGCTCTGCAGCGCCTGACCCGTCAGCGTGTTCCAGAAGCGAAGGCACCGGTCGGCGGTGCCGCCCCCTGACGCCAGCAGCCCGTGCTGGTGCGGAGACCAGGCGATGGCCTTCACCGCCGCCAGGTGGTCGCTGTACTGCTGCACGGGGAGGAGGCTGGAGCTGTTCCACACCAGCAGCTGTGGGGATCAACAGGCGTGAACATGCTTTCTCCCATCATGGGAGGGGGGGCAGATTTGAATGGGATGACCTTGTTGTCGTTGCCTCCGGACGCCAGGTGCTGGTGGTCAGGTGACCACTTCAGACCGCACACCTCTTGCCTGTGACCTTGGAGCCTCCTCTCGGCGGTCGGGGGGGTTCTGATGTCCCTCTGCAGGATTACTCGATCCCGACTGCCCGACGACAGCTGCTCTCCATTCCAGGCCAGGGCACCTTGGACACGAGGGCTCACGTTTCACTTCCAGAGCTCAATATTATTACTGGCTGCCCAGAATTTGCACTTGTGATTAGCTGTTTCCTAGGTAACCACAGAGGACGTGACTGACCGACACGTGCGGAGTGACCCTCCAGAGTGGTCAGCTTCCTCCCTCCGGCGGCGTCCCAGATCTGGACGTAGCCCTTGTGGGTTCCAACGGCGACGAGACCCCCCTGGTGAAACCGGGGCTGCAGTTAAAACACTGTGGGTTCGTTCACGACGGCGCGGCGACATCAGAACCCCCCCCCCCCCCCTGCGGAGGCACTCTCACCCTCTCGTTCCAACACACCGACGTCACAGAGTCCCCGTCCACGGACAGGTCGCACAACCTCGTCACCTGCGGCGAAGGGTTGGGATTGGTTTTACTGGAGCAGATCTCGCTGCAGACGCTCGACCACAAGCGTCAGCCTCACCTGGCTGGTGCAGGCACTCCACAGGTAGACGCAGGCTCCCAGGCCCACGCTCAGCAGGTTGCCCGCCGACCAGTCCACCAGGTTGAGGTAGAAGTCGTCCTGCAACTCCGGGGCGTCCAGCACTTTGAACGGGATCTTCGAGATCTTACGAGCCGGTTTCCGAGGCGAGCGTAGCAGCTTATGACTACAGAAAGAGGAAGTGAGGTCATAGCGAAGGGGCCGTTTGAGAGTGGAACAGGCGGGGGCGTCTCCTACCTCTTGTTGCTAAGAGGAGAGAGGGAGTAGGGCGAGACGTCGCGATCGCTATCGAAAGGCACTCCCTTAGCGTGGACAGTGTACTGCAGGGGAAGCAGAGTTACGGCCACATTTTGTCATCTCTTATCATTCGGTGACCTCGGCGAGCGCTTTGGCTCCGACTCGTACCCTGAAAAGGCTGCGAGAGTCTTGGGAGAGGACCGCGTGCCGCCGCTCGTCAGTGTGAGGGTCCGGGACAGATTCGATGCCCGCCCCCAGCAGCTCGTTCCTCAGCAGGGCAGCGTAGGCCACGGCGTCTGAAAGGTGATGACATCTATGGGTGTCTTTATCCCAACGCTGCGTTGGTCAGTTCTTGCGTAAAGTTCTGACCTTTGCTGGAGTCTGAACTGGCGTCCTTCGCTTTATGGCTCTGATCGGGGGAGCGACAGTTTTCCTGCGTGGCACACGAGAGAGTCAGTGTTTAGGAGACGAGCGTCGCTGCCGACGGAGGAGACGGACGGAGCGGCTGCTCACGTTGGCGTAGTGGAAGTTGATGCTCCAGTTGCTCCCCGCACGGGTGGGAATGAAGCGGTCCCCCGATTTGACACTGACGGGACTGCAGGCAGCACTGACGCACTGTTAGAGGGAGAGTTGATGGCGTTTATACTTACTTATCTTTAAAAATAAATATGCTAGTTTATAAAATGTTCGGGTCGCCCAGGCCATATAGGAGATGTACCGGTACTTTTTTTTTTAAAAGAAAAATGCAGATTGCAATGTCAAAGCTTCTAAATTAATGAAATAAAAATAGAAAGAGCAGTAAAATGCACTATTTGGGATTCAGTACAGCATGAAGTAATCAGACAGGAAAGCTCTATCAGATTAATGTTACCCTACTGGAGACTAACTGGTGCATGCAGTCGTTACACAGGGGCGAGGAATGCCCTTTTCTGGGGTCATCCATCTCTGACCTTTGCCAGGCGGGGCTCTGCCGGGAGGTTCTGGTGGTTAATCTGCCTCAGCAGCCGTCTCTCGTAGTCTTGGTCCATCTTTTCGGGGCAGTCGAGCAGCGAGGCCGTCCGGCTGCCCTCCACGCCCCTCTAAACCTCCGCTCCCCCACGGCGAGGACGTGCACTCTGGATCCCCATCTCTGTGGGGAAATGAGATTATCCGAAACAGAACCCGCTGTCAGAGGTCCAAACCGTGCAGAGGACGCGCAGAGAACGGCCTGGTTAGCATAGTACCGAAGACATTGTGTCTAGATCCCTGCTGCACGGTTAAAGGAGCTCCCCCCATTTGCATTCTCTCGCTAGCGTACCTCCCCCCAAAACCCCAAATCGTCCATAATGCGGTAATGACAGCCGCACTGTTGCCATGGCATCGTGATAGTCCATTTAAAAGCGAGGTACTATCAGCTGACGACACAGATACTCGACGGACAGCGATGCTCTCTTACCGGACGGACGCGGCGGCTCAGCTGACCAAGCTGGCTGTCATCACCCGATCAAAAGTGTCAGCGTCCGGACCGAAATGGCCTCTTTTTTTTCTTCAAACGAAAGCGGTGCACCCTAAATGCCAACGCGTCTCACTGGTGTTGTTTATCTTCGCGACAAAGATGGCGACCGAATCAGCTGGCGGCACAGAAATTCTTTGGTTGACTTCTGCTGCCTGTGCAGTCCACACAGTGTGCTGCAAAACAGCGACACCAGCCGGCGACATTTGGCAACTGCAACCTCAGTTACTATGCTGTAACTCCTCTACGTGGCCGCTAGATGTCCCTGTTTGACGACTAGATTTGACCATCGCTTGCACGCAAACGTACTCGTTTTGGCCACTTTTGGATTTGCTATCCCAAAAGGCATGCTAATGAGCATGTACAGGAAAGAGGTGTGACTACAGTACCAATTGAATGTCAACCTCAAAAATACTGTAAGCCACACAAATTCCCTATTCAATGTTTGATTTATGACTTCCTGTGCTTGCAGAGCGTGCACAGTTGTTTCCCCCGCAGCAAATAATCCTTATAAATTATCATGGACTTTGAATAAGAGCAAGTCAAAACAATCCACACACATGAGTTGCATTTTGGATCCCAAATATTTTGCACTTGTATTTGTTGTGATTGACAATAAACCCAGTATAAATCAACCTAAAATAAACAGGGAGACTAGAAAATAAATCCGATTTACCAATTAAGGTCAGCATAGAAGATTAGTAAACAGACAAACCCAAAGGCAAATTGCACACGTGTCAAGAGAACCTGAAAGTTTCTGCACGTGAACCAGTCAAGCTCATATTAATCTGGGTGACATTAGTCAATAGTTGCATGTCAGCAGAGTCAAAGTCCTGGCTGCTGCTCAAAGCAACAGTCACTAAAAGATCTATTTGCCTAGAGTGACATCCCATGCTGCTATCAAAACAGGGCACTATGTAAATGAAGCACTTGTTCAACTCTTTATTTGACCTCTGGAACACTGAGAAGAGAGAGAGAGAGAGAGAGAAGAAAAGCATCCCTCAGAGGTCTGTAATGAGGCTGGCAGACATGGTAGAGTGAAGCTGAGCTATGGCATCCATGGTGCCACTCGGATCTGCACGTAGGCCCGCTGCAGACCTGGAGTAAACTACAGACATTGTTTATAGATGGTCTCTGATACGCTGCTTTAAATAAATCTGTTTCTGATAAAGATGCAGCTCAGATGTCATCAGCTGTCCAGCGGAATGCTGCACCTCTAATGTTTCATTTCAGGTTCAGATACATCATAATACATTTGTTTGCGTTAAATCCCATCTAATCATTCATTAAGTGGATCTAAACTAGTCCCAACTCTATATTTTACATTACAAAATAAAACTAATATATTCAACATTTACATAATAGAACGTAGGGGTGAGCTGTTTCCTGGTGGCCGACAGTTTCTCCAGAGTTTTACTGGAGAGGTGCAGGATATGATTCATTTCCCAGTACTTAAGCTACAGGTATATTTACCGACCGTGCACATTCCACACGCTTGTGTCACATATGCACCCAGACGTCACAACAACTCAACAGGCTATCTGGTCGGCATCTCTCTCTCTCTTTGTTTCTACAGCCAGGTCATAAAAGCTTCACTTATCGGCATCTGCAATCAGATCCACGCGGCCTTGGAGCAACGTGCAGCCGGGCCCACGTTGGAGGGCCCCGGGGCCGAAGCGGAAGCCGGCGTCTACGGGTGTGTCGGGCGGCTGCCTGCCCGCTGCGGCGGGGGTGGAGGGGGAAACACCGAAGCCTTATCAGGCCTGTTTGAGTGGGCAGAGAGGAAGCCTGGGGGCGCTTTACAGTCCTGTGTCAGGTCCTTACGGGAACTCACAACAAAACAACAATGGGCCCCTCGGCGTGTTTGAGAAGCAACAACAGTATTTTTCCATGTAAACACGAGCGGCGTGGTGTTTACATTTCATGGTGGTGACAGGAACCGGCGGTGCGAGTTAACGAGAACCCGACAATAAATCATCACTGTGATGCGAATCATACTGGCATCAGCGTGGGATTTTAGTTTGGAAGAAAAACGTTCGTGATGCTATAAAAGAATAAAAAGCAGGTGAAGTCCTCGCTCGTGCGGCGCTCTGCTCTCGCTCAGTTTTGTGTCCTCTCGGGTTTTGGTTCCGTTCCATCTGGTCCTCTCAGACCTGGTCTCTACCAGCACCTGTCACCTATGTGGCTCCTCCCACTCCCACCCCTCATCCGTCTCTCTAACCCTCCTCCCAGGCCCCCCCAACAGAGTCATGTGGTCTCGAAGTCAAACGAGGGCGCGTATTGATCTTACGGCCTCAGGGTCACGGGCAGGTTCCGAATTATCGGGAGATAAACGTTAAAAAAACGGTTTTCTGGGATGAATCTGCGTAAAAGACGAGACTCCAGGAACCACTGAGGCAGCTAATGAGCTCATTACGGAGGAGGGTGTGCAGGAAAACAAAGGTCATCCTGGGGGGGGGGGGGGCAGAAGGGAGAGGAGGGGGAGATGGGGGAGAATAATGGAGCTCTGTTAGGATTCACCTGCTTATTCCACGTTTTCAACATGTAAATATTCCATTTTTATGTTTCTGCGTCTGCGACGGGCACGAGGACGTCACAGCTGGGTTGTGGTTTCTGGTTAATTACAGCAGTTCTCGTTAAGGTTAAGGACAGAAAGAGGGTTCGCTCTTCCATCGCTCTCTCCCTCCACCTCCCTCTCTTGGTCCTCTGGAGTGCGTGTTGGCGGGCACGTGTTTTAGCCTGTGTCATCTTTAAATATGCATGAGCGAACCCAAGGGAGACGGATGACAGCGTTCTCTTGTGTACCACCGCAAGGATGTTCCCTTCACGGATCCAGACACTGCATGCTGGGTAAAAAAGAAAAAAAGAAAGGAAGCCCGACGGCATCGGTGCAAATGTTAATGTGGTGCTGTGTCCTTAAACGCATCCTGATGGATGGATGTGGTCTCGCCACAGCCTGGCCAAGGCAACATTTAAAACGGCTCGTTCTTATCATAAAGACAGCGCAGCTTCATGTGACCGTTCGCATTTATGGCCTCATTTCACCTCAAGTAAGTGTCAGGGAACCATTTTCTGGGTTTGCTAACTGGAGGGATTATATAACCCGCGCGTCCACAGATGAGACAGTTGCATGCTGGGTGAGGATTTTCCTCGCCTAGAGGAACAATAGCATATCTCTGCTGCCGCCATGTGTGATAACCAGATGATTTGTGACATTTTGTGGGAAGGACGCATCCTGTTATTGTCCCAGAACCTGCGTTTTAAACTCCAACTCCAGAGACACGAACACACACGCGGAAGACGAGACTGCGGAGGAGACGGAGGTCTCATCCGAAGCGTGTCCACGTTCAGGAGTCCCCCGCGGCCATTTATGCCGTCCCCTGACGTTCGGACACGTTTGGCCCCGGGTTTTATCCGCGTTGCCCTCATTGACTGTCAGGTGGAGCCTGGTCCCAACTGATGACCCAAATTAAAACAAACAGCAGCTGGCCAAGAGGGAGTCCAGGAAGCCATTTGTTTTGACAAAGTGGACACGGAGGGAGCAGGTTTGTTTTGCTGGAAGTGGTTGTCTTCCTCTCTGTCGCCTTGGCCCCAGGCCGTGGGCTCTGTCAGGGCCAGGCTGGTGCAGGGGCGGGGGAGGGGGAGGGGGAGGGGGAGGGCTGCGAAATGGATGCAGGCGGCGGCACTGTCGCAACCCTGCCTTCAACCGGCTGACGTCATCAACCCGCCGCTGTGGTCGGTTTTTTTAAACAAAGATTGTGCACATTTCCAGGGCAGCGTGCGCCTCCATGGAAAACGCCGCCTCTCTCCTGCCCCTGTTTACCATAAACACACGGCTCATTTCTGCCCTATAGGAGGCGCTTCAGCTCTCCTATCATCCAGACATTTGCAACGTAAACATGATGTAATGTCCCAACACAAACCTGTGATTTAGAGGATATTTGACGTGTTTAAGGTCAGTATTTTTGGAATTTTCCTCTCTGCCGGTCTAAACTGATGATTATCTACTTTACTGGGCCATTTTCAGCTAATTTGTAGATCAGATAAACACAATTATCACTATTGAAAGGCGAAAATAAATTTAAAAGCTCAAATTTGAGTCTTCTCTATCAATGAAACTAATCTTTTCTTCATGCTTCTTCATCCTAATCTGTTTGGGCCACGATGCTTATAGCCATGGGAGAGCGGTTGTGCATAGCATCGTTATCGCTGCATACTTCCTGTTTACATGTCTGGCCAGCAGCCAGCGGTCGCTAACCTCAAGAGACTTAGAGGTGATTGTCGTTTGCGTTGTTGTTGTCGTCATTTTCGTGGCATTTACAAATCTACTGAAGCTGCAGGGAGCCGTGCACCTGAACGCACAGCCCCGTTTGTTGGCGGCGTAAAACTAGCTGACGAGGCCCAAGTCCACACGGTGAAAAATCCCGTTGGCATGGCGACTTGTGTCACTCAAAGCTGAGGGAAAAAACAAAACCAAACATAGCAAAAACCAGACATAAGCAGAGAAATTCTGTATTACATGCCCGTTTTAATAATCCGATAGAAAACATGTTGAGCACAACATACACCATTTTTCCATATATTGTAAGGAAAACACTGAAAAAGTATATTTGGAACAATCAACTAGAATTCCAAAAAGCTGTACAATGACCCGTCACCGTACACAATATACTGCAGCAAATGTCCAGCCTTCATATTTCACCAGTAACAGCAAGAAAAACCCCCCAAAAGCTCTTCATCCCTCTGGAGGCTTCAGATCTTAAAACACTGGAACCACCTGCTTTCATGGTGCGTTTAGCAAAACAGCCTGTGAAATACGACAGTTCAAAACCACCAGACAAGTCCTGTCAAACCGTGTTTTGTGTGGTAGCATATAAATAATAGGAAATATACAATATTAATATTAACAATCAAATATCAATATTATTAGAACCAAGAGTAAGATAATAAATACACTGTTACAAACAGCTGAAGGGTCAGAACGAACACAGCTGGGTGCAACAATATTGTGCAACTCTGATTACTCACGCGCGCGCGCACGTGCACGCACGCACACGTCATCGCACACACGCATTTCTGGAGGTTGCGCGTTACAACTCGGTACCTTTAAGGTAGTGTGGGACAGCTCGGCAACCTGTTGCGGAGCCGTCGGCATCGTCAAAGTGCTGTGTAAAAGAAATACAATTATTCCGTTTCAAATGTGCACGGTCTCACAGTCGACCCGAGTCGGGAAAAAAAGACGTGTCAGCCAACGGGGAAAAAACTAAAGGAGGGAGCAGATCCGCAGGAGCAGAGGAGCTCAGCAGGGCCGGAGGTGAGGCGCTCCTTTTATGACCTGCTGACATTTCGCAGATCTGTTGCCGTTAGCGTTGCTACGGAGATCCGTTTGGCTTCAGGCTGGAAGTTTGTGACTCTTAAAGTGTCACTTTTCCTGCGTGGCAGTGGGAAAAGTGCTTCCTCTACAGGATCTTTGGGTGTTTAATGTTTGGATTTGGAATTGTGGAGAATCTGGAGAGTAAAACATAAAAATCAGTCTTTTGGTTTAAATGTTGACTTGGTTTTTTTTTTTTTTTGTTCCTCTCTCGACGTTACTGATGCGTTTCGTCCTGCGCCGCAAAGTGCAAATTGTGCTGGGAAGTCAACTGATTTTACAAATACATCCACTGGAAGCTTATACTATTGCCCGAACATTCGGAAGACTAAGTGAGACAAATGTGCCTTTGTTTGTAAAAAAAACGACACATTTACCAGCTGAAACGTGTTCAATAAATTATTAAAACAATTACAAAAAAAGGACACGGTTCTTTAAAAAAGGCACACACTTTTTAGAAGACTAAAAAAAAAAAAACATCATCTTTTTGCAAGACCAGCAGTTTGTATCGGACATTTTGGCCGATCGCGCTCAAATCTGAAGACGATACCAAGGTTAAAACGGAAACAAAAAAAACCCCAAAAAACATTGTCCTGAAGTGCAAGTTTGGGGTTTTTAACCAGTCGCGGTACGTGGATACGCATCACCCTCTCCACCTGTGAACGGCAGCGCCGCCGCTGCAGTCTGAAAGCAGTCCCGCCTCTGAGGAGCAGCTCACTCGGCGCCGCTCCAAGAGGCTCAAAAACAAACTGTCACAGGGTTTCCGAGCCTTGTGTGCAGGGGTGCCCCACTTTTCAGGCCTTCCTCACCAAGCGGCTCCCGGGAGCCAGATTGCAGGATTGCTCGACTGCAATTAAAAGAATTCATAACAGCAAACGGCCAGCTGCGCCCCGCGGACGCCGCTCCGGCTATGTCTCTGCTGGGGAGGCCTCGCGGCTCGCCGGATCCACCGCGTCCGGATTAGAGGGAGGATCGGCGTCGCCGGTCTCCATCAGGCCGCTCTCCCCATGTCCATCCTGGTCGTCCAGCGTCAGTTCAAACTGAAACTTGCTCGGCGCCGGTCCCCCCTCCACCTCCTCGGGTCTCCGTCCCTCGTCGTCGCTGGCGTAGAACGGGGGGGAGGGGCTCTGGGGGATCATGCTCTGGTACCAGTTCCTGTTGTCCTCCAGCGTGTCCAGGATGTCCTGTGCGTCGGGGTGGACCAGGTCCGCCCACGTCTCCCACAGGGGGTGGACGATGTAGTCGATGAAGCCGACCTGGACGGCGAGACACAAAAACGTCAGGAAAAACCCCCCAAAAACGACATTTTGCTCGCCACGCCCGGAACGCCACGCCCGGAACGCCACGCCCGTCCTCCCTACCTGTGTCCTCTCGACTGAGGCCGTGTGTTTGTCGCACATGGGGCTGATCTCCATCCCCCTCTCCCTCTCTCGGTCTCCCTGGTGGAAGAACTCGTCCATGATCCTGTCCGTCCACTGCCGGTACAGATCCAGAGGCTTGGTGGGGTTGCTGAGGTCGGCACAGTGGACCATGTTACGCAAAACCTGCAGGGAGGCAGGAGGGAGGGGGGAGACTTATTTTAAATAAAGGAGGCTTTGACACCAGCAGACGGACGGCTGTTCCGCAGGACATGAAGGTGAGGAGGGTTGTGTAAAGACACTTAATGCACAGACGATGTCAGCGCCAGAGATTTAATAGTCATGACTCAACTCAAGATGTAGCAGAACATGTTACATAAGCTAATGTCCCAGATTTGCAGCCTCAAAATTACATAACTGGTTTCCATACTTATGTGACTTATAGCGGGGCTTCTCACCTGCATCCTGTCTGTGTAGTTGTCCAGCAGCAGGACGCCTGAGCTGGTCACCTTCTTGGTCTCCACCATGGTCTTCAGATCAGCCAGGAGGCTCATGTGTTTGGACATGTCGGTAGCCAACACCTGGGAAGAAGAGGAGCCCAGGTAAGACGCAGGGGCAGGACTCCGAGAAGACTCCGAGCGAGCGGACGTGCCGCCCTCACCATGTCTATCACCATCCTGCGCAGCGTCTGCCTCTGCTTCTTGGTGAGGTTCTGGAAGATGTCGCAGTTGTCTTCCTGCAGCAGTTTGAAGCCCACGGCGAGGTGGTGGTTTTCCAGCACTGACTCATCGTTGTACATCAGAGCCAACTCGGAGTCTAAAGCGGAGAGAAATGACAGGGGGACATCAGGCTCGATGAACCCAGGTCACGTCACTCTGGTTACCGCTGTCCCCAAACACCAACCGAGGTGGTTTCCTGCGGGAACCTCCCTGAATCTGAAGGCTAAATAAAAGAGCAGACTTACTGGTGTTGATGAGGAACTGGTTGGACACTCCCGGGTGGTCCACGTCATGAATCGCCGCAGCGAAAATGGCAGCCAAGATCTCCAGATCAGTGAAGACGGCCTTGAGGAAGAATGAAGACACGTTTCATAATGGCTAAACCTGCCATACAAGGTAAGGTATTGGTTTGCGTTCGTCATCGTCTCGGGCTGGCGGTTTCACAAGCACGCCAGTATTGGTGCTCGTGATGTCACATGGCCCCATTAAACCACAATGAATAGCTTGGAAAAACACGATGAGTCATAATGAAGTAAGTAAATAAATAATCAAAAGCTCCGTCCATCAGATCTGCTTTTGAAAAGCTGGGGAAATCCGCTTTGACTTACATCCAGCGCGGGCGTGGACAGAAGGATGTGGGTGGACTGGGCGACGTCGGCAGCGTGCAGGCTGTTGTGGTAGGCCACGTCCGAGTGATAGTGGCTCTCCAGGGTCAGCATGAACGTCACAAAGGTGTCCGCTGGAATTTTGAACGTCCTCATCAGGTCTCGCTCCTGCGTGCGACGCACAGGACAGGAGGGAAAGGAGAAAAACAAGACAATGAGCGGCAGGACGGGGGCCCGTTTGGAATAAATCAGCTCTGAACCTGCATGTGACACATTTGACTGAAATAAGCCTGGAAATGAGCAGGGGATGCCAGGATGAGTCACGCTAGAAATCAATTACTGTCGAGCGGCTAATGCTCCTTCAGCAGATGTTCCCGGCGGCTGAATTTCACTCAGAATACAGAGAACAGGCTGCCTTCTATTCCTGCCTGGTGCAAATTAACGTTTTTCACACTTTTCTTTTGAGAATTTTCCTGCCCAACGCGGATAAAGAGGCATTAAACTGACCTGGAAGATGGTGTACATGACGCAGGTGAGCGGTCGGTTGTGCGAGTGCTCGGCCACTCTGAAGATATTCAGGCCCCATTTGTTGATGTCCTCTAGGTCCTGTAACAGGTCAGAACCAGATGGTCAAGTTATCAGCAAGCTGCACGTTTATATTCCTTTAAAATCTCTCCGACACGTAATCTGGCCAGTTTACCTTTGACAGCAGTTCCTCCTGGTCTGTCTTGACCCCGAAACGGTTGCCGGATCCTCCCGACGTGTGGCTGACCTTCCTCACTCCGCTGATCTGCGTCATCATCCCACCCTGCTGCTGCTGCTGCTGCTGCTGCTGCTGGCCCTGCCTCCTCTTTCTATCCCTCGACTTGGGAACCGGACACGGAACCTCCAGTTCATTCTGTTTATCTGTAGAAAGTAGAGAATCAAAACAATGAGGTAAATAATGTTTAACGGCGCTCTCCAGACCGGACGAGAGGGTGGGCTGGTGGTGCTAATGCGCCAATTGAAAACAGGAGGAAATAGTTGACCTCTCACACCGAGGTGACAGCATATTACTGCCGCGCTGGCGGTTATTTAATTAGCGAGCAGCGCTTGAGTTACAAATGGTGACACATTATTAAAAAAACAGAGACAGGTGCTTTTTCTGCTGCTTTAAGAGCACCTAAGGAGGTTTGAGGAGATGTCCTTCAGCAGCCCGTGCGTTATGGGAAAGTGCATCGTCACAACAATCCAGGGAAATCTCAATGGGTCAGGGAAGGACCTGAAAACATGCTGGCGCGGGTGCTGCTGCATGTGCTGCCCTGGTCAGCTGACACTCGACTCGTGTTTTGCTCTCCTCCATGCCTGTGTTTGTGCATTAGACAGAGCACCGCGCGGTGGTGGGGGGGTGGGGGGGGGGAGCAAGATGCTGCCTACACAGCAGACAGGAAGAAAATGGTCTCACTTCACCTGAGATGTGAGAGCTGCAATGCAGATGACACCACCAGGAAGCCTGGTTCCGCTCCGCCGTGCAGCAGCTTTCTCACCTCCTCCTTTACCTTTGAAAACGTGTCAGTTTGCGGCGGAAGTGTGTTTGCCGTCACGCACAGAACGTGTGTGCACAGGACTGATTCGCTGACTGTGTGATTTTAAGGTGGTTGGCTGGAGCAGCTGCAGGGCAGACAGGCTGTTTGCTGGCTGTGAGTCACATGATGCAGCTGGGCTGCCGTCCTCCCGGTGAATAACAAAGCGTCTAAGTGAATCTAAAGGCAGATTCTCACACGTCGTCCCTGTCCCCCCCCCCCCCCCTCCTCTGGGGGAACTCTCTCTCCTCTAGACCAGATCAGACTGGTTCCTGAGTGGTGGAGCGCACATCTCTGGGTCCCTACAATGTGTTCTCCGTGCCAGTGTGTGAGTTATCCGTACGGAATTGTGCTGCAGTGCTCACCTAGGAAAGTGTTAGAGATGTACTCCGACACTTGGTTGCCGGAGCGACTCATCTCCGATAGGTGGCTCAGCTCTCGGTTCAGCATCCTCTTGAACTGTGAGCATAAACAGAGAAAAACACCTTCAGGTCAGAACGTTAGATATACGGAATACGTCTTTTTTCATTTCGATTAAGCTTTTCCTGTTTTAACCAGGGTTTTCCGGGATATTTTCTTTTGGCAATAAAGTCTGTGTTTATGTCTCCTGGGACCGCTTGGCTGCCTGGTTTCCTAACACAGGATACCGGACATATAACACAATACAGGCACAACACACACACACACACACACACACACACACACAACCTCAGGTATTCCAGCTCTACTGTGGGACACACCTTGATGTATCCCCAGGACACAGAGAACAGGTAATTGGCTTCAGGCATGGTGATGAGCTGTATCGAGCCCTTGGCGCTCCCCAGCAGAAGCCCTGTGCGCTCCTCTCTGAGTGGACCCCCAAGGCTGAGCTCAGCCCGACCACCTGAAGCTCAAAGCCTCGCGCTCTCCTCCACCTCCGACGGCGGACTACGGCAAAAACAATCCGACCGAGCTCTTTGGAGGGGGGCTTTGGCCGACCCCTACGTCCCTGGCCGAACGCATCTCCACATGCCTTCAGTTTCCCATGATGGCGCTCCAGAGAGTGCTGGAATTCCCCCAGATGCGATCAATATTCCCTTTCCTTTCCTCCGGCGCTTGCTGCCCCCGTCTGTCTTTCTTAATCTCTTTCGCTTCCTGCCGCCATTTGAATATTATCCCGTAATTTAACAGGGGAAATCCAGCCTTTTCGTTCCCAGATTGAGTAAGGCGAGGAGGAAGGGCAGCCTGTAAAGACAGACGGAGAAAGGAAGGTTGGAGAAAGGCGGAGGGGAGGGGGGCGCTTTAGCTGTAGTCCCCTGTGGCAGCCAGACTCATGGAGTCTCTCTCTCTCTCTGTGTCCCACCTTCAGAGCACAGCACTGCAGAAAATGGGAGAATCCCCCCGACATCCTTCTCTCTTCCCAGACATTTCCCTCATATTCTCCGCACTGCTTTTCCACACAGCCCCCTCCCTTCCTGATGTGCTCCCCCTGCTCAGTAATGCAGAACAGATTCAACGCATACTGCGCAATGCAACGCTTCACAGCGCCGCCGTCGTTATCGCCGGAATAAGACGGTAATTGAATCCCCCGTACTGACGACAAGGGGTGTTCCGGACGCCGCGTAAGCCGCTGCTCCTAATTCACTTCATGATTGCATAAAATTAAAAAAAAAAAACTATCATTCTTTATTTCAGTGCAGCAGTTTTCCTTTTTTACCCCAAAGGTGGGACGAAGGGGAAAAACGAGGAAGTTTTCACTCCGCTGCTCACCGGAAGACCACCAATTGCACGACAACCTGAACGCCATGGCAACAGAGTCACGTGGTGAGCTCATGGTGGTCCCCGCTTTAAACAACCTGCCCCGCAGCAGAAGCTGCAGCAGCTGAGCTGAACGCAGACACCACTCCGGCTTTCACTCATTTTCCTTGATTTCACCTTTAACATCTCCAAGAAAAGCAGAAATGCGCTCTTTTTGTTTCCTACAAAGAGGCCCTTCTCCTCTGCGCCGAACCAGACGCTCTGGTCTCAGCAGCTGGATAATAGCTGTCACGCAGACAGCTAGCTAACATCGACTTGAATGCAAAACCTGAATACCACTTTCAAAGACTTGGCTGCACTCGCAGCCTAGAAAGCCAGAGGCAGTCTATAAAAATTAAAGAGCGCTTGTGAAGAGAGGGGGGGTGGGGACCTTGAGCTCGGAATATAAAAACGGGTTTATTCAGCTCAAAGGGAACTTGTAATTGATCCGCTCAAGGGGCCAAAAACAGTGGAACGGTGTGACCTCTAGGAAATGAAAAAGCCGTAGATCGGCATGGGAGTCACAAGAGGTCATTTAGTTCAGCTCAGGCGCGCAGCGTGCGCTCCGATTTCTCAATGCTGCTGTGAAATCATACATCCTTTTACGTTAGCAGAGCACTGAGTCAGAACAAAAGTCGTGGTTTAAGTAACCTACAGAAATGTCACCACCTATGTCACCGCTTGTGGTTAGTTCTCAGAATCTGATGAATCGAGGCAGATGCCAGTTCCTGCCGTGTTCAAACAACTTTAAAACTTGAGCTGCCGATATAAAGACTACAAATTGGATTTCGGGTTTTTTTTAACCGGTTTTTGTTCCTGTGCGTGCACAAAACAAGCACGTTTTAAATTTTTCTGCAATTTTCTTAAGACAAAGCAACTAATACAAACTGATAACAGCAACTCTCACTTACTTTTTTCCAACTTGTTAGCATCCCAAAACTTTCCGTCTGCTTTTCAGAGCAACATAATCCCATTGTCATTTAAAACAAAAAAAGCACGAGGACGAAGAAACACTGTAGGAGCAACAACAGCCTGTCTGAGACTCTTCCTCTTCTCTCTATTCTTTCTGAACTTGAGTCAGACAGGAAACATATAATGACCCAGCAGACTTGATGAACTGGCCTATAGACTTTCAACAGTTCTGTGACTCCTCCTTCCAACACAGGCCCGTGCACGTTTCCCCACCTACTTCCCCTTTTTCGATAAAGTTATTCACTGAGGTCACTTACTGGTATACAGTCAGCTTCAAAGCCCGACTACAGTCAACATACTGGAGTTAATCAGTGAAAACTGCCAGGTAAAATGTGGAACAGGCGTCCAGGCCTCACTAATGTGTAGAGGGAAAATAAATACTTGTGTTTATGTCAGCTTTGGGAGAAACTGACCCAGATTTTCACATTTAAGCGACGCAGAAGAGCCAGAAACGGAGCCGCTCTGGAAGAGCTCGATGGCTCTCCGCGAGGCTCACGCAATGCTGCGCAATCAGGCAAAGTCCAAAGTGATCCAACGCAGCTACTGTCCGCGTGCTTTGGTTGTTTACACTGTCAACACCGCGCCAAGTGGGTTTACAAAATTTGGTAAAAGACAGCAACCTTTCCTGGAAGGTGCTGACCAGAAGTAAGGAAGGATAAAGAAACTCTTCTAAGAAATTCCATGTCTTCCTCATTTTGGGTTGTTTTCCATGATGATTACAATTTATTACCATAACAACGCCTACCTTGGCCTTTCAGTCTAACTGGATCACAGCTATAATTTAATCTCCATTACCTGCTATAGCGACGCGCCCGCCGCTACATCTGTTTCAATAATTTTGCAGTTCCTTCCCCACCGAAAACGGCGGCTTCCCAAAGCTAAAGTGACCACACGTGAGTTAAAGTTTCCTGCTGGAGGGGGCTCGCTCGCACGCTAACCCGCAAAGCGCTATGCTCTAACTGGATGCAGATGGCGGTGTTTGCCCAAGGCCGTCATGAGCGTCGGCATGGAAGCGTGGTGAGGCTAAGGATAGTGAGGGGCAGGGAAGCTGCTCCCCGCTCTGAGGTCACAGCGAGCAGCCCGGCGGTCAGCAGGCTGTGTGGTCCTGGTAGTCCCTGGTACACCTGCGCGCCCTTGGTGGCTGAAACCCGGAGACACCCTGGTGTTGGGTTCCACTATACCCCAAAATGGCCACTTTGTCCAGCAGCGTGTCGTAACCTTTGAAGGAGCCGACGTCAGCCCGTGCTCCATTCACGGCAGCGTCACGAAACTGATTCAGACTTTTTGTAATCAGCCGACCACTAAACGGTCCATCCCTGTGGGATTGCACAACGGAGCGCACGGACAATCTGTAACATCATAAAGCGATGACCTCTGCTGTTGAGCTGTGGTCAACAATGCTAGCGCTGCTACTGGGTCATGCTGGGAGGACTCTGACTCACAGCAGACAATGTGCCGGGCAGGCGGCGCTGCTCATGTGCGCCTGCAGGGCCTTGAGCTCATTGTCTCGACAGCCCCGCTGACGTCCGCGTCCGTAAAAGTCTCGGCCCGGCTGCACGGCCGGCGTGCTGCTATTGTCATCTGGTGACTGAGGAGCAGAGGGAAGGGGGCAAGAAAGGGGCAGAGGAAATAAGACCACAGGAAGCTGCCGTCACGCTCACGGTCAGCCGTCACAGTCTGACAACAGCCCTCCCCATCTCCAGCCTTTCTAGACCACACTGGAGAATACACCCAGAAGAGGACGCCACCCTGGGTGTTTATAATTTGACGCCGCCACAGAGTCTCCAGCGCCGTGCGTGGGGGTGCACTGTAGCCATGCGGTCAGGCTGAAATACGCAGAAAAACATTGATGTGGAGGAAGTAATTAGTTTTAAATAGCGGCTTTGTGTCGTCCCGGTTTTAGCCCACTTGTCACATCAGTTGATTAGAATCGAAGGCGATTGCTAGAAATGTATCAACGAGAATAATGAAACAGTGACAGGAACGTCACTCACAGATCGTAGGAATTTAGCCAGAAATGAAGATAGAAGGAAATAAATGGGCACATTTAACACAGGCTTGAAAGCACCACATCTGGCCTTTTATATTACATTATACTATAGTATTTGGCATAAATCTTGTATTTTATCTTATATTAATTTCTTTTTTTGACATCAAGTATATATTTTTAATTTTTTTGTAGGTATGAGAGAGAAAACATAACCCGATACTGTTCAGCTACAAATGCCAGCTAGTTTACATCAATTTAGCAGTTTACAATAAAGAAACTCGCCCACATTGATATTTTTGTGACTCTTCCTTTTACTGGTTAACAAAAACACACCAACATGTTGGACAAACGCGTCCGTGTGGATCAGATCTTTAACAGATGCTTCCAAAGGCTCCTGTCTGGACACCTGGGTGGGACTGGGAGCTCTTACCTTGTTGGAGGCCATGTCGCTGACTGAGCGGTAGGTCTGGATCGTCTCCAGCTGATCCAGACACCAGTCGAGCTCCTCCATGGTCTCCATAGCCAGCTTCTGGTAGGATTCATCTGCCAATAGACACATGGACACGTAATCAGGCCCCAGAGGGTCCATGGACACGGCAGAGCCCGGCGACACTATGCGCGGAGATCCAAGGGTCCCGGGGTGGCTCGATCTCATGGTAGAAGCGCTCACTGGACAACTGGGAGAGACAGAGGAAGAGGAGGGAGTGTGCACGTAGAGCTCTTTCATCTTTTTACTCTCCCCCACCACCCGAGAGACTCCGGGGAAGACAGTGTGGCTAAAGTTGCTGTTGGCAGACTCGCCCTCTGTAGCCTCTTTCAATCGCTGGCCCCTCTTTCACTTTGCTCTGGTGCGCTCCTCAAACCCCCTCCCACCCTGTCCGGTTCCCCCGCCCTCTCTCGGGGCGCTCTCTGCCGTGCTTATCCCCGTCTCAGCGGCGGTGGTGCACATACTAGGCGGTCTGCTGCCTCCTGCTGTCGATCCCCACCTCGAAATACCATGCATGCGCGTGTAAATGTACACAGAAACACGCGGCCTAAGGAGGGGGGAGATGGGGAGTATCATACTCCAGGATATCTGATGTGGCACATCCACAGAAGAGAACGGAAAAGGAGAAAGGGGAGAATGTGGGAATTAAGAGGAAAACCATTTAGTGACTGCAGCAAACGTCTGTCAGTCTCACCAGCTCCGTCCCTGCAGCGTGCAGACCACTCTGGATGGGCTGATCTGCATTAGCGGCTGGCTAAGCTACCATCCTACAAGCGATCATCCCCCACCTCCATCGGGGGAGAGAGAAGAAAAACGTTCTGCCCGACACCAAACTGTGTTTGCACAACGAAAATGAGGCAAACTTTGAGCCGCTTGAATCGGGGAGGCAGGCTGAGCTCTCCCGGCGTGCCAAAGCAAACCCAGGCGCTTCCTCTCTGGCCCACAACTCACTCAAAACACGGAGGGGAATTACCAATAGTTGGAGCAACCGCTGAGGAAACTTGTAGCCGTCATTCTACGAAGTCGTCATTAGCAACGGTGACTCAGGTTTGGCAGGAACAGATGTAGTTTCACATAAATGCGTGGTGATAACGAAACCTATCAGGAAGGATCACGCTCTGATTTACTGTGAGACCGGTGATTCAGTCCAGAGGGAGCGGACGCAGCACGCGTCTGAAGCTCCCCGCCTCCCTTTTTTCTGTGGAAAAGGCAGATCTCTGCTTTACAGGCCTCCACACATGGAAGGCATTTAGCCCATATGCTCAGCACGGCGGGACAGCCGGCCCGCCGCTCTCCAATTTACGTCAATATGTTGGATTAAGTCGCTTCAAAGAGCGGTGATGGCGTGCAGATGCTGAGCCGCTGGCGTTTATCAAAGACCTTCACACAAGTCTTGAACAATAAATGTGATTTGAGGAAACCTCCCACCGTCCAAAGCTATCAAAACAGTTGGAGGACGGCACGTTGGGCGCCTGGTTTCGGCTCGGCTGTGGTTTTTAGAAGTCGGCCCACCAGCTCCTCACGTTACACGAGTGCGACTGTTGGCACCGCGTTCAGCCAGGTCAGACTTCTCTTTTTCCCCCCTTCAACTGCCGGCTGGAGGATTCAAAGAACCCTTGGACTCCGAGTTCTGAGGTCCAAACTATGCACAGGAACTGTGCGGCGTCCAAGCGCAGTAAAAAAGTCGGTGACACAGAACAGAAATCAAAGAAATGCGCACGCAAGGCAAATTGCGACCGTCCTGAGCCGTGAGGGAGGGCGAGTCTGCCAAAAAAGCGCAGCCACATCCTGCCCCCGTTCCCCTCAAAGAGGACATGTGGAGAAGTTGGACGTTTTTACTGGGGAAGTGAGGAAACATCAAAGGATTGGCCTGCACCGCCGGGAATCGGGTCATTTTAAAAGGTGGCAGCTGCCTTGTATAATGGGTTGTGTTGCCCGAGAGGAGGCGGCAGCTCCACCTGCAGCCGCGCTTCCTCGCCCCGCCTCGGGTCAAGGTATGCTCGCGGGCTAACGCGCCGGGAGCTGGTGAATCAATCATCACCTCTGGTTCATTATGAATACAGCGAGTGAACCGAGCTGACAGGCGTTTCACAACGTTACTAGTCAAAGGTGGCGTGACGCACGTTTGAGCCTTAAAGACCCAGACCGAGAGCGAGGTACTTTTCCAGGGTCTTTTTTTTTTGTGGAAGTGGATTTTTTTTTCTTTCTTTGGTGAGTTCTAATGCTTCGGCCATATGCTGGAAGCTTCTGGGCACACAACAGGCCTCAGTGTGCAGACAGACCCCGACTGCCCCCCCCCCCACCGCCATTCCCACCAGTTCCCTCTGCTGCAGTGACAAACTGGGCTCTGTGAGAGCCCAGTTTGAGTTCGGCTCAAACACCCACCCACCGTTCCTGCCCAACACACCTTCCGCTCACATCCACCTCACACTGCCCTTCTCTGTGCTCCCAATCTGCCCCCCCCCTCCCAATGAATAAAATAAAACCGTTTCCTGACTGTCTGGCTGAAGCCTGATGAGCTTAAACCACCTGATTAACTACAGACAGGAGGCACAATGGATATGTTGTCTTTAGTTATTATCATTTAATTACTTAGCATTTTCTGAACAATATTGCTAATAACACAGCCTTTGCTGAAGATTTTAATGATGCTACAGAAAAAGAAGCACCGACTTGATAGCATTTTTGCTAAACTAGCTAATTATTAGCTTGTGTTTGATATCATAAAAATGAATAGTTCACAGATTTTAAAGGTAGGCGAAACTCCTCATTTTAGGACTCAGAGTCCTCAGAAGAATATGTGTTTTTGTACCTGTGTTATGTGCTTCACGCTGTGAATGTGCTCGAGTTGACATTTCAGAGAAAAGTGTTGGGCAACGAAAAAACACCCCGGTCAGCGTCGGTTAACGTGTAAACAGCTCTGAGCCATCTGCACGTACGCAAACATGCATTCCTCCTCTCACCCCGGCACGTCGCGCACAAAGCCCACCGGTCTTTGTGTCTGAGTTGTGGAGGCGAGGCAGAGGCTGAGCAGTGAATCACCTCTGGATCACCTCTGCGCACGTCATTACTCACCCAGGGTGTCGGTGCGTTCGCTTTGTGTTTCATTAACTGGAGATGTCAAAATTCCCGGGCTTCCATTATTAATTTCTGTACACAGAAAGATCATAAACTTTAAGGATAATTACTTTATGGCTTTGAATGTATGCCTTAAGTGCAACGTAATCTCATGCAATCCTGAGAAAATGTTTCCTAATTACAGATAAGTGTCTTGTTTACCCATTACCTACACCAATAAAGGGGCGTCGTATAACATTTGGACAGCAGTATCTTCTGTAATCCTTTGTAGAACATCAGATTTAGACCCGGCCCAGACGCACTGAAACCACACAATCATCCTTTGACTCCTCACACAAACACCTGTCACGCTGATCTGGTCTCCTCAACACTTCCTTTCCTCTGACTTATCAAAACAATGGGCTCCAACAAAGATGTGTCACACACACACACACACACACACACACACAGTCATCATCATCAGGGCCTGTTTGACAGCTACTTCACAATCTACCGCGACACCGTGTTGGCGCGGGACAGCTGGAGGGATGGGCCGCAGCGAGGTTTATGACTGTGCTGACGTCAATGACATAATTCAAATACTTAACCAGGCTGCGTGCCTCCAGTCCGGATCCTCTCCCCTGGCCGTGAGCCTGGAAAACCTGGCATGGAGTCCTGCTGTAAAGCTGAGTAAGTGCTGCACGCTGGAGCGGAGCAGACAGAAAGTGACTGCACAGATTTGCTCTGGGGGGGGGGGGGGCTGAGCCTCGGGCTATCTACACACATAAGCGCACGCTTATTGAGAATTTCAACTAAGAGAAGGAATCTCATCCGACTTCTTTTCTTTTTCCCCAACATAATTTACCAAGCTGATAAATGCTAATTATTACGGGGAAGCTAACACTGATTAAGCTGCTGTAGTTCTGCACCAGCAGCCCTACAGGGAGGGGGGAGGCTGTATGATCTCTGTCCTGGTCTGAAAAGAGGCTGCAGCGGCTTTCAAAAGGCAGATTATCGATGATTAAGATGTAATGTAATATGTGAGCCTTTTGCAGCTCTATTCAGGATGTTTGCGTAGAGACAAAGAGATAAATGAGTGCAAGTTGCTGTTTAAAGAGGCACACCCAGGATAGTTTAAACACAAATTCACGTGCCTGTTTCACGCTCGGGGGAAATAATATTGGAGGCTTTTTTGGGGGTTTTCTCAAACCTCTGACTAAAATCTGTATTTTATTCTTGTTTACAGAGTGGCTATTTCGAGGTGGGTAAAGGTGCTGGTGGGAAGTGGTTGTGGCCACGAAACAATGTGGTTCCTTGGGATTAAGGTAAAAAACAAACAAATTCAGTTAATTTAATCTCATATTTGGTCTTAATTGTATCAAAACCAGCATGATGCCATTAAAAAAAAGCATTTTCTCCTCTGAAAGGAAACCAGAGCACGATGACGCTTCACAGCAAGTCTCTGCCAAATGTGGAAAAGCAGACGCCGCAGCATCTGCGACAAACTTCCCTTGACGACAACCGCGTCCAATTTGTATCCGATCGCTGACGGTCAAAGACGTCACGACAATCGGCCGCTCTACTGAAAACTGGTGTTTATCATGCGTAGCGCAGAGCAAAGCTTATAATCGGAATTCTACGGGAAAGACTGAGCTCTTTGTTGGGCTGCATGTGATGCTGCCAAGTCAGTTTGTGAGGCGTAAACTCCAACTCACACGAGGGAAACTACAATCCGCTCACGCTACTGGAGTACGATGGTAAACAGCCTTGGAGTGACGCATGTGGAGCGGCGCTGATCTCTCGCGCACTCCCCAGTTTTCTGTTTGTTCTGCACTTTATCCAGCGACCGCGGTCACGTTCCTGCCCCTTCTGTTTATTCCATCAAATCTGGCATTTTTTCTATCTCCTCTGATTAGAAGGCTCGACGGCCGTGACGTCTCTCTCCCTCTCTGACCTTTGCTGGGGTTTTGTTCTTTTCCATCTCGCTGCCTGGGAAAGAATCCCACAAAGCCCGTGCTCGTTCTTGAACCCGCTCTATCTCCCGTTTTAACCTTGTCATCTTCTCACAGGAATCCTATTGTTTCTCCACTTCCACCCGATTTAATTTCACCTTATAAGGTTTCACTCTGCTCATTTTTCACCACCTAAAGCGAAGCCGATGCCCTGAAAGACATAGATGGCACTCAAAGCTGGGGATGTTGCCTCACTGCAAAGCACAGAAGCAAAAACAGGAAAAATCTGTTCTCCTTTTCCGGACAAATTCATGACGAAAGTGAGCAGTATGAGACAGGATATGAGGGCATCTTTCCTCGTCATATTGTTAATTGTTAGTCTCCATTTGAAGAATTTGAACAATAACTATTATTTTGTAGCAGGTGCGCTGCGTGTCCATCGAACAAGACGTATCAGAACCCAAGAATGCGTCAGCGAGCTTTAAAACAACTTTGTTTTGTTCTCCATTTTCTCAGTCTATCTCCACAGCGATCCCTTGTCAGAGATTAACTCGGAGAAGGTCAAGGCCTGTGAGAAGTCTGGAGGAGGAAGGACAACAATAATCGCGGTTGTGTTGTATTTTTTCCTGCTGTGGGACGCTCCTCGGAGCCCATCTGTGCTGATAGGAAGTGGAGGGCTCCTGTGTGCGGGCCGGCTGACGTCAATCAGGCCTGAAGAACCAGTGCAGCAGGAACTAATAGTCCCAGTTCGCTCCACCCCTTCTTTCACCCAAACTTTCCCTCCTTCAAATGAACCTGATCTACGTGTGACACGTTGAACGTAACTGTGGTTCTCACCATCTAATCAGGCATTGATCAAAGCCTCCAGTCGGTAATCCCCGTCTCTGCTGCGTGTTTAATGATAAGGCTCAATAGGTCAGGACAATAGGCTCAATAGGACTAAGAGCCACTGCCATTCATCGTTAGTTATAAATGATGCTGATGGCTGCATGGGAAATTCACCTCCTCTGGATTTTCCGCATGAAAATTATCATCAGGATTGTTATTATCCTTTAATGTTTAAGTCAAGCCTTAGTGTCAATTTCCTTTTGCGCGTTTCCACCTTTATGTGGGGGAGAACTCACGCCATGACTCACCTGACAGGCAGACTTTTGTGACAGGGGGCTGGTTCGCGGCAGGAGACTTTCTGCAACGACAAAAACACGTGAAGCATCCTGAAGTGTAACAAATGACCCACGATTACTGACCTGTGCTCTACAGAGAGGGTGACATCTTAAAAAATATACCAAATATTCCAGTTTCAGGTTTATGTATTCATGCAGCTGCAAACCATCTTAAGATTAGCAGAGTTAAATCAACTATCGGAGCTTTGTTTTCAACTCTGCCTTCATATTGAAATATTTCTGTGGCGTTAGCGCCCCCATGTGGACACTTGGTGTAATATACTGCGCTATGAACGAATTTTTAAAAGCACAAATCTGTGATAATTAAAAGCTGCTTTGTCTGAAACGCACAGAAACAGATAGACACAAATATCAAAAAAATATGGAATACTTACTTAAAGGAGGTACACTGTACATTTGTCAAAGTGGTGAAATTATTCCGGACGATTCGAAGGCTTGCCAGGACCTTTAAAAAAAACAGGCAAAACATGGATGACTGAAAGGATTAAAGTAAAAAGCGCAGAATTTATTTAATATTTACTACTTACTTGTACCTTCAATTAATTAAAATTTTAATAAATTCCCCTCTCCGTGCAACACTGCTCCCCATACAATACACAGACTTTCCCCACCACCAAAGGAATATTTTGAATTGCTTTTAGCGAGCGTTAATTTACGGTAAACTACCTGTCATACCCATGAGTGGCCACTGAGGGGCAGAAAATCGTAACTATGAAACCACGCCATCCCATAAAATCATTCATAAAAACACATTCACGTCCTATTTTAAGCTCTTACCTGCGCGAATGGAGTCACAATCAGTTCCTCGCCGTGCCTGAAACAGGATAAATAAACACGGAAACTTTTAAACTGAATGAAACCTGCCCAACCAAAGGCTCCGTTAATGATCAAATGTACTCACAACTCCCCAACAATAGACGAGTTTCGCGATAAGGACTTGGGGGAGAGTTCGTAGTCGCTGTCAGACCGGTACAGGAAGGATTCCCGCCGCTGGCCGTGGGCCGCCTGATTGGGATGCAGAGCGAGGCCAGAACCCGGGGAGGCCTGCGGGTCAGAGGGGCTGCAGCAGGACGATGGGCCATTCTCACCTTCAAAGCTAAGATAAAGGAGGGAAATAAGTCAGTAATCAGGAACAGAATCATGTCTGTGGACAGTAAACCAGACAATTAGATGAGTTAATTAACCATCATTAAATACTGCCACATGCACGGTTACGTCTCAATACAGGAAATAGAGGGTCGCTTGAAGCTTAAAATCACCCATTTATCCGGACTGTTGCACTCATTAAATAAGTATGGTGAGCTGGTCAGAGACAGGTCTGGTCTGTGTCTGACCAGCAAGGGCCCACTCATCAGGAGCACAGGCACATATCTCCAGGTTCATTATAAACATTTACATTAATATCCCGATTCAAAACTCCAACCCATCTCAGATCAAATAATTCAGAGAATAAAGAAGAGACGGACATTTTCCCAATGCTCTTCACTGGCCGGAGGAAGCAGAAGGCAGCTCTGCTAATTAAATAAAGCCTAAAAATTGCAGGTCCAGCACGTCTGCTACAGCACACGTGTTCTGGAATCCATTTGTTACCATGGAGAAAGAGGACAGAAGGACAGGACAAGCCATTGTGTAACCAGATAACGAGGTCAGACAAAGTTTAGATGGGGAAGTGTCAAAAATCCTAAATAACAGAGAAGATAAAAGGTATTCATAGATTAGGCATGTGTGAATAGCTGCTAATAAACTTCCTGTAAGAGCAAAAGAAGTCCATAAGTGACAAAACAGCCCATAAACTACTGCTTCAACTCACATGGCTCCTTTCCAACAACCTCTCCCATCAGTGACAGACTCTTTGCTCCGTAAGCCTCAGTAATTTCTGCAACATGTGGCTCAGATCCCACTGAGACCCACTCCGGCCCACACCTCTGCCAGATTAACCTGAAACATGCCGACTCCGGCTACGCACGCGGCGGGACCGTCAGACGTCATCCAGCGCGCTCTTGGCGTCATCCAAATCCCGACTTCAAACCCAGAGTCCTGACTGGTGGCTTTATGGACGGCGATCTAATCCCTTAATCTGACGTGGGCAGGGGACCACCGTAGGAGCACTTTCTGCTTTCCTTCTGAGCGCTTGCAGCCGTGAGACTCCACGCGTTTTCCCACCGGCTTCAGGGGCGATTCCCAAACATCTGGACGTAACGCAACATCCCAGAAACGCTCCAGGTCAACAGCGGAACTTTAAAGAGAAGTAAAAGAGATGAATCACCCTGGAGCTGCCAGGCGAGCTCCGGTGACCACGTCCTCGCTGAAGTCGAAATGCCCAGCTCTGCACCTGGGGGACCGCCGTGGCATTCTTCCCACCCGTCCTCATTGGGCAGCAAAACGCACACACACACACACACACACACACACACACACACACACACACACACACACATACACACACAGCCTGCGTCCTCGTGGTGGCGGCCCGTGTGCTGGACTGACAGGAGCTTGGCAAACGTCAACAGCCAGATCAGGACAGGAGTCTCTGCTCTGTTTATCAGACCGTCTGTCCACCCACCCCTTGATATTAAAGCTGCAGATTAGTGGGTGTGTTCATCATCCCACCCCACCCTCCACTCCACTACCTATCAGCTCTATAATAACATAAGCACTGGAGTTTGCAGTGAAAAGTGGGGTATTAAGGAGGAGAGACCACGTTTGAATCAGTTCCCAGCACTGAAACTTACAACATGCTAATATAAATGTCTCCTAGATCACATCCACTCAAGCCAAGGAACTCATTTTCATTAATTGGCCACTGACTAGTGATAGAAATGTGCTGCTTGTGGCTGCTGCTTCTTTGTGAACACACACAGGAGGAAGCACAATGTAAAAAAAGTATGTTTGAACTCTAGATAATATCTTGATTATTATCAGTGGTAGTTGTGGTGGGCAAGGGGCAAAGCTTTAATGGTGTTTTTCTGCCTTGCGTCCGCTGGGATCGGCTCCAACACTCCCAGTACCCTCATTAAAGAGCGGCAGTGATTAACTGATGGTAGAGTCTAGCGGGACTCTTAAGGCCTGTGTGCCTGTTAGACAGTGTTCCCAAAAACAACCTTGACATATTACCATTAAATATGGGAGACATTAATTTTTCATTTCAAAGGGAAGAAATGATTCGCTGGGGCCCTCAGACGACCCTGTTCTCTCGTAATGACCTAATATAGCGTCAGTGTTTCGGCTCGGACGAGACACCCTTTGATAAATTAAGAGGAGGAGGATTGTTCGGGGATTTGCGTCAGGCTGAAAGTGACCCCGACGTTGACTGGGTCAGATCTGCTAGCATGAGAGGAGCCAGAGCTTCCCATGTCATCTGATTAGAAACAGCTTCCTGCAGCTGCCACAAATGGGTAAAAAAAACAGAAAATATATGTTCTAAACCCTCCAAAATGATAAACTAATGATGTGATGTGGGGAAAAGTGTGTAACGGCAGGTGGAATAAACCACCTCTTTCAATAACAGCAGCTTAAAAACAAACATTCTAAAGTACTTTATGGCATTATCTGTTACCAACAATGTTTATTCAACTATTAAAATAATCCGGAAGCCCTTTTTTTAGATTTATAAAACCTGGATTAAGGTCATTTTGGCAATTCACGCTAAACACTGCTAAATTAGTGCAAGT
Source organism: Takifugu flavidus (assembly GCF_003711565.1). NCBI lineage: Eukaryota > Metazoa > Chordata > Actinopteri > Tetraodontiformes > Tetraodontidae > Takifugu > Takifugu flavidus. The sequence goes on along the minus strand of NC_079534.1, from coordinate 2,361,242 downwards.
CAGTGAAAGTATCCCCAATATTCTCTTCACAAACATCACAAAAACTTCTCAGTCAGACCCTGATTTTGAAAGGGAGATGCTTATCGTGTTTTGTTTTTTTTATCTCCTGACCTTTAATCCAGATAAATGCTACCCATGCCTTTAAAAAGCAGAGATGAAAAGGCAGAAATGAAGGCAACTGACGTATGAGGCAGTGGATGCTGGAAGAAAGCCTGTAATCATCTCTAGTCTGGTGGTCTGAGTCACGGAGGTTCAAAGAGACGGGGCCCACATGATCCAAATGGACGCGCAGTGATGGAAAATGACAGCCAGGTAAAAACCTCTCGTCCATCCTGTCTGCATTAATGTGCTCAGACTCAATAAACTAAATTACTCTGGGGCAAAGTGTTCAACCCTGATGTCTGGGTGAACAACGTCCTAAAAAGACCCCAGAAGCATCCCTGGTTCTAAACCTAGCACCATCACAGCTGAAGTTTCCGCTGGGTGACGCTGGTCTCACCTGTCCGGGTCGGCTTTTGTGATGTCGATGCGCGGCAGGGTGACAATGGGCAGGCTGGTGGGTCTGGTGTGGCCCACCGGGTCGTCTTCCGGCGTCAGCGACCTGACCCTGTCCCTCTCCTTCTCTGCCTGTCGCCATGACAATGGAGGCAGCTGCAGGTTGCCGGAGAACCTCCTGTGGACGATGCAGAGCTCGGCCCCCAGGGTGCTGCCGGAGCACAGAGACGCCTCCTTATTCTCCTGAGGGAACAAAGAGCGACACATTCTGAAAATGCCAGAGCGGCCTTGAGCAGAGCGATCGATGCTGCTGTGGAAGAAAGAAGAGGGAGTAAAAAGCAGAAGGCAGAGGAAGAAATAAACTTTTCCAGGTCATTTCTATCTATCCATCCATCCATCCATCCATCCATCCATCCATCCTAAAAAGAAGCTCTCCTCAGTAGGCAGCGAAAAACAAAATCAAATATCAAAGCTTTATCGAGTTCTATGGCCCAGAGCCGCCAAGAAGATATTTCATTTGGCAGAACTAGATATAAATTGAAAGTTGAAAGCATCTGCTTGAGTAATAAAGTTCCGGCGTGGAGGAACGAGTCCTTCGCTGGAAGGATGAGCTGTGAGGTGGGCTGCCAGAGCCGCCCTCCACACGAGCCCTGTGCTAAATTTTAAAATGCGACGGCCTCCAAATGAATGTGGGAGATGGGAAGAGCACAAAGTGGCAGGAATTCCTGGGAACGAGCTACAGGATCCCAGGAATCTAGGATGCAGTTAACAAAGAAAACTCTAACACTTAGGTGCCATGTTGAGGTCACACAAGCTAAAAAACAAACAAAAAAAACCAGCTCTGCCGGCTCCTCAGCTCCTTCTAGGAAATGCAATCGCCTGGATTTATTGCTTCTCTCTTTAAGGAGACCGTTTTTCTGTCACTGCATAAAGGGGAGAAAATTAAATCTGCCGAAACATAAATCTGTTTGGAGAATGTGGCCGCGTGAGTGGAGGCAGAGGCCTAAAGAGATTCTTGTCGATTTCAGAATCTGCTGCCAAATTATTCATTCATTCTGTATTGATTGAATCTGACATCCGGACATGTAACTGTAGTTCTGCATCGATTCCATGTCCGCGGGTCAAATATCATTAAGAGCGAGAAATATGGCCTCGCGTGTATGAATGACCCGGATCAAAGCCGACGGCCGGAAGATCAAAGATCCGTTTTCAAACGGATGACCCTCAGATGCGCCGAGATTGGGTCATAAAAGGAGGGAAGTAATGAAAGATAGAGCAATAGGTCGGAAATGTTCTATAACCGCTGTGTCAACTGAAGCAGAACAGGGCCAGTTTTCACTGGGACTCGTCCAAAAACATCAGAGGAGGATGATTTAAAAGGTTTAGAGCTTTTATTGCTTTGCTAGGTGGAAGGTGGACGCTTGGGAGCTGAAAATGTTTTAATCATCAATCAAATCACTTAAAGTTCCTCAAATCCTGGATCTATAAATCACAGGTTAGGACAATGAGCTCATCAGGGAGTAGCAGCTACATCAGGAGGCCATTCTTTGTTATCTGGCATCTTCATTCATCAAGCGTGTTCACGTCTTTACAACCAACCATGTCACATGTGAATAACTCACTGGAAATATGTGAAGGCTGCGTAAAGAATGACTAGCTGTCCTGGATGGACCCAATGTAGCATGTCTGGTGATATTTATAGGATGCACACACACTTCCCCCTTCAATAAAGGGAAGTAAACTATTTTCTTGACGTTAAAATCTGAGGCGATTAAACAAGTTAATAAAATGAAGATTGAGCGTAGATTATGAGCGAGCAGCTAATTATTGTGTTAATTCCTGGGGGGGGGGTGCGCGGTCAGAGCAGGCTGTAGCCTCCAGGATGGACACTGTTGGACGGAGTCAGAGTGAATGATGTGGCATGGCTGCCCCGTCATGAACGCTGGCGGCGTGGCCGAGAAACAGATGGGCCTCTCTGTCAGATCCATCCTTCCTCCTCTTGTCAATGTTTCCATTCACTCAAAGTCCTAAAAGCCTCCCAGTGCGAACTCTCTTCCAACGCCTCCCCTCCTCTTCCTGCTCCCTTTCGCCCTGTTCCAATCCGTACTCCCCCAGTTCTTTCTCAATATTTTCTCCATTCTGTTTACGTCCGCCTTCCTCTCCCTCTCATCTTTGTTCCGACACGCACCAGCCCGCTCGCCGCAGCGCGTCCTGCCGGATGGCGATCTGTTGTGTACAGTACCGTCATCTGTTTATGAGTCACTGACCGCCGCGGACAGACTGCAGCACGTTGCCGCCGTGTACTTGCGCTACAGCTCACTTCTTCTTGTTGGAGGCGAGTGTCACAGAATTTGCATTCGCTGCGAGTTAGCCTGCAAACTTCTGAGGCGAGATGGGGAATTTCTGAATTCCCGGTGTCCGGAGAGCCCGGACGGACGCGGGCGCTTCAGAAAAATCCATACTTACGTCGGCTGGTGTGACCGTCTGTGCGCTGCTGCTTCTCTTCATCCTGAGGGATGTTCAAACCGGATTCTCCGGCTCAGATCCTCTCTCGGAAAACACTGATCTCCGTTCTACTCCCGCCGCTCTGGCCAGCCTCAGCAGTATCCCTGCAGGGGGAAGCGGAGAGACGTGGCAAAGTGATCAAATATGCCGGTCAAGAAGTTACTCTTCGATCCTTTCAGACCTGTGCCAGCGCTGTCATGGGGATGCGTTTCTCCGCGCAGCAGTCTACGCTCTGGCATTACGTAACATTGTCCAAAAATACAGGCATTACATGAACTAGGATGGAAGATGCACAGCAAGCCCGCATGTGTTAAAAAACCTGCTAAATCCATCATGCTAGTCTCAGGATTCATAATATTAAATGTAATTATTCAGTCCTGTGAGGACTAGTCGAAACTGTGGGGAACAGTACCGTAATGGCAAATCTCAGCCAGGTGCTACTAAGCTACTGAACAGGATAATGAGTCAGTCAATATTTTCCGTAGAGGCCTGCTATGTCACCAAGGGCAGAATTTCATGGCACTTCCTGGTAACAAGGTGAGCAGCATCCCAGAGACCAAACACCCTGAATTTGTTTTTGGAGCTCTGAAATAATACATAGTTACTGAGGTTACTGTGTTGCTGCAGATGATCAGAATAAACTAAATGATGCATGAGGATGCATCGATGTACCTGATGCTTGTGGATCAGGGCTGATATGAAAACCAGTCTTCCTATAATAAGGCTGCATTCTGCCGGGGGGCTTTTGGTTCTGGTACGTATCGTGTTGACACATATCAAGCAACTAAACGTCCCAGCAGACCACATACACCTCCCGTGGTAACACGGCTCCCGTTTTCTGAAGACTAATGAACCCTGTCGGACCACAAATACCTTCCAGCAACGGCCCAAGCAACCAAAGATCAAGGCCAGGTCCCACAGGCCGTCCTCCCAGAAGCCATCTGTGTCCAGGTAATTGTGGGCGTGTGTGTCTGCATTGTCCCTCACCGCATATGAAAAGATCTGTAAAATCCAGATGAAATTTCAGCTGGAAGAGCAGCTGAAAGACAGTAATGGGCGTGATCCCACAATGACACCGCTCATTAGGGGGAAAGGTCCAGAAAGCCAGCGTGTCCTTACGGGACTCTGCACCACGACCAAGAGGATCAATAAACCAGGGCGAGACATATTTTATAACCTGCAGATTGGGGAGTTGCCAGACCACTTTTTAGAGTTGCTTTTGTGGTTCATAAATTACTTTGCAGCATTGTAGCAAGTCAGTGGGCAAACAAAGCCTGATAAGGACAAAGGAAAGAGAGATGTTCTACCAACACAACAGGCACTTCCACTGGTAGCATGTAATAGGGCTCTCTCGCGCTGCCACAGAGCACAAGAGCACATGCAGACGGTTTCTCACCAAGTCAAGTTGTAAAGCCACATTTCCCATAGTTTTAAAAGAACTACACACTTTTTCCTAGAACGATTGGTCCGTGAGGCAGTTTGCGGGGAAGAACAAACCTCTGTTGTTCTGGCCTGAGGACCCTGGGGGGGGAATTTGGACACAAAAACCAAGAGTGCACCCGCTCTGAACAAAGATGTCATTGGATAATAACCACTGAATTCAGAAACCAACTCCTGTCTCCGATTTTGAGCGTGAAGTAACCCCCTGCTATCCTGGTAACCCCAGCAACAGGCTGCCTCCTTGTTCACCACCGCACCTCTGCAAATAATTGCCTGTTGACGTGAGGGGCACTACTGAATGCACAGTCATGAGGCGGCGCTTGAGATGATGATTGTGGAGAGCTGGTTGGGTTTTTCAGAACACCGGGGATGATTGTGTCGCGTAAAAATATTGCCACTGTAGTGAGGAGCATCTCAAGCTAAACCAGATTTTATAACGCTTGATTTAAAAGTCAAATCGGGAGAGGGGATCGCCTCGAGTTATTCTGGGATTAAAAAGACGTGTCAAGTCCTCGAAGACGCGTCACTCCCTCCAACGGATTAACAGAAGATCGGAGTCAGAAGATTAACAGATCATAACTGAAGAGGTTCATAAAATGTTAATCTGCCTTTTAAAAGTATCACTTTAAGGAAATGAGAAATGAGAAATCATTGAGGGAATATCACATTTCACGTGGTTTGTTTGTTTTCTTCTGAACTCATGAGTCTGGTCAACCCTCACTGAGCCACAAGAGGGGAAGAAATGGATTGATAAAAGAATATTAAGGTTACGCTACCATAAATTGCCCTTTCGCAGCCAGGCTAACAGTCCTAATGTTCTCACAAGAGTGATTATTCGGCTAAATGTCAATGCGCTCACGATCGACATCGATGACTCCGCTTACATTGTTACGCATATTTGACATCAGATGCACACAAAGCCGCAAGGCAACAATGGCAACAGGGGGGAGAGCTGTGGATGTGAGTCAGAAGCTGTCATTCATCCAAAATCATTGGCGACCTTCATACGAGGAGCTTTTACAAGGCCCAAACAAAAGGCGGCTCCATAAATCCCACGTTAACGTTGCTTTCAACTACCGAGGATGACTCCAAAAAGAACAGTGCGTTGTATCTAAAATCCAATTTAGTGTTTAAATACATAAAAGTCTTACCAGGCTGTGATCCCGTCCCCTCACTCTAACATTATTCTGTGTGGAAGATTCTCTCCCGCTGAAAAGCAGAAGTGAACAGTCACAGGAAGACAGAACAAATGCTGACGAAAGGGCACGTCCTCTTTGTCTGTTTTGCCTTCCTAATTTAAACAAAGGTGCACCCAGTTTATTTACCCCTCCGGTCCTGCAGCAGTGTGAAAATAAAAACCTGTTTACAGAAGATGTAACCCGACATGAGTAAATCATAGACGTAATGACATAGAAAAAACAAATTACAAGAGCATCTCAAATGAACTCGTTTCTTTATAATACTTATTGAATTCTTAGTGAAGCAGAAGAAAAGAGAGCCAACGTTGGGCGTTAAGTAGCTAGACCTCCACAGAATTAGCTGCTGAAGCACCAAGTCGTCCGGTGCCGTAACATCTTAAAAACACTTATACCTAGATCACAACAGCACTTGTCATGTCCCGAAATATCCGACCCAGCAGGGGGCCAGAGAGACAAAACACTGATTTACTGCAGCTAAAAGTTGATGGCACGGCGAAGGGGAACACACTGACCTCTTTCACCACTGACAAGTATCTTCTGGATTAATGTTGGAGTGGCCTTATAAGATAATAAAAACCGGTCACAGCAGTATTCAAGTCTGGAGGGATGCTCAAACTGTTCACTGCCGCCAGAAAATTAAATTAAAAAAACCCAACCAAGACAGAGTGTGTATTTAAAAAGTCAGGGTTTCTATAGTGTTTCAGATGGATCGGCATTAAACTGCAGTTTAATACCGATCCATTCCTGAGGAGGAGGAGGTGATCGGGGTCAACTTTCCAGGGCTTTCAGCCTGGTGCAACTGTGCTCACTCTGGGACCTCAGTGTTTACCCTCGGAGCAGAAAGAGCCGGCAAGCAGGGACTCACGGCCAGCGCGGCTTTGGACGAGTCCGAGTCCAACTGGAGCTGGGAAGGAAGTGCCAACCCCTGTCATGTTCGAGTCACTTCATTCAACATCCTTCCATTAGACGGAGCCTCGAGCTTCTAGGGTGAATCGTGACTAATGACTTGGAAAGTAAAGAGGAAGCAGAAGGTTTGGCAGAGGCAGGAGCCGACCTGAGCGAGCGTCACAAACTGGCAACCTCGCAGGCAACATGGCTGCCGATCCTTCGGATAGAAAACCGGGGCCGGTTTAATCCAACACCTGTGAGTCCGAGGCGAACGAACCCATGCAGGCTCCGGGGATGTACGCACGCGTCTGGAACGAACAAGGCTGCCTCCGGTTGTGTTCTGCAGCCCATCACACAAACACGGATAAACTGTTTCCCAGAGCAATTCCTCCGTTTTCCAGAGGATAATTATACATTTTTTGTGACTGCTCTATGAGAAATAAATGACAGAATTGTTGCCACCCTACCTTACATACAATAACGTTTGTTTACTCTAATAAAGACTTTCCATTTGCACCACCACTTGTAAACACGCGCAACAAACAGGGAGGATGCAACACACCCAATTAAATAATTAATCATTAAAGGAGTTGTATGGACAAATAATATGGCTCTGACGCTCAGTTTATCTTTGTGACCTTTGCAGGCTTCATTTTGGAACAGCTACTCTATTCTGCCGTTTTGTCCCCTGATTTTAGCTAAACTACTCTCTGAAATGCAGGAAAAAAACATGTAGTTACAGTTAACGTTGACTTTGAACCCGTATTCAGAGGTGGCCACCCCGAAAGACTAAAAAGAATAATGATGGCGCAAAAATCCCGAAGGTAACCGCAGTGGTTAATCAAACTGCCCTAACCCAGCTCATAAACCACACACACACGCTCGGCATTTATTTGACACTTTTGAAAGACTTTAGGACAAAATATGAATTCATCTAAAGTTGAAAATAAATGAATGAAATCGATGTTCAGGAACGGGACGGCAGAGTCAGCAGTCAGCCGCTAAATGAGTCACCCGTCTGGCAGCCTTTTGTACAGTACGTACTGTTGTTTCAGCACCGAGACCATCAGAAGAGTGGACCCAGCTCATGAGCAGACAGGCAGAAAGGCTGGAGCCACATACCAGCCATACTACCGCTACGCCAACGTCTGCGCGTGTCAAAATGATGCACAGCTCATAGCAGGGGTCTGAAACAGTATTAAAACGCCGCATAGTTTGATGCATTTGTAACAACAGTGGGTGTTTTATGAGAGCGAACAAGAAAAAAATGAAATGTTCTAAAAAAGGAAGAGGTAGAGTGGCTCCGGTTTATCAAATTTTTAAATGCAAATGCATTCCTCATTTCTAACATAAAATGACGATTTAACTCCTGAAAACTACAGTAGTGTTACTGTTAAGGGTCAAACTGTGGACATATGCCAAAATTGGCCCCATACAGTGTATTTGTCATCATGGATGAATAAAAGCTGTCCTCTGCGGGAACATTAACTTGACAATATCGATGTTTATTGCAAAAGCCTAATTAGAGCCATTTAACTGCTTTAATTCTGAGCTGACCTTTAATTCCAGACGTCACTGCTAAAGGGACGGAGATTGATCACTTAATGTGCTTTTATGGGACAACTTTCAACACACACTCCATTTCACGCCACCGACGTCGTATTTCTGCAGGGATTCAGTAATTCCACTGTAACAGCCGTTGGGAATTTTAGTTAAATATCTTCGGGGTGGAATGTTGCACTGATTGACCTTAAAGTGCCCCCAAACATTCGTGTGGGCTGGACGCGGAGCAGAATATTAATCCCTTGAAAAAGATTAAAGCAGACACGCAATAATAACAGCAGAATATGTGAAGCAAAGATGCTGTCAAGGTCTGCAGATGAACACCGGAGTTTTTCCGCAGAATTCTACAAACGTCTGTCCACAATAGCCCCCGCGGTCGAACTACATTTCGCACGTTATCAACTTTAAATGCAGCGCATGCATCCCAAACTCAACCGAATTTAGGACGCACGTCGCTCTTACCGTGGGAGTGGCGGCTGCCCTGGACCCGGCTGCGGTGGAGGTTTCCGGGAGCCGTCTGCGGTCCCTCTGCCGCGCTGCCCCTTTTTATCAGGCTCCGTTTGTTCCGTTCGCGCTCGATCCCTCTCCCGACCCGGAGCCGCCATCGATTGGCTTCGGCACCGGCGACGCAAATCCCTCCGCGTACCAACGGGGGTCTGTTAGCCCCGCCCCCTCCACATCATAGTATATATAAGGGGCGCACACTTAGTCCCCGAGTTGTGAGGTAAAATACTTGTTCTCGGCATTATCAAATATCAAGTAATTGTTTAATTATGTATCAAAGGGAAAGTAAGGTTTACGTCCAGGAAATAGTTTCTAGTTTCTTATATCCAAGCACAGAAAATGATGTTCCTCCTTTCAGACTTCCTGGTTATTTCCACCTTTCTCGGCTAGCTTGGCAGTGTTGTGGGATATGTTTTGTGAATTGGAAGATTTCAGTCATTCATAAATATGAATTAGGATGAAATCTGTTGTCACACATGCACATGCTGCTGATAATCTTCCCATGTTGTGCAAACGCATGATTGTGGAAGGGCTTCAGCGAGCCTTGTGTTGCTGAACACTACAGTTTATCACTGTTGCAATATGCTCTACATTCTGTAGTATTTAAAGCAGTCTTTCGGAATAGTTCTGATGCCTCGTTGTTGCCAGGCAACAGCTGTCCTGGAACGGAGATGAATGAGTGTCCCTGGGCTCTTTCTCTTTTTCTTCATCTCCATCCTTACCTTGATATTTCTGTTCTCTTCAATGTCTGTACAACAGAGACGTGGTTTGCAACACTACTAATGACACCAGTTTAATTTACAGGACCATCTCTAACACTATTGACCTTTGTAGTCATTAAAATCCTACAGTTGCTGCATGCTGACAAAGATGTTTCGATACCTCACACTGACAACATCACCTTGAGTCTGCATATTCTCTTGCTTAGGTTTGTGGGTTTATTTGTCACACCTGGAAAAAGAATCAACAGCTTGACTAAGAACTGTGGACATGACAAAAAATACTTAAGGAAAGTGTTCAAATGGCTGGTTTTGAGTTGGGGTGAGGAGGGTAATCGTCACAAGGTGAGGTGAAGACATTTACTGGAGGTGGCGAACGCAGATGTCCGGCACAGAAAAACATTCATTTTCAGAACTGGTGTTGATTGCTGATATAGTTAACATGCAAATTAGCTTTTCTGCATCCCCAGCGCGAATAAAGGATGAATAGGGACCAACGTCGTGCACGGCAGCATCAGCAAATTCAGATATGGGATAATGCTGATGGCGTTCAGGTGCTTGACATGCAGCGTGTTGCAGGGAAACGCAGTATTCAAGATCGTTTCAGAGAGAAACGCTGCTGCTGAGCCTTTACACGCTGCTTTATGAATGTTGCAAAATATCTACATTATTTAGCAGCTGGTCACATGTGGATTTCTTCCCATCAGGGTTTGAACATACTTCTGCAGATTCTTTTAACCCCTTATTTTTAATTTCTAGGGAGGTCTTTAAGTTAAACCATCATCATTCAAAAAGAGCGTAGGTAGGAAGATACTTTACGGCCCATTTAAGTGAGCATTGCACAAGTACATACCTCATCATAGGAAGATTAGCCCTTAAATCGGTTTATTGACTCGGATTTAATCAATATTGGAGAAAACAAAATGTAGAAAGTCTTTAATTGCTCGTTAGAGGCAACAGTAAGGAGAACAAAGTTTATTTAACATGTCAGTCATACAGTAAATGGTTTTTCTTGTAAAGCGATTGAGAATTTAGAAATCAGAAATTAAATAAGAAATTTATGTGATGTCTGTATGAAGCGGACTAAACATAAAAAACACAGAAAATTATAGTTACAGGAATTTAAATAGAGTAAGTAATATAAACAAGGATTACAAAGATTTCTTTATCGTTTCAAATTTACACTGCAACGAAAAGGCACTTATGAATAATGTAGAGATCAAAATATTGTCAGTAGAAAATCTTGTTGTATGCAGGGATATAAAATGTGGTCAGGTGGCTGTTTTTACTAGAACTGAAGAGAAGCTGTTGGATTTTAAAGCTTAAACTGCTGCAGGAGGTTCAAATCTCACAATCTGCACACTATCATATCATCTTTGGTGAGAACATAAACGGTTGCACCAGAAAAAACCAAGCAAGGCTTCACAGGTGGGTCATGACACACGATCCATCTCCATCGAAAGAGCCTTTCTCAACGCACTATTTAGATAACAGGGATTAATAAATTGCCTTGTTTCACACTTCAGCTAAACAGTCTCCCCCCAAACAAAAAAAAGCAGATGCAGTGAGCAATGCGGTGTGAATTGTTACATTATTCTTTAGGATCCCTTTATGTTATAGACTAATGAAAGTATAATGAATAAGCTGGCAGCTGCGACAAGGAGGAAAATGTAGGGGCTGAGTTGGAGAGTGTCTTTGTCATGACATTTATAAGGCACATTAATAGGAAACATATTCTGTTGTTTGTTGTAATTGGTGCAAAGTATGCCCACAAACCCCGATGCTTTACTACCTAAAAACATGAGTATCATCCATTAGAGTGGCAAACACACATGCCTTTCAGCCTGCCTGTGTAAGTATCCACCTACCCACCCACCCACCCACCCACCCATCCATCTGTCCATTTCTCTTTCCAGCTGTCCGCTGTCTACACCAACTCTACCACTGTTCCCAGCTGAACTCATCTCCTCCTCCAAACACGACGAAGAAGCCAAAGATTGTGAGGAAGATGACGGCATTTCCTGTCATCACCAGACCACAAGCACCCCACTGAATCTGTAAAAAAACCCACAGGAGTCACACTGAATCCTTTTAATTTAACGTGGGCACAGTCAACCTACCGTTGCTGTGCGGGCTAGCACAATAGGTAGCCCGAAAGATGACACCACAATGCCAGTTGTTAGGAAGTAGGCCAGCTCTCTGCATGCATTGCTGGAAGAGTCACCATCACTGAGGCGTCTGGATATGAAGGTCGGAATGGGGCTCAGAACATAGAAAATCAGGACAAATAGTGGCCAGTATACCCTGGAAAACAGAATGGGAAACTTTAAACCCTTGATGTACATTTTAGTAGAGATGCTTCAGTAAAATTGCTTCTTTTTCACTTCTGTTGGTCTTGTTGTAATATAAAGATGTAATGAGCCTGAAATTCAAACAAGTTAACAATTCTTTTTTTTTATTACTTATTTATTAAGCGTAGAAATCGATTTTAAGCCGAGCCTGTCAGCAGATTACGCAAACACTTGGTCGATTGTTAGAGAACGCACCCATACTGCTCCAGTGCACAACCCAGAAGGAGGAACGTGAGTCCAATGGCACCACTGAAGGACAGGCCGACCAAAGCTGAAGGACAGACAGAACATCACTTTAACTATAATCCTTTCCATCTCCATTGCCAACGCACAACGGCTGTACGGCGCCTGCCATCAGACAAATGTGCCAACAAACTAATTTGCTTCGAAAGCAAAAGTAAAAACGGTCGCAGGTTCGAAACCAACAACCCTCGCAGCTTACGTCAAACACTGATATTTGAGTGAAATCCACATCAACAGCGTTGTCTCACTAACTTTCGAAATGATGCAGCTTTTTTTTTTTAGCAAATCGAAGAAAAAAAAAAGGGCAATACAAAGTTTTCATATTGCTGAAGTTAGCAACAAACGGTGTAAAGTGACAACGGATAAAGTAACACACAAATGAGGATACCTTTGATGCCAGCCATTGCTCTGAATTGCTTCACGTTGTTTGACTTTTTTTCGCGTCTTTGTGCTTTGTTTATGTGTCCAGGATCTCCTCCTTGGGAAACCAACTTCCTGCTTCCTTCATCTGGGTTTTTTCTTTGCGGTCACGTGACAGTCTGAAGGCAGAGTCACCACTGCGCTTGCGCAAAACCTAAAGGGACAGTTCACCCTAAATTTGTTCTGCGTTATCCCCCATTTCCCCCGTTTTCTATTTATTTTCAATCTATTTTAAATTGAAACAAATTAAGGATCTCCCATTGTAAATAATTACGACATTAAATTATTAAAATACCAAAATTTCTAACGTTGTATTATTTTATGCTCTGAAATCCTTTGTTGACTACTGAACTACTTTACCAAACTGTAGCGATTAACAGTGCAAAACTGTTTCTTCTGCCCACATACATAAGCATTAATGAATCTCCCTAATGAATAATGATAATTAGTGTGTTTAATTTTTTATTAAGTCATTAACTTTTCTGGTCTAGATGATTACACTCTCTATATATTCCTTTAATATGTAATGGTTCAGTTCACCTTAGAACTTCCTTGGGATTAAGTGCGTTGCTGTAATTTCTTGGCTGTGAAAAACAGGTCCCTGCCCAGACTGAGAGGAGATGAAACAAGCTAAAGACACAGGTCTTCAAAGAGCATGAATGATCACAGCGCTGTTGGCAAATGCTGCTGCCGTAGAGATGGAATTCATTAGGAGCATATCAGTGAAAAATGTCGGAGGAAAGCATTCACATTGTCTCCTCCAGCACATTTTAATCTTCAGAATGACAGATGTGTGTGCGTGTGTGTGTTAGAGAGAGAGAAAGAGAGATTGTGCAGGGAAACGGGCTCTTCCTTCGATGTGTTTGATAGAGACACACGAGCTCCACTCAAGTAGAAAGCATTAAGTTTAATGTGGTGAAGAGAGAACGCCGAAAAACACTTGAGCTTAGATGCAACCTACAGCTTTTTGATGCAGCCACACATGGAATTACAGCTCAGTTAATACAAAAACATGGAGGGAAAAAAGAACAACAAACAAACAAGTGGGCGGGACATTATGTCAGCAATGATTGAGCAACACGGGGGAGGAATCACGTGATGACCGATGGGCCTCTTCGACCTGTCCTCTGATGCAGCTGGGAGATTTTCAGAGCAATGGTTGCCAGAGGTGCCAGCACCACCTGTCCCAAGCAGATGAGACAGTCAGACCCTCAAGCACATGCATGCTTTAGGTCTCTCATGTATTTGCTGTAAATGCAGATACGCTTTCCTTTAGGACTTTAACACCTGTTGTGATGGAAACATTCTGCTTTAATTCCAGTTTTGATACCTCACCTGTGTGTCTGCAAAGATTTCCTCCTTCTCATAACTGTCTATGTAGATCCGAACTGTCACCCCTTCACTGTCTGTCCCACTGAGTCTGTAGATAACTCGAGAACCACCAGAGAAGATGATACGCAGACCCTGGAGGAGGAAAAGTCCAGGAGAGACTGTGTTACGCCCCATGGAGTCTGGGGATGCTCGGCTCAGTGGGTGTCAGGTACCTGGTGCCTTGTAATGCTGCTGTCCACTGGGTCTGTGTACTCAAAGCTGTCTGCCTTTTCAACCTGGAAGATTTTGTCTTCCACGGCAAACCTCTGCTTTATGAAAGACTTCTCACAGATCACACTCTCCAAATCTGCCATCATCCAGCAGGCTACATCAACGTCCACATTTTCATAATCATATCTGGGAAGAAGGGAAAAAAATAGCCATTTAAACTACAATTGTCGCTTTAACATTTTATTTATTCTATTGTTTTGGTAAGTATTTTCAGAAATTATGTTTGTATGCTTTTAGTAAGAAAGAAAATAGTTTTATCTTTATTGTATAATTTTAATTCATTTTCTATATGGTATATACTGTAAAAAATATAATACAACAAAGAAAATTAGGTGATCACCGCGATATCGTGTAAATTCTAATTATTTGATACGGCTATGAAGTAATATGTAATGACAAATATCGTCCACTAGATGCCAGTCGTGCTCTGAGTTTATATTCTTATTTCAATATCGTTTCCGTCTATACTCACCTGATAAAATAGACACATTTCTTCGAGACAAAAACTATTTTTAATTGTCCTGATTAACATGAAATTTGCTGTCTCTTTTGACTGACTGATATAAACAAATAGGTAAATGCAGCAGTGTGCACCTTTTACCTGGTAAAGTAGTTTCTTCCATATTTTAGCCAGTGGTCCTTCAGAATATCCTCCACACTTTGCCTTCTGGCGGCCAGCACGGAAAGCCACGCCAGCACCGCCCAAAGTCCATCCTTCTCACGAATGTGGTCGCCACCTGGTATAGAGATGTACTCAATTCAGGCATGGACCAAAAAACCAAACCAAAACACAGTAACACAAAATATTCAAAAATGAACAAAGGCAGGAAGTGAGATGCAGCTCAACTCGAGCACCGTACCTGTGCCAAAGCTTTCCTCGCCACACAGAGACAATTTGCCTGCATCCATTAGGTTCCCAAAGAACTTCCACCCAGTGGGAGTTTCATAGAGCTCTATTTTTGTTGCCTTTGCTACTCTGCGGGAAACAAAAAGCATTCTATTCTCACTCAAGTTTTGGAAACAAGCACCTACTTATGCATGTCTCCCCGCTGTTTAAACATTCATTTGCACAAAGCTGAAATGGGTGTAAGATGCAAAGTGAGTGGCTTGTTTGTTCTCTTGTTTGTCCCTCCAGTGAAGGCAAGGCTGCATTTTTACCTGTCTATCGCTGCACTCGTGGGCATGCTGCGAGCGAAGCCCCTCACCCCTGTTTGCTGGAAATACGGGATGCAGAAGATGTTGTCAGCGATGACAGCGACAGAGTCGCATGGATTGACGAAGAAGCCGTGCTTCCCGAGGATCATGCTGCGGTCCTATAAGGCCGACAGACACACGTGGATGTTTTCCATCACTTCTGAGTGGGTGTCCTCATACATGTCACCACGAGAAGGAAACTAAGTAGAAAGTATCAACACACAAACCCCATCGCCATCAAAGGCGGCACCAAAATCATATTTCCCATCTTTCATGCTGTCAACCAGATCTGCAGCGTAAGTGAGGTTAGGATCGGGGTGTTGACCTCCAAAATCCTCCAGCGGGACACAGTTGATGGCGGAATTGGCAGGACAGCCCAGCTCCTCGCAGAATATTCTCCTCACATACGGGCCCGCCACTGTGGAGGACACCAGAACAGACTGCTGAGGAGACAAAGATGAACTTGAGCCGTAGATATTAAGTGCAAAGCTGTCAACCGCTCCCCCGGGCACCATCAGGCAAAGGTGCACAAGTGGAGTCTCGGAGACAAGGTGGCAGCTATGCTAAAGACTTGACTCGAGCACATTTGGGCAAGTTTCGTTGGAATTGAGCCTGAATGTTCCATTAAGGTTCTTAATCTTCTTTTAGATAATTTAACGGACCGAGAAGACTTGCACAAACATCTGAATGTGTTATTTGTGACCTCTGCGTGTGCGTGTATGGGGCCTCACCTCCGTGCATGGCGTCTATTCTTATACTGATGTGGTTTTCACCAGACAGCAGCTCCTTCAGAGCAGCAAAGTCGAAGATGTTCCTCACCAAGTTAGCGTAGGAGTCCACAGAGTCCACGATCTCCACTGAGGAGAAACATAGTGTTCACGTTAACACACCCAGCCTTACACTGCTGCATCTCACCTGTGAAGGGCTTGAACTTGTTCTCCAGATCAAAGGTTTGCCTCCCGAGGGTGGTCAGATCCACATGCAGTCCGGGGCAGATGGCGAACTCTTCAATACTCCGGCTGATCTGAAAGATCTTGTTCGTGACGGCCTCCTGGGCTGGACCTGCGCGTGAGAGCAGCTCATCATCAACCAGTCAGAATGCAGACATCCTGTAAACGCTACAGCGCGTCGCAGGTCTATTTCATGTGAGTACACACTTATACCACATGAGAGGTGCATGTAATATTTACAGCCCAACATTCGGCTCGTTTAGTGAGTTTTACCCGTTGTGTCTGATCTCATCCTCCCATCTGAAGGAGAGCAGCCTTCTATCTGCCCTCTCTTCTAACAGTATTTTCTCACTTGGCTCTCGCCCCCGCGTTCCCTCTCCTCTCTGGTTACCGTACCTCCATTTGCAGTGTTGAACTTGATGCCAAAGTCCCCCTCCGGGCCGCCGGGGTTGTGACTGGCAGTGAGGATGATCCCACCGATGGCTTTGTATTTCCTGATCACACAGGAGATGGCCGGCGTGGACATTATCCCATGGTGTCCGATGATCAGGCGACCCACCTGAGGAAATGTCACGCAGGTGCGTCTGAGAGTTGGCAGGCGTGCTTGTGTTTAATAGGGGGGGGGGGGGGTGTCAAGTTTGGCGCATCTTCCAGAAACCAACTTGGAGCTTTTATTGAACAACAGTTGCACAGATCAGTGGCCTGTTCAGGTATATTTTTAACTTATCACTGCCCCCCCCCCCCCCACTTGGAAGTCAAATAATAGTTTTATAGGCAATTTGTCCTTGTTTTTTTGTCAGTAATAAGAGTTTTTGTAATATAATAGGAGATGTTTTCTGCTTGTTGTATCTGTAATAAAAGACAGAATATTTATTTTACACCTTTACCTCCATGATTATTTGACTCCGAGCAACGTTTCTTCTGGAGCACAGCGCCACGTTTTAAAAGCTTAGAGGTAGCAAAAAGTGAGCCATAAGACCAGCGAGCTGAAAGGTTGTCAGTAGTTGGTGGGGAAAGGTGACACTGATACACACACGCACCCACACAACCAGCATGCACACACAAACAAACAGTCGCACAGTCACGGTGACACTGACCCCGTTGGCAGCTGCCATCTGCACAATGACTTCAATAGCTGTTTGGTTGAAGAAGCGTCCGTCTCCCCCCACCACCATTGTGGATCCCTGGCGGTCACGCAGGTCGATGGAAGAGAAAACACTCTGGACAAAGTTGTGCAGGTAGTTCCTTCTGGTCTGGAAGACACAGACCTTCTTCCTCAGGCCGCTGGTGCCGGGTCTCTGGTCGGGGTAAGGGGCCGTGGGTACGCTCACCACCTGCAGGGGACCGGAGTCCATTGTTTCATGAACCACCTAGTGCAGAAAGCCAGGGAGGAGTTTGAAAGGAAACCCCCAGAACGGGAGGTTAAGATCCCGACTCCTGCGATTATTTCTAACCAGTATTACGGTGGAACTTCCGAGGCCCAAAATAACCTTTCAACTGTGTGTGTGTGTGTGTGTGTTTGAGAGAGAGTGGTGCTGGGGAAGGAGGGGGGGTAGTCACAGAGGATCCTCCTTCACACATGTGCAGGGAGATCACTGTCACGGGGCTGCGCGGCCCAGTGTCCAGCGTGGGCGTGTGGGTGTGTCCGGCTGGAAGCGTACAGGACTCTACCAGTAAATATCTGCAGCTGTGCGCTGAGCAGTGATGCGGATGGCGTCCCTCATCGCAGATGAACTTAGCGCTATTTTTGGAACGGATATTTGCCCTTTCTTGCAACTCAGAGTGTAAATTGAGCATTAGCGGGGCAATTAGACATCGATTAGAAGTGCAAACTGAATATGTGTTTGTAGGATCGACTTACAAAACAACTTTAATTTGTCAAATCTAATTATAAACCGGCAGAATCAAATTAGAGCGGCGAGAGGGAGCAACAGCGCCCCCTGTGGTTTATCCAGTGTTCATCCTCTTAACGACAGGGCACAAAAGAGTTGCTTTACCAGAAGAGGCAACTCCAATATTGTGAGAGTTTCAGTGTGTGGCAACGACGAAGGCACACTTGTTATTCATTCATGAGACTTTGGCATCAGAACAAAGATCCAGTTCAAGGGTGGCCAGATGTCTGTTGGCTCAAACACGTCATGTGTGCCCACAATGATAAAAAGAAACAAACAGCATTTTCCCCCCTCTCTTTGTATTTACGTTTGCAGAAAAAAAACAATATTGGCATCACTAGAAGTCCTCAACAAGGTTTTACCAACATATAAAAAGCTTGAAATGTATAAAGTACAGGTGATTGTGTTATTAATTTTAACCCATTAACACCAGGTGACCTAACTGAGAACGGTCTGAAAGTCAATGTGACTCAACATAAAAACTGCTCATGCATAGATTTGTGGTGAACTTTTCCCTCCATAGCTATTAAAACGCAGCAAGACGATGGATGAAAGCCTGGATATTTTCGAGTTACGTGTTGAGGAGAGTTATTACACAGTAATGCACATGTTAGGACCAAAGGACGCCCGGAGGAAGAGTTTAGAGACAGATGGATCAGTGAAAAACTTCCGTCTGAGAGGAAGTGGAGGAGACGCTGCTGGGGGGAGCCATCTGGCGGACGGAGATCTGAGTGGACATCAGGGAGGTGAACGCTTTTGGCCCGGATCGCCACTGGATTCCCTTCCTACGCTCCGTTCGCCCCTTTGGCCTCATTTGGAAGTACTTTCCGTTCAGGAAGGCATCTCCACAGGCATTGAACCACCAACCACCTGAAATAAAACAGTTTGGTAGCATGTTTCCATCTACTTCTACTTGATCTTTGCCTCAAATTAAAGAGACGCGGGCGGCAGGTAGAGCTGCTGCACCTGTGTAACCATGGGCACAGTCGGAGTCCCGCTGTTGGTCACTATCCCTGTCCTTGGTGGAGAACGCCATGCCGGTCAGGTTGCCCATGGGGTCTGGCAGGTCCCCGGACAGAAGCCTGAGATCAATGGCGTAGTCCTCCTCAGGACCGTGGAGGTAGAAGGTGTATTCGCTGGAGTGCCGGCCCTGTTTCCAGTCTTCCAGCTGGACGTGGAGGACAGAGTTGCCCCGGACCAATAAAGAGCGGATGTTCCTGAGGCCCAGCCAGAACTCCTCTGCCAAAGACAGGGACAGAGACGGGACGTACACAGTCAACATGGGTGATTAGAGTGCTGACGTGATAATAATGACTTTGGACATTTTCAGTAAACAGGAAGGGAACATGCAGTCCTCTCACCCTGAAGAGCTCCGAACCCATTTTCATAAGTCTCCCACGTCTGATCAAAGTTAATCAACCCATCCATCCGTCTCTGAATGACTGTTTCTCCGTGGCCTAAAAGACAACAAGAAGACAAGACTTCTTTTAAATCACTGGATGACGATGTAATCACAACGATGCTCAGCTATTTATTGCACTGCAGCGCCGTAAATAGGCTTCATTGTGGGTTTTATTTTTACCATCCTCAGGCTGCTGGTTACATAACTTCACGTGTGCGGTTCAGAATTGGAATTCATAGAGATGGACGGGATGTCATCCGCGAGGCGGCCTCCTACCTTTGCTCATGTCGCAAAAGACCATGAAGGGCTCGGAGCCGTGCGGCTGGATGGAGTAGACGTTGCTAACTCGCGCCCCTCTGTCGAACAGTTGGCTGCAGTCTGATGGCAGGTCTCCTAAGAAAGAAAAGCACCGTCAATTTAATGGTAGACTTGAAAACACCTGGAGTAGCAACTGTAAAGGGATCAGTCATTTATCACCCAAAGGTTACCGGGTCATCGGCAGGAAACGCCGATTACGCGGCGGAGACGGATGCGCGACTGAAATCATTTGCATGATCTGTCTTACTCATCAGCTCGCTGGTGCTGGTCAAGTGTGGGGGTTGATGAGCGGACAGCATCGGCATCTCAGAGCTGAATACTTCAGGGATCTTCTCGATGGTCTCCTGGGGCTTCCTTGAAAGCTGGGAAAGCAGAGACAGTCGTGCAAACACCAAGACAAGCGTTGAAAAAATACTCCCTCCCTCATAAAATGGGAGCTCGCCTCTCCTACTGTTGCCTTCAAACATCCAGAATGGACACTGACCCTCGCTCCAGTTTACCTTCTCCTCGAGAGTCTTGATCTTCATCCGCTGGAGGTTGAGCTGGTCGCTCTGGTCCGTCACAGCTCTCAGCAGCTCTCTGATGCTGGTCTCCTGAGAGTGGATCACCTCCTGGGTGGGAATCACAAAACCTTTATTGGTAGGATTAAACGTGACGGTGTCCTCGAGCAGAAAAATAAAGGGAGAATTAATCCGCTGCATACTTAAGAATAATTAGGGTAAACAGTATTTATGCTGTTGGTGTCTCTCATTGTATTTAAATGTCCTCCTGTGTGATTATTAGTGCTGAAACAGAATTCTGCCATCAAAGCTACAATCGTGAGTGCAGGAGCAGGTTTGCTCCCTAAAACCAGGCGGCCTACCCTCAGACTGCTGATCTCTGCTGCTTGTTGTCTTGGCACCAGACCGTTTGACAGGCTGCTCAGCTTCTCCTCCAGGCCTTCCAGCTTGTCGTGGAGGCTGCTCTTCTCCTGCAGGATGCTGTCCACTTTGGAGACGATCTGGACGGACAGGCCCTTGATCTCGTCGTTGCTGGCCTTCAGAACCACAGTGGTCTTCTTCAGCTCCTCCTCCTCCTCTTTTATTTCGTTGGTGAGCACCGACAGCTGGTTGAAGGAGCGGTCGAAGATGCTGAGCTTCTGGAAGATATCGTTTATCTGCCCTTTGGTCTTCTGCACAAACTCCCGCAGGCTCTGTCCCAACTGGAGGAGGCCGTTGCCCAGGAGACGCACATCGTCTAAAGCAGCAAAGCGAGAGCGAGGGGCTTGAGTCGGCGCCACAGGCTGGACACCGGGCTGCTCCTTCGGCTCACAGAGGGCGGGAACACCAGCAGAGAGGAGAACCAGAAGGAGAACGTGTGCGATTTTCATTTTAGCGTTCAGATTCTCCAGCTGTGTGATACTGGGGAGGGGGGAACCAAAACAAAGACCCGCTGAGGGACAACTCTTGCCTTTATATACTGTGAGGAAGCAGATCAATCATTAACCAGTTCTCCTAAACAAATGAACTCTGCTTTATTCATGCACAGCTGTAACAACAACAAAGAAGTGCTGCTCTCTGCTTCTGTTGACTCTATTCATAAAAGGCAAAATGACCTCACTTGAATAAATGATCGAGCAAATAAAGAGCAAATCCAGTAGCTCCAGAGGAGCAGTTTTTATGATAAACCCCAGATGTAAACCCTGTTCTTCCCTGCCAAATATTAACTTCCCATATTAGAGTGAGTCCTTTAAATGTGTACACAGGAAAATCAGCCCATAGCCCTGACAGCAGATAGCCAGGCTCTCCGATTAGCTGGCTTCATACACCAGAGCTCATGTTTACAATTCAGGTACAAGGGGGCATGTGTGACGGACAAATAGCGGGGAAGATTGTTACCTGTGAGAGTGCTGAGGTGTAGTATTTAGGGCACAAATAAATATATTTTCACTCTTTGCCTGTGAATAACGCTCTTATTTTAAGGTTTGTTACCCATGAGTCAGCCCAAGGCCCTTTTCTATGTTGTTGGACTATAAGGAATCACATCATTCACAAAAAAGTGGGGGTTTTGTTGTACGGTAATAAATGAGCTAATTGTAAATAGCAATTGGAGAATGTATTTGAAGTTATTTGTAGGCCACAGGGCTATGAGATCAAGATCCATCCATCCATCCATCCATCCATCCATCCATCCATCCATCCATCCACCCATCCAGCCAGCCAGCCAGCCAGCCAGCCAGCCAGCCAGCCAGCCAGCAGCCAGCCAGCCAGCCAGCCAGCCAGCCATACACCTTCTATATGCTTTTCCCTGAGGGTCAGAGGGGTGGCTTGAGTTATCCCAGCAGTAACCAGGCAACAGAGAGGAAAACCCCCGGACAGGTCACCAGTTTATCACAGGACAAATAACATTCACAGGCACACCCTGGAGAAACCCCCTTGACAGTATGGGAAGAGCACAAAAACTCCAGTCAAAATGAAACCCGGGACGCAAACGTCCAGAGATGCGCCATCGCACTGCTGCACTACAGGTGGATTAACCAGCCGCGCTACAAGGACCGCCAATCTGTCTTCCAAGACACATTCATAGTTTCAGTTTTAGTCCTTCAGGCCAAAACTGTTGCAGTATAACTGGTATTGATTTCCCAGTTTACAATCATTTTGGATGCTGCTATAACATAACAGCTTTATTTCACGACCCAGAGCAACTGTTCATGTTCTTGTACATCTTATTGATGCCAAGAGACCTTTTGTGATCTTCCTCCTGGAATTAAATCCATATTTATTGTTCTCTCCCCTGTGTTGAATGTGAGCCATAGCCAATTACTTACCAAAAATCCTTTTTAGGCTCTTTCTTTTGGGAGGGGTGTTCTTGATTCATAGGTCACTGTTACGAGACCACTCGAACTGTTTGTATTTGCACTACCTGCCTTCGTATGCCACACTTGCGTAACTGACCTGTGTAGGAAGGGGATGTCCGCCGTTACAGCTCCAACTGAAGCACTGAGAAACGTTGCAGTGCTGCAGCTTGCGGGTGCTCTCTGGAAATAAATATCCCCAAAATCTTCAAGAAAGATTGAATAAAAATTAATCTGCACCAAAAAAAAAAAAAATCACATGATTTTGCTAAAAAGGGGGAAACTGCCTCTTGGCAGTATTTAACTTGCTTCCAGCTACACTTTCCAGTAGGAGGCAGCTTCCACAAGTAATAACAGTCAACTGAGTGGAAAATTAATACCCTGCAGCTGACAAGACTGATGGCTCATGCATTTCACTCTGGAGGCCGAAGTCTCTTTGTGTGCACGAGTTAGTAATCAGCACCTTGTGGTCGGAGGGACTTGGAGTATTCTATATTTCAACGTACAAAATTTCCTATGCGTTTTTGCCTTTTCTGAACTGCCTAAAGTGGTCAGCTGTCATTTGATTCATGGAGGAGTTTCTCTCTCTTCCTCGGGAAAAACCACAATCCCTCTCAGAGCCATTTGTCGGCTTGGGTAATGGAAAAGGAGCATTTCTGACCAAATCTGACTAATTCCTTTTCCATTTATGTTGGGTCAGAAGATAACTTTCTCTTTTTTCCCCCCAGGACTCGCTGTCATGCCACACTCTCCTGTAACGGTTGCCCGGCTTATTTTGCTCGCAAGTGGGATGCGATCTTTGGGGCTCTACGAGACGAGGAAACAGTTTCTCTGGGGGGAAAAAAGTCAGAAAGGAAGCATCAGCATGAGGAAAATGGGGAATTAAGGATGTTGTCTCCAAACCTATTCAAATTTCATTCATCTATAGATCCTTCCGAAGGTCAAAGTAAAGGTCATTTCTTACACCGGGACTTTCTGACAGTGGCGGGAAGGCTCTAAAGTTGGAAAGGGGATCCGTGAAGAATGACAAGTATGCTCTTAGAGAATTGACCCCCCGGATGGCACCAAGCAGAGGCCACATAACGCTGGGTAGAGTTACGTGCCCTGCGAGGATGGGTGGTCTGTGAGCCACCGCACGACCACCGAGGTGAGGCCATTATGGACGGCAGACGCTCCATGTTTCAGCTCGGCATCGGCGTCCTGGAGGAGACGTCACCAGTCATCTAGACTCCTTCTGCCTGCCTGAAAAATGTAGGTGTGTCAGGCTTGTCCGTGTGGTTGACTCGGAGGAGGCACGGTGGGAAGGCACGGTGGCTTGGCCCCTCCCTGCCCCCCCTTCCCCTTCCTCTCTTGAACACACCATTGCACACAGCTTCTGTTATGGCCCAGGCTGCTGCACATTGGCGTCTGCCAAACAGCGGCAGCACGCAGCACCCTGCCCTCCCCGGAGGCGGACGGGGAGGCTGAACTGAGGCCGGAGCAGAAGTTAGTGACGAACACACCCTCACATCAGCAAGACCCAGAGGAAGGAACTGTTGAACACATGTCACAAGGTAAGCTCCGGTTTAATATTCATCACGCCATGCTCGGTCTGCTGACACCTGTTTGATTACACAGCTAATGAAACAAGATGCTTCACGCTGACCTTGGAAGTCTTTGATCCGAGACCGACGACTTTTAAGTGTTTTTGCAAATTACACAGCCTGTACTGAATTCTAATAGGGCATAAATTAAATACATTTGATTTACTTTTTGTCGCGGCTGAGCGAGTGCATGCCACCCCCCCCCCCCCCCCCCCCCCCCCCCCACCCCCCACATTCCCTCTCCCACACAGACTTTCTATTTTAACCTTGCTGTGTTAACATACCAGAGCTTTCTTCCTTGTATGAAGCCCCCTGGCAGCTGTTTCATTCCGAGAGCCGTGGCTCCACACAACCCACCACACAATGAGGCTTAGACGCCACGGCGCACCTCGGACGCCGTTACTGTTGGATTTTGCCCAGGGCAGCCTCCCTGGTCCCAAAGTCCCAAAACAAAGACCGTCGGTGCAAACTTGGACCAAGACCGCGGGAGTCTTCACAGGCTCACAGCCTCTTGAAATGTTTCACACAGAAAGGCAGATAGAGGAGGATCTCATTTCTAAAACAATGTAGAACAGCAGACGAGGGTTGGAGCCATGTGAAGAGTGATTCTTTCCAGATAAAACATGGAAATATGCAGAATCACACTGTACACAGAGACACACCAGCGAGCATTTCTTCATCCTGGTGCGCAGCAAAAATATCATCTTGTGTTCTGGAAACTATAAATATTTATTCCAGGCTGCTAAGACTTAAATTTGGAATCTGGAATGATCTCCATTTTTACATCTTACCACACTTTTTCATTGCTTTGCTGGGAAGTTGCTCTTATTCTAGTGTCATAAGTTCACATTTAATGTTGTGGTTTTGGCGAAGAATGCAATGGATGGAGATGCCGTGATTACAGTGGGGGGTTAGTGCCCATGCAGGAAGTCTGTGTGAAGCTGGACGCGAAAGCCAAACGCCAAGATAAAAAGAAATCAAATGGAAGACTCTTCAGAAGCCGCGACAACTGCGGAGCTGAAATATGACACGAGGGTTAGGTTGGATACGCAGAAAGCTTGATTTTTAGGCAGAAGTACTGTTGTGTTGCGCCATTTTGCTGGGGCCTGTTTAGGGAAAAGCAAACACTTTAGGTCCAATTCCGTGGGTTTCCTGTGGGGCGGGCCTACTGCTAGAGGTATGCACAATTAAAACCTATGCCATGGAAATGTAGAGACAGTTATGCAACCACTCTTGGGAATCACCACACCTCTACGACCGCTATATTGTTTCCTCTGTGGTAAGATCACAAGCGCGTCTATACTTCTGTTTAAAGGTTCGCTTGCGTTCCGAAGCCTGAGAATTTCTGATCGGAATCACGTTTCCAGAAACTGAGAAGGTGTCTCAGGCAAACTTGATTCAGCAGTTTCCAAATCCCTGCTGGTACTCTTATACATCATATGGCCTTTGGCATCTTCCCATCAGCAGGTTGGATTCTCTGATTTAAACGGGGACAGCAACAGGTGCTCTCAGAGATCAACAGTAAATGGATCCTCGGGCTGCACGACTGCTGCTGCAGATATTTCATTGCATTTATATTCTCTGTGAAAGTCCAACGAATCACTTCCTTTTAAACTGCAACCTAAACACGTGGCAGCCTCTCCTCTCTTGACACACCTGTAGGCTAAACTTGTCAGGTTCATGTCAATATAATGGCCCAACATCCTATGTTACGTATCGGTTTGAAAGCAACATTAGAGTTTATTTCTCCACATTGCTGAGATTTCCCACGCTGGGTCTGCACATGAATCATCCACAATAAAAATGCTCAAATGACTTCGCAGTCTTTGCGTTGAGTAACACTCGGTCCTCACATGGAGGCTAAGGTGACACCTAACACCCACCTGAACCCTTTTAAGCAATCATCAGGAGCTACAACACCAGGATAACATCACACCTTTCATCTACACAGCAACATGAACATTTAAAGTCGATGCCTGGAATTGAGTTTTGATTGAACGTCCACAGACACTTGTTCAAATTATAGACCTTCACAATGGCTGTTTGCATCCCTCCCTTTCAGTCTGAGAGCTTTGGGGTTTTTGTAGTCACAAAAATACGCTGATACGAAATGGGAATGAAAATAGAAAGAGAAACGATGCACCAGTCTTCGTTGTGTAATCCATGTGAACAGCGTGTGATTCTAACATTTTCACACCCTCAAATGGCAACAAGAGTTGCATCAGATGTGCAAAATCTGCTCATTTGTTGTCTTCCTTTATCAGACAGTGTGTTAATGATGGAGGCCAAAGTGCTCAGTGGGGGAAACTTTGTGGCACTTGCCTGTTTACTGCATAGCTAAGATTGTTTGGGGGGGTGGGCGCCGTCGCAGCCGCTGGTGGTCAGGAGAAACGCAGGTCTACCGTGCAACAGTCACACACTGCGACAAGAGGTGCTGGAAAGATTCTCTAAGAGCACCTGGGAAAGGAAAAAGAGCAACTTCTGTAAACAAAGATTTGGAATGCAGACTGCAGATGTAACAGGCGGCATAAAGAGGGGAAAGAGCGGGTCACAACAATGAACGTCTGTTCTCGTGTCTGTGGGAGTTTATTTTGCTCGGCTGGCCGATTCTGCCGGACCAAAAACTTTCAGGCTATTTCCAGCTCCCGTTCATGTCAAGGCTGTAATCAAGTGAAAATCAGGCCCGCCGCCGTTGAATAATAGCAGCCCGATGCCTGGAAGCAATGAAGCAGCAAGAGTGTGAGAAAAACAGAGCTGCAGAAGAAAAGGAACGCAAACACAACTGTGTCATGTTGTGTTGTGTGAGTTAGTCCAGGATGATCCGAGTGCTCGTATATTAATGCTTAATCTCTCATGAGAAATTCCAGAGTGAAACCTCAAGCAAGAAGCTCTTTTTCATCTGAAATTAAGGAAAAGGATGAGATCATCTCTTCTGCCGTTTTGGTGTTTTATGGACGCTTCTGATATGATTTGCTTTTGCTCCCCCCCCCCCGCAGACATTAAAGAGAAGAGTCTGTTTGTAAAGTCAAAGACAGGGATATGATGGAGGGGCTAAAAGGTAAAGAACAAAATTTCTCAAGATATTTCCTTTGATCAAACACTGATTTCTTGATTTTTGATCTCCAGGAAGTACCTTACCTCTGAAAACAAAAGACAATGGGGTTAAGGGGAAACCCCCATATTCAGTGGAGACCCCGTATGGTTTCCATCTTGATCTGGACTTCCTAAAATATGTAGATGATATTGAGAAAGGAAACACGATCAGAAGAATCCCCATTCATCGGCGAAGCAAGGGCCCCAGAGCCAGCACTCTTCCCCGGCACTTCACCGCCAGCGGGTGGGGATCTACTGGAGCTCTGGGATCTCGACAGTTGGAGGCTAGCCCTCATGGCTACGCTTCCTGGTCCAATGGTCACAGGTCCCACCTTTCTCCAACTGGACTGAGAACACTGAGTGAGATGGAGGCCAGAATCAGAGAGTTTGACGAGCAGCCTCTGGGCGAGCACATCAGACCCAATCTCCTCCGCGCCTCCAGCCTGCCTCTCACGGTGCTGCTGAGACAGAGTTCAGAATCCAGCGATGACCCCAGCAGCCTCCGGGGCTCCAGGGATCACCTCGAAGGAAGGAATGTCTCCTGCGAAGATGTCTTCCATTCCCCGGACAGCAGACAGTCCCACGAAGGCTCCGTGCTGTTGAGGCGGTTGAGGGAAGCTCTGGAACGAGTGAGGGAGCTGGAGATGGAGATCAGGGTGATTCCAGAGCTCAAGGCACAGATCTGCATCCTTCAGGAGGAAAGGCAAAGGCTCCAGCCGGGGCTCCCATCCCAATCTGTCAATGGAACCACATCCCTTTATGACAGAAACCACAATATCAGCCAAGGAGACTCAACTGCAACACACGAGTGGAGGACTAGTACGGATCTCGATGAGCTGCTGACCGTAACATCTCTGCAGGCTAAAGTAGCTGCTCTGGAACAGAAGCTCCACGAGACTGACCTGGAGCTCCAGAGGGCCTTAGCGCAGCTTAGAGAACAGAAGGAGAGCAGAGAGCCTGGCGTCAAGATTGAAGACCTTGTCAGGAAACCTGGGACATGGGTTCAGGCGGAGAGAGTGGTGATAGAGCAGGTTGGAGACCAGGCAGTGGTGAGATCTGTGGGAAAGAGTGCCGGACACGGAGAGGGTGCAGGAGCAACGGTCGTCCACCACATCAGGAAGCTCAAGAGGCTCCTGGACCAGCAGTGGGAGTGTTTGTGTGCTAACATTCCGTCGGGAAACCCTAAAGTGAGGAGTCTGCAGCAGGAGATGATGGGCCTCGTTGACATCATTACCTCCTATTACACCCAGCACAGCGACGGCGAGGAGCCTCAACTCAGAGGTAAACAGCAGTTTTGAGGAGGTTTTTAACTCTTATTTCACAAACTACTTTTCTGTAATCGCAGTATTCCCAAATCCCTGTAGGCCTCCAACAAGATGACTGACAACAATGTTATGACTGTCAGTATATTAGGAGTGTAAAGACCACAAAGCTGCTTCTACACCATCTGAATGATACCTTGTTCTATTTTTAGCTTTAACTTCTACACAATTTTAATCAAATTAAGCGTCCGTCGGTGCAAAGCCATGTGTAAAATGGAGGCGACGTTGTCGTAGCTACCAGCAACTGCCACAACTCAACAGCTGCATCAACACAGGAATTAGACCGAGCTCGTGTGGACTTTGGCTCCTCATTTGAATTTCTTTCATGAAACGTTATATGTCTTCAAAACTAGCAGCCCGGCATGTTCGTTATCATATCAGCGCCGCAGAGATGTGAAAATATGTTTTTGTGGTTTGGTCCTCGTTTCCTTTAGGGTTAGCCCGGAGCTAGCGTAGTGTGTAAAACCCCACGTTTGTTTCTTTGTTTGCAGCCAGACTTTTAGCATTTCATCCCACATTCTCTGCTTGTCTTCCATATTCGCCGCGATGACAGATGGACGTGCCCGGTCATCGAAACACCGACATTCCGGGGGCGATAATGACGGGTTAGTAAATGACTCTCCCCTGTCAGAACTCCTCAGACCTGTGGTTGTTGCCTGAAACGTGTTTTTGATGGTATTTAATCCCGATTTGTATCCAACTGAGGGAAAAAACCTGATATTTCAGAGGGGAGAGACCAACACCACACCCTCTGAAGTCTAGCAGGGGAAATTGTTGAGTCCCGTGTAAAAAAAAAAGTGGCGACGTCCCCACAAGTATGAGCGAAGGATCTTTTTGCGTCATCGAGGGAATGTTCCCATTTTGATTTTAAAAGGAAGGAATTTTTAACACTGATGGAATAATCCTGCACCGAATATGAATAATACATCAGAAATGTCCTCCAAAAATCTCTGTCATGTTTTATATACGCTCTTTTTTTTTTTTTTTAAATCTAAGCAAAAATGCTGTGGGCCAGTACCGTGGGCACCAGAGCGAGGAGAGAGAGAGCAGCGTCGGCCCCGGGGCGATGGCAGCCGCCCAGGTGGAGGCAAACAGGAGTGGGGAGGAGGCGCAGGGGCAGATCAGATCAGGGGGGGCAGGACCACAGCGGACAGATGGCGGCGCCAAACCCGAGAAAGCTGACGGTCCGGAGAAGACAGCCAAGCTGAAGCCACACCCCTCCAGGGAGCAGATGGAGGGCAGCTCTGCGTCTGGATGCCCCTCCAGAGGCAGGTGAGAGGGGCCTCGGCAAACATCAGGGTCTCCGAGGTCTGTTAGTTCCCCTCACGCACGCGTTGTCCTTTCAGGGAGATCGTGAGTTCAGATTTCATGACCGCCTGTCAGTTCCTCAACGATCACATGGACAACATGGACAATCCTAACAACGAAATGGTAGGCTGCCGTTTACGTCCACATCCCCGCGTGGCGCCTGGCGCTCCGACAGCAAACCGGAACGTGAGCTTGAAACGTTGTCTTTCTTCAAGAGGAAGGCCCTGATCGTGTTGTTCCAGCGCTGGTTCAGCGTGGCCGCCGAGGAGACCTCCACGGTCGGCGACTTGGCCGCGTACCTGAGGGAAGTGAGGAAGTCCACGCCCACGCTCCTGGCGTTCCTGGTCAACCTCGCCGACGACAACGGCAACACAGTGCTGCATTACAGCGTGTCTCACTGCAACTACAGCATCGTGGGCCTGCTGCTGGACACAGGTGAGGCTGAGCTCTGCTCTCCAGAGAGGAGTTCTGACAAATGCTGAAGTTCTACTTTGACCCTTTCAGGCGCATGTGACGTTAACCTTCAGAACAATGCCGGCTATACGGCCGTCATGCTTGCCGCCCTGACGGCGCCCGATGGCCCAGGTGGCATGGAGGTGGTCCGCAAGCTGATGGAGATGGGGAACATTCACAATCGCTCCAAGCAGGTAGAACGCGGCCTGCCGTCACAACGAAGGTAACACCGGTAAAGATCAAAGCATCAATGCATGTGTTGTGCGTCGCCCTCCCTCAGACTGGTCAGACGGTTCTGCACTTGGCGGTGCGACACGGGCGGGTGGTGATGGTCCGCCTGCTGCTGAGCTACGGGGCGGACGCTAACATCCAAGACAACCAGGGAACCACAGCCCTGATGTTTGCTTCAGAGAGGGGCCACACACACGTCGCAAGGCTGCTGCTGGAGAGAAGCCAGTGTGACCTTTCCCTCACAGACAAGGTGAGACAATCATTATCCCCCAACCTGCTGACCAAGCAAAAACAGTGACTTATGGGTGAGTCGGGTGAACATCTCAATTAAATGGGAATACGTTTAGCGTATAAACACAGAAGACTCCAGAGGAACAGGAAACTGAAATTAACACAAAGGAATGCCCCTTAGTTGAACCAAGCTTTGACTGGGAGACTGCAGACGTGGTTGGACTGACGGTGCGAATGCTGATGAATAGACTGCTCCTTGGATTAACCAGGGCTACAGTAAAACAACTCTCCCAGGGCCGCCTTGAGTTAATCCGATAACAGCACCTTATCTGCAGGTCTGGAGGAAGGAGGGAAAAAAGGAGAGGCAAAGATGCTAATGTATCCTTCTGGGCGCCCAGTCTCCAAATGTTTCTCCCCGACACCATCTTAGATACGATTGACTAATTCATTAAGTCTGGATGAAACTGCAGCATGTTCACTCAAAACACCCTCTGCGATGCAGCTTTGTGAACAGGTGCCCTCTCGGAGGCTTAATTCTCCACCTTTTTATAATATCGGCGACAGCAAGGTTCAGTCTTATGTGCTAAATTTCTCAGGTAAACACCATCGACAGTGCCAGTGTTGCGCTAAACTGACGCCACATGACCTCAAGTCCAGGTGTATTCATCACAAAAATGTGCTAATAAGGGAGGGTTGTGTTTCTTCTTTATTTTCCTGCAGCGTGGTCGAACTGCACTCGCCATCGCCATGCAAGGCTCCCACACAGACACAGCCACCCTGCTGCAGGCCCACGCCAAAGTCCGGGCGTTGTAGCCCTCAAAAACTGCACTTTTAAAAAAAGCAACTTTTGTTCAGTGTGTGCATGCATTGAGCTGATTCTACCATGGTGTTGTTTCATTCTGCGCATAGGCACGAACGCAGCCTTTGAGTCCGACGACCTGTATTAACATCAAGGTCATGACCTCTGGTGCAAATATCAGGATTGCTGATTCAATGTTTTTTTTTGTGCTCAAAGTTAATATTTGCACACCCAGTTAATAGCCTAGCTTACTGTACACACAATGTAAACATATGCCCATACGCCATGTAAAAATATTTATTGTTATATGATTACTGTTTAGGATGTGTTTCGCATTCCTAAAAGGTGTGTGCTCGTCAAATGTCCCTTTATCCCAGGTGTGTTGAAGAGAAAATACAGAGTTTCCTTATTCAGAGCAGTTATTTAACAGTAAAATGTGTTAAATTCTTGCCCAGTTCTGCATGATAAGTTGACATTTCTGTACTAATGTGTACATTGTTGTTAATAAAGTACCAACAAACTTGACATTTACCATGTATTCAACGTTGTTACTGTAGTGACCACTGTGTCCGACAGGGGGCAGAATTTCTCCATTCGGCGCTCAGGTCTGACGGCTCAATCAAACACAAAACATGTCTGCTGGAATCAATACAGCATAAATCTGATATTCCTAAAGAAGCATGACCAACCAATTAGAGGTAATCCCTTTCAAGTGTCACAGGCGATTACAAAAATGATACCTGAACTAAATTGTGATAATTCCCTGGGCAAGAGTCACCTGGAGTCTGGGGGTACGGTGCCTGGAATGTTCTATTCCGACATTACAGCGAAGGCGTTCTAGGCCTTGTTCTCCCAACCTCCCACAGGGAGACGGTGAGGGACAGAGCTTTGGACTGTCCTCAAGGATTTGAGATTATACTGGTGAGGGAGGACAAAATGGATTGGACGAGAAAATGGCAAGATTGTCGGTTTTTTGGCCAACAGAGCGCCGCCACCTCATTGGCTGAGGGGGATTTTTGCCAGCATGGTTCACTGATTTTCCTGCTGCTGTAACGGCCCTGAGCGAATAGACAGATCTCAGGAAAAAAAAGACTGGCTGGTATGGAGATATTTTTCTGTTGCGTGTTCAGAGGGGTGAATAATAACATCACCTGAACACACCTTCAGTGATCTTCTTCCTCTCACCCATGAACATCTTTCACACTTATTAGGTGCTGGAAATACAAACACAACAAAGTACAAGAAGGGATTTGAAGGGCTTGGCTGTAATAAGCATAATGGCCTGGATTTGTCTGCAGGTGTCTTCCGGCTGCACATGAATCGGCTGTCCAGACTGGACTCTCAGAGATGTGTAAGAGAGGCTTGTTTCCTGTTCCAGTGCAGAAAAATTCAAAAACCTTGGTCAAAGGCATGAACTCGAACTTATCGAAACTCATTTGGGACACCAGCCTTTTGTTGAAGCGTTTGTCCCCGGTCAGGTTGGCTGGGATGATCTTTCTGAGGGACCAATCACAAACACGTGCAGTAAACTTATAACACATTTATTTCAAAAGCTTATTTTTGCTTTTTATTGTTTTATTTTATTGTTTTTTTGTTCTAAAAAGCTCACACACATTCGTCAAAAGCGTGCGTTCGTTCTGATATTAGTAAAAAGTTGGGCTCGTTCTCCTTTTGTCTTGCGGGTCCCCTACGTGCCGTCCTGTTGGCTGGAGCTGCAGGACCAACACGTCCTAATTTACTGGCTTCCAAATGCTCTGATAAAAGCTGAGGGAAACAGCTCATTAATCAGCCGCCTGGCTCAGAAATCAGAGAATCTTTAGTTTGAGTGATGAAAGTCTGCTTATTTACCTCTGCGTCACCCTTTTTATGATCCCTCTCTTCCTTTTCCTGATATGTGAGGTGCTAATAATGTTTTCATTGCTCCAGAAAGATCTTCACTGACACCAAAATATTCTCTTTAAGCAGCACGTGTGTGTGTGTGTGTGGTGTGTGTGTGTGTGTGTGTGTGTGTGTGTGTGTGTGTGTGTGAGCTTCCGCCAGGAAAATGAAACGGAAGAGGATTTTCAGTCATATTTTATATAGCAATATATAGAGATATTCAAAAGAAATCCGTTACAGAAAATCAATAAGTGGAGCCAGTCGTGTGTTTAACAAGTTTGTGGCGACGGGCCGATTCCCGTCCATTTTAGCGAGAAAACACAAGAAGAAAAACAAAAAGGCACAGAAACCATCTCAGTAACGGAGTCGGGAAGTGCTGTAAGGATGAGGGAGCTCGTTTCCAGAAGGGAGAACAATGAAGAAAAATGGGGAGAACACACACACACACAACACACACACACACACACACACAAAAGGGATCTGAACGATGCACAGCAAGAAACAGCACAGACCACTTTAGTGTATGATTTGGATTTTTTTTTTTTTTTTTTTTACAATCAGGGGATGCGGTGCTCTCCGTTAATACAAATAAATTAATATAGCTGTCCACATTTTATCTAAAATCTTATATACATCTCTTTTACATTATTGTTTACATTATCAAAAAACCTTATGAAAACATATTTACAGGCCAATGAATTTTAGAGCACCCTCAAAGCTTCTTCTCTCTCTCTCTCTCTCACACACACACACACACACACACACCACACACACACACACACACACACACACACACACACACACACACACACACCTTACAATGTTTCTTTCCATGCAACACGCGACACAGAAGGCATTCGAAGAGGGTTGTGCAACAAAGAGCGTACGGAACAGTTCAAATATGGCTGTGGAACAAACGCCTGGACTCACGTGCGTCACACTCAAACACGCTCACCTCTGAGGTCTATGAACGGCCAGACGGCGTCGACAGGACGGAGCCGGCGCCTTCGCTGATCGGAAAATTTGGTCTCAGCCTCATTTCATCAGGATTAAATCACACGGCGGGCCTTTGTCGTCACGCTGCCCCCCCCACCTCCCCTGGCCTTTACCCACCCAGACGTGGGCCTTATAACAGAGGCCTCGGAGCCCAGCTTGGTTTAGGGAGTGTGTGTGCGTGCACATGCTCGAGTGTGTTTTGCCTGGAACGACGAACGGCTGCATTGTCAGCTGGTGAGCAATTATACATGCTGTTTGTGGGGGTTTTTGGGGGGGGGTGACGACTGTGCGCTGTCCTCGGGAGAACAGCGTGCGTTTTCTGTCTGCCCTGCGTGTGTTTATGTGCACATTTATCACAGTCAAAAGTGGATGTTCAAATAAAATTCTCCGCGCTGGAGGATG